>NC_134704.1:42391754-42714254 GCF_043290135.1 Rhipicephalus microplus | reverse complement strand
AATAAATAAAAAGATTAGTGATAGACACTGTGAATATAGAAGCTAGCATTGGATTCCTCCTGGTAGGCAATACTTGTTACACCATTGGCCAAAAGTTTAAAAAATAATTAAAAACGAACAAAACAATCGGAACAATGATGCATGCACGCCTGACATGATAAACGCGAAAAAGTACTGCGATTCCAAATATTCTACGCGTCTCGTTCTCTATGAGTAATGGAAGTCAGCATTGTTGCCTTTGTGAGCAGTCGCTAATTATGCGTGACTAGTGCGAGTTCTGCACGCTTTACAAACGGCAATGACTGTACGTGAAACTAAGTGGGAAACTGCAGTTACTAATTATGAACCAGAATAACTTACTAGAGCAGCCTGACAGCTAGAAATCCAATAATGCGCCGTAGTTAGCGCTAAATTAGCAGAAAGAAAGCTATTCTTCAGAGGTCTTAAAAATTCATGCGCATATTACAGGGCTGTCGCCCCGGTCTGTCGTTTCAGGCTCGACAATTATATATAACCAATCACGACACACTAGTGTAAGTGCTCAGAAACACTGATGCACTCCGAGTAGCAATAAACAATTACTTTTTTTTCATTAAGCTAATTAGAGAATCTGCAGCGCTAAATTAAGTGTCTTTGACTGCGAGTAAACCAGCAGAACTTTCTAGTGTTAGCAAATCACAGTAAAGTGTGTTTAATAAAGTAAAACGAATCAATACGCGATAACTATCTACCCCGAAAAGACTTACGTACGCTTATCATGAATATTTCAAATTACGAGCGAAAACCATATGAAATCTCACCCGAAGTAAATTGAGTGTGACGTCGATTTTGAGCGTAATGTATGCTTCCTTTTCGCGCGAAAGTGCTTTAGCGTGAAGCTTTTCAAAATGAAGTCTGCTTGGAATACGTGTGACGATGCGCTGCATTATTTCATTTCAGGTGCATAATTTCATTATCTTCTACGTATGGTATAACGCTAACTGACGATTGACTTAAGGCTTAAACTACACCGACAGAGAGAGCACCACCAATTATGAAGCTCATGAATTATTCCCGTTGGTCTCTCTACAGCGAATAGCAATGTTCAGAGCTTATTTCAGTAATTTATGGCTTTCATTTTCCTTTGCTCGTGCTCGACTCTAAAGCACACCTGCTACGTTATTTATTTATTTATTTATTTATTTATTTACATAATACTGAAGGCCCAGTGAAGGGCCCAAGCAGGAGGGACGTATTTACAAAGCTCGTAATAAGGACAACAGAAGATCAAGAACATGAAAAGCGCGAAGAATAAGGACATAACTCAAACAATGAATCAGAAAGACATTTAACACTTTAACAATACAGGTCAAGATACAATATGTTCAATTGAGTCTATGCTATTTATGAATAATGCTGGTAATTGATTCCATTCAGTTACAGTGCGCGGGAAAAGGGAGAATTTGAAAATGTTAGTTCTAGCATTGAAGGGCGTTAGAGAGTCGGCATGCCGGTGTCATGTTCTGCGAGCGGTGAGTGGTTGGATGTATTGTTCTGGTCTCATTGACAATTTGTTATACTTGAGAAGATAAAGAAATTTTAATGTTTGGATTTTACGTCTTAGCTCTAAGGTTGGTATGTTATGGTCTCTCATGAGTTGGGTTGGGGAATCGCTCGGCGATTCCCCAACTTATGTTAAAGATAGGCTGACGGCTAACAATTATGTTAAAGAAAGGCTGACGTTTGTATCTCAGGAAATGACGTCATAAACACAGAAATTTGATGATATCACGCGCTTCTGACATGTACCTGTCACAACTGCGCTACAATATAGGGGCTAACAAAAATGGCCTGAATGATTTCCGTATCCACAGAGAATATGCAACTAGCAAATGCGCGTATTTCTTTTGTATCATCATCATCATCATCATCATCATCATCATTATCATCAGCCTGACTACGTCCACTGCAAGACAAAGGCCTCTCCCATGTTCCGCCAGTTAACTCGGTCCTGTGCTTGCTCCTTCCAATTTATACCCGCAAACTTCTAAATCTCGTCTGCCCACCTAACCATCTGTCTCCCCCTAACTCACTTGCCTTCGCCTGGAATCCAGATAGTTACCCTTAATGGCCAGCGATTATCCTGTCTACGCGCTACATGCCCGGCCCATGTCCATTTCCTCTTCTTGATTTCAACTATGATACCCTTAACCCCCATTTGTTCCCCAATCCACTCTGCCCTCTTCTTGTCTCCTAAGTTTACACCTACCATTTTTTTTTCCATTGCTCGCTGCGTCGTCCTCAATTCAAGCTGAACCCTCTTTGTAAGTCTCCAGGTTTCTGCTTCGTAGCTAAGTACCGGCAAGCTACAGCTGTTAAATACCTTCCTCTTGAGAGATAGTGGCAATCTACCTGTCATAATTTCAGAGTGCTTGCCAAATGTGCTCCACCCCATTCTTATTCTTCTAGTTACTTCAAGCTCGTGGTTCGGCTCCGCGGTTATTACCTGCCCTAAGTAGACATAGTTTTTTACAACTTGAAGTTGTAAAAGACTATGTCTACTTAGGGTAGGTAATAACCGCGGAGTAATAACCGCGCGGTAATAACCGTGGACTATTAGCTATCTCGAAGCGCTGCTCCCTCCCTTGCTTTGTATACTACTTGCTAAAAATTTACCCTGATAACTAAGGGAAACATACGGGACCGGAACTTTCTGACGTTCGTCTCTACGCCACGTTATCAGCATAAAGTACTTTCAGCGTATAGACATTGAATCAGCGCGTCATTTACTCGTCACAGTTTCGCACTGAGCACTCCGCGGTGCATTAGGTCTAATTTATCTGAAATGAATAAAAAAATAAGTAAAACGCGAACGTGGAATAGGACTATCCACGGGAGCGTTTGTGCTTGCGCACACATACAGCCTCAGTTGCTTTCATTTCATTGGCACGGAGGAGGAGGAGGAGGAAGGGAAGAAATGAAAGGCAGGGAGGTCAACCAGACGCACATCCGGTTTGCTACCCTGCACTGGGGGAAGGGGTGAGGGGATTGAAGGTGAAGAGAGAGAGAAGTGAAGGGCAACGTGTGTGTAGATGTTGCGTGTGTGTAGCTTTGCGCCGAGGCGGTGTCGTATACCCAATGAAGTGTGAACTGAGGGGCGACTATTGCTAGTTGAAAACTTCTATTGGCACGGAAAGTTACCCAGGTATGTAGCATTATAATATACTTTTCAACGCGAAAGCATTAGTTGGTTATGTGTGCGCTTCCTGCCGCAAGAACTTGCGAGACTTTGGGAGATTCTCACGAGGACTGTCCCTAAAACCCGCGTGACCTGCTAGCGTGAGCAATGCGCAAAGTGAACGTTGTGTAACGTCATTGCACTGGCCCCAAATAGAGTTGTACTCAATCTCTCTCATTACATGACGTAATCATATGACGTCACCGCTTGGTTAAAGGTGAGCCTTTCCGGGAGATAGTCAACACGCGATGTGGAGAGAAAGAGAGAGAGAGAGCGTAAAGGCTGAGTGAAAGGCAGATAGGTTAACCAGAAAAAAAATTTTCTGTTCCCTCACCTTCATTAATCAAAGGGAAATGGGACAGAAAGGTGAGAAGGGGAAATAAAAAAAGGAAATGGCTAAAAACAAAAGAAAACTCGCACAGGCTGATAACGTGGCACAGCAACGAACGTCCGAAAGTTGTTCCAGTAGACAGCTTCAAGGGAGGTGGGGGACGAACAGTACAATAGAGTCAGAACGTAAAGGCGATTATGTGCATGCCTCGCAAACTTCTCTTCTCTATGTCTTGCAACCAGCATAGTTCCCGACTCTATAACTTCACGCACTACCATTAGCGAAGCAGGCTTTCGGCTTCAAGCGCTAAGGAGAGGGCAACATGCTGCCAACCATTTCGAGCATGACATTACTCCTCAGATACATTTGTTGTTCAACTAGGAACATATATTTGTCCTGAAGTATCTTCTCTTTTAACAGCGAATTCATGAAAGCCTTACGTCGCACTGCGTAATGAGATCAAAAACTAGCATCATCACGAATCGAATCGATGTCTCTATACACTTCATCTCAATCTGCTTCATCTTCTGCTTTGCTCTCGTGCACACTGCTTTCTCCGGTGCGGCCTGTAACAACCCCGACGTGTGGGACGATCGAACGAGTGTAGAGGGAGAGAAAGAAACGGAGAGAAAAGTCGAATAAGGAGAGAGGAAATCTTGACGAAAGAAAAATTCCAACGAGGCAACGTGATTCGAACCCGCGTGCCCAGGACCCGAAGGCGAGCGTCTTAACCACTTGTCTGTCCACGCACGCCGACACTACATAGAGCAGCCTAGTGTGGTAACGCACAGCAAGAATGCAGAAAAGGAAAGCTAGCGTGAGGAGGAGGGAAACGAGGAGGGGAGAGTTAGGCATAGAATATAAGGAATGAAAAAACGGAGGTAGTTGAAAATGCAGAAAAAGAATCGGAGAAAGAGAAAGAAAGAAATACCGAGAGAGAGAAAGCATGCAAAAGGGAAGGAAGCAAGGAACAGAGAGAGGGGGTAGGTGTGAGGCAGAAACAGAAAAAGAAGGCAGATATAGAAAGAGAAAGAAGTAGAAAGAAAAAGCGAGAGAGCGAGAAAGAAGTAGAAATATAGACAAAACAGCATAGAAAAACCGAGTGATGCGGGGAAAACAAAGAAACATGGAGAAAAGTAAAAATGAATAGAAAAAGAGAGCGCAACCTATCTCTTCGGCTTCTTCAGGCCGGGACCCCCAGTGTGAAGCTGTTCCCTTTTTATTTATTTATTTATTTATTTATTTATTTATTTATTTATTTATTTATTTATTTATTTATTTATTTATTCATTCATTTATTTACACTTTTCACCCTCTAAGATCCTCCTTTCGTCTTTCTACTTCGGCGCAGCGTCACGCTTCCTGGTCACCGGAGTTCTCTGGGAAGCAGCCGTCCCCACGAGGCACTGGGCGCCTGGCAGGCGTTCGGCGTCGAATTCGTGCTCAGTTTCCTCCTCGCCTCGACGGTGTTCGCCACACGAGACCCCCACCGATGCCACCTGTCCACGGGAGGCGCGGACGCACTGGTCGTCGGGTTCGCCTACCTCACCTGCACCTTGGCCGGGGTATGCTGCGTTTGTACTGTCCCCGCTTTGAACGTTGATACGTACAGCTTCGTCACCGTAGAAGTTTCATAGCGCATGTGCTCTGCGACGTGTGTGGACCGATGTTCAGCTACATTTTTCATATAGGTGCAGGCTCGTAAAATGAAGTTTTGAACAGGTCAGTATAGGTCGAAAAAGATAGGTAACAGTTTCGTCACAATGGCGTATACCATTGAATGGGATGGCAAAAATTAATGGGATCTTACGCGAGCAAGCCTGTCAGATAGCATCCGATCCGGCGTAACTGAACAAAACACTGGTACAAGGAAATGCAGCTACAGCAGCGAGCAAAGCAACTTTCGTGATTTCCGTCAGTTCAACGTGAACTGAGAGGTGGTGACGCAACACGTACAAAGGTATGAGCTGTCTGCTGATTTCTGTGAAGATAGCATGCGCGCTACGACGCCTGGCCGTTGAATGTAAAACTGTTGCTGCCGGAGCAACGCACCATCACCTCTTCCCCTTCGAGACCTCCCGATGGACCTTTCGTGCGACCTAGAAAGGCTGCGCCGTTACCTATGTGGGCGATTGAAAGCCGCGATCATCGGCTGCCCTTTGCTGGTTTTCCCTTGTACGCAGAACAGACGATGCGCGAGGCGTTGTAAAAGCCCTTAAACATTATAAAAAAAACTCACGATGACGGCGACGGCACAATTACGCCTGGCGTGTTCATATAATATTTATCACACTAAAATTCTGCTAGATTAACGTTTCGAGCTAGGGAGCTGCCTGAGACACCGGCATGCTAATTCTCCGTCAGGTCCTGACGAAGACAATTCATCCTGTTGACACATTGCCTCCACCTACGTTTCTTGCTAATTGTTCTGTTAAAGAGACCCATAGAAGAAGCACTGAAAATGTTGACACAGGTACATGACGCTTCAAAAACTGCGTACTCCTGATAATTGCGCTACAAGAAAATGTTCGTGATTATAAGGGAAAGTTGCGGCCTACGACAACGTCATCACGTCAGGTATACTCGTTCTGTACTTGGGTATAGATTCGTGTCCCCTTGAGTTATCGAATATTTTCTCCAAGCTCTCTAAGTAGCTGCACGCTTCGAGAGAGCTAAGCTTTTTTTTTTTTTGTAAATGCTGCTATCATTTTTCAGCTAACGCACATTTCTTGATACGTCGATTGTCATAATTCACTTCCTAAATTTATTTGCCTAGAAGCTGTCATTGCTTGATGTACAAATAGTACACGCTGTACTGATTCCGAGCTGTCTGTAAAGCACGCATGTTAGCCTTTGCTCTCACTGTGAAACAAGCATTTTGTTTTATTACTGCAGTGGTTCGATTCCCACTCGATCGAGTTCGTACGCCCTTCGGATAGACGATTGTGCTATTACTGTCATTCATAACTCTTTTGCCCATTACTCGACGGGCATAGTTAACACTAGTATGTTTTTTTTTTTTTTTTTGGGTTGAGCTCTAATCAAGTGCTGCGGGGGTATTGGTGTTCATGAACACGTGGGGTCGCAGAGAAGCACTGCACAGTGCGTTTATGCAATACCTTGGCTCAATAAGTTGCTTTATGTTTCACTTCTTTTAGCTGCCAGCTTCGGGGGCTTCGTTGAACCCAGCTCGTTCTCTTGGTCCAGCATTCGTCATGAACAAGTGGAAAAATCACTGGGTAAGACAGTTCAACTTACGTTAGACCTGATGCGTTAGACTGAAACTGCTAATCTGTGTATTACTGTTGAGTAAATGTAACACTGAAGCTTGTGGTCGTGTAACGAAATTGTTGGGCTTCAGCGGTGAAGGACCAAAGTATACGCTTCAGAAAGACGCATTTTTATTCTCGTAATAGTTTCCAGCTTAGAAGAATGCAAACAAAGTAGATAAGTGACAGAAGAAGACCTCAATGGGCATTTAGAGAAGCGAAGCGGCATTACACGTATATGTAACGCGAATACAAATAGGGTGCACACATTTATCTTTCTTACACTTGACATTGTGTGTTTTGACGTGTCTAAAAACTTGCTTTTTTTTTCAACACTCTAGTCACATCTCTGTCTACATGGCTCGTACACTGCTTGGAACATTCCAACCTGTATTTTCGCATGGTCAAATTGCGTGCTTTGATGACGTCCGTGATGCCACTTTTTACCTTATTTATCTTGTCTTGCAATTTAGGACTCTATTACAATATTTTCCTACGCTTATCGATTGAAAAAAGAAAGCCACACTACCTACTTGTGCCAATGTAGTGTCAATCGCATGTTATAGCTTAGAATTTGATAAATTACGTAACACTGTACGAGAGCTGTACTTTGCATGAGCACGCCGGAAACACTGAAGAGAGAGTGGGTTTTGAGCTACTCACTTAATAGTTGTTATCTGATTGGGCTTTCCTTCCCTATGGTGTGCCTGTACTACGCACCACAAAATTGATCTGAACTGCTTTTGACTCCTAAGTGTTAACTCCTTGCATCTATATCTAAGAACTCAATGCTTTTATATTCTGTGCACAAAAGGATCGGTCTCGCCAAGACCTGGAAACGAATCGTTGATCCAGTATTAACGCAGTAGCACAGCGCAACACAAGGACACAGCGCTTCAGTGCGAACCCTTCGGAGCTACGCGAAGTACGGTCGGATAGAGTCGATCGATGCCAATAAGAAAGACAGGGACTGCTTTTGTTTTTAGAGACAACAGCGGAAGACACTCCCGGAAGAAAAAAAAAAGGCAGTAACGAGTAGCAGCTAGATTAGAACTTCGCGCTTTCTATTCTTCTTGGTGCGTTGTGTTTTATTTGTTATTTGCAGCCACGTACGCTAGTGTGTGGGGCACGAGAAGCAAAAAAAAAAACATTACAAATCGCACGACCAGTTTCCGAACGCTATTCTCTCTCGCACTGTTGTATATATTCTTCTGGCTGTGTACGTTTGTTTCTCTTATGACTTGAGCACTTCTTGGCTTTGTCTTCTATAGCCTCATAGCTAACTTCAAGGAGGCGCTTATTAAGCTTTCTTTTCTTTGTCCCCCATTTTCTTTTACCCGTTTACGGTTACATAAAAAAGAAGAAAGAATATTGAAGCTGCAGTCGAGCAAGCCAAATATTTACTTTTGAATTTTCACTCAAATAGTTGCTCCACTCTTTGTCCAGTTACTTTCACTAAGCTTGTCATCGGTTGTTTATTGAGAACAACTCGCAATCAAACACGTCGAAAATATTACGTATGGAGCAAATTTGTTTATTGTTTTTAATAAAAATAAAAGAACCGAATTAGACCACCCTGTCATGGCAATGGCAACTCCGCTTCACATTACAGTGATGAGAGGGAAAATTCCGAGGGCCTCCTACGCTATCGCTAAACACATTCGAAGGCACAAACCTTACTGGCGATACATTGACGGCTGAAACGTCACTTCAGAATCCGACGAGTCGACGCCTCAAAAACGAAGTGAATACGCAACTCACGCGCCTTCGACTCCCTCGCCTGAGAGGGCACACGGCATTAACAGCGAAGCTATTGTAGCTAGCCACAGTTTGTGCGACTGGTTGGTCGGTCAAATTTTCCCAACTGCGACGCGACTAGCACGCAGTAGGGTCCTCCCTCGTTAGGCCTAGCAAGCTAAGCCTGACCGCTGCATCTTGGGAGCTGTGGATGGCCCATAGCTGATCCCCCTTGTTGATGCTTCTGATGGCGGAGCACTACTTGGCTTGCTTGGCTTGATATATGCCCAGTAACGCAGGACATCGCCAGAGCATGTGCTCTGGCGCTGGTCCAGATAAAGCTAATCTAGAGATTAGCTACCTCCCCGCAATGGGGGCAGGAGCAGCTATGGTGCACGTATCCGGATACATTTTGTGAAATACGGACAAATTCGGGTACGAGCCTGTCTGTGTCTCTAAGTTCCGTTGTCTGGTCTCTGTGTAATTATCTGTGAAGAAGAGGGTAGACACTCCCTCCTAAGTGGAAGTGCTGTGAAATATTATAGTATCTTATTGACGGATCTCTATTCTCCAACGTCGAGATCCGAGGAGAGCCAGTGTGGGCGTGCAACGTCAGACCTTACGCCTCGGTGTGTGCCAGTTCGTTTATTTCGTAAAGGCCTTCTTCGAAATGGCCCGTCTGAGTAGGAAGCTATGTCGCGATTTGATTAGAAATATCTAAGTCACCGAAGATGCAGCACGCTTCCTTGGAAATGGCGCCGACTGCAAAGGCCGTCGGCGGTGTCACCGGAAGACTCTCCACGTGGGTAGGCGCCATAGAAATTGGGCAAGTCCCGCTAGTGTCGAACGAAAACAAACACTGGAAAAAGATAGAAATAGAAATCGATAGAAATTGAAGAGAAAGGAATAGGTGGAGAGAAAAAGGACGCGAAAAATAGAGAGAAATGAGATGACGAGAAATAGAAAAACAGAGAGAGAGAGAAAGAAAAGATAGAAAAAAAGAAAGAAAGAAAGAAAAAGAAAAGGAAAGAAAGAAATGCAGAGAGAGAGAGAAACAGAAAGACATAGAAAGACATAAAACAGAGGGAACGTTATGGAAAGAAACAGCCACGAAAAACAGATAGAAAAAAAGAGGAAGTAAGACAAAAAGGGGCGAACAAAGCGAAACGACAAAAAAAGAGAGAGAAGCGGAGATATGGAGATAGAAAGAAAGAAGAAAAAACGAGAAAAAGACAAAATTCTACAGCTTCCTTTTTTAGTGGCCTTCAAGTGACTTTGAGTGGAATGACAGAACCGTTGTCCAGGCCTTTGAATAGCGACATCCTGGCTGAAAACAAGCAAAACCGCACAAAACACCAAGCGAGCCAGACCAGTTCCGAAACACCCACGACGATCTGCTCCCGCGTGACCAACCTGTGACGTATACGCCTATACCTTAAAACGTAATCAGAATTTCTTTGGTTATAAAAGCTGTCATATAATTATTTCTTTAAGACGCTGTCAAGGCCCTCTTTACTTTACAGCGTCGTAATATGTATATTGGTAGTCGAAGAGGTTTGCTCAAAATTGAGACTTGAGAACGCGAAACTTCCACTTAAGCGTTACTGTAACTTCGTGCTTGAGACAGAAATTGACGTTAACCGCTAAAGTTCGACATATCCGTGAGACGGCGATTGTTTCCAGCCAGAGCCTCTTCCCAACAATCGCTCTTTCGCACGCCAGCCTAAATTTGGAACGACTTTAAATATCACGCATGGGAGATACAATAGGTTTTTGCAAGCGGCTCTTCCTCATCGAGTGGGGACCGGAAGAGAATCTCGTGCCAAATAGAGCAACTCAACGGCACTACTTTATTTTTGACATGAGCGATTTGCCTTGAAAAAAAAAAGACTTGTATGTAAAACACAGGGCAGTTTATACGACCTTCCATGAGCCTTTTATGAGTGATTTTTTTTCCCACACCTGAAATGTGACATCGTTAGGGTTGGCGGCTTCACAGTGGACGCTTCCATGATTCTTCCTGGCGCCCGCCCTCCAGAAGATTGACTGCCCGGTCGGAAGTATGGTGCCCGGTTGTAATGCGCGCTCAATGGCACTTCTATCGCGTTTCTACACCGGTTATTTTCATCGGATCTTTTTTGTCAACCTAACAAAAAGTTTGAACAACGACGCGTTGAAAATTGTTCTCGCACTCAACTTTTGTCGTTCAGAAGTGCTGTCGTTTAGCCTCCACCCCACCCCCCGCTTCCTATAGCCACCAGAATGTTCGGGTAAAAACAAGTTTAGATTTCAACACTTTTTATCAACGCTAGATTTCATGAAATAAATCAAGAAAACGACCAGCAAACTTTTTTTTTTGTCGAAGATGTCACGAAACCATACAATACATATTTGGTATTTTTATTTTTTGTGCTAGAGCATAAAGATGGATCAGCCGTCAACCGAAGCACCATGTTCACGCTAGAACACGAGCTCGGAATGCCGGATTTTCCGAACTCCATTGAAAGTTTCCGCTTTAACGCTGCAAGTATTTCATGGTCGTAGTGCACTGACTGTAATCAGTGAGTACCGGCTCATTTTCAGCTTCCGCCTTTCCCAACCTCCTCTCAACATTTCTTTTTTTCTTTTTATGGAAAAAAATATTGACTACGGGGGCGCAGTCTGCCTGCTCGCGACTTCTGACGTGCGATACTTCAAACCTCAAACGTACACTGACTATCGCTGGTAACTTTTTGTTTTTTTTTTTTTAGTAAAGGTCACAGTTCATAGATTGCAAGATGTTTTGATGGTGTGCTCTCACATGATGTCGCGAGCACTAATCTCGCTGAATGTGCCAAATAAAAATGGGGCAAACTCCCTAATCAATATCGGTCAACGTAAAACTGATTAAGAAGGTTAGTTAATTATATACAAAAAATAAGCGTATCCATAATTGAGCAAATAAATAAATATAACATATGAATAAATAAGTCAAGTAAATAAATCCGCATGTTCTACAGCTTGACTGCTTATCTCCTTTCATGAACTGGAACGGCTCATAAATATTGTAATGTCAATAAAACCCTTTCACGAAAGAGCCTATTAATTTCATAGCAGCTTAGTCAGCAATTTGATGGCTTTCCGAACAAAAACATCACGCATGTGGTCTTTTAATGCCGTCAGTAGGATAATTTTAAAATTTAGTAACCAAACAATAAGTTGGTTATGTTGCTACAATTCTACTGCGAGGTGAAATGAACGCGACGCTTTTGTTCAGCCGGCGTTCGCTTTCACCGGCTAGAACAAACTACATACTTAAAAGTAGCAGCTTGTTCGGTCGTGTCCTATAAAGTGCGAATGGTCACAGCGGTATGCTTCGTAAAGAGCTAGAGAAATCAAACTGTTTCTGCGTCTGTCGCGACAATATCGAAGATGTCTGCGATAACCGCAAAGTGTGCGAAAACAACAAAAAAGTTTCCTCGAGCCGCGTTCTTTGCTGTCATTACTGGCCGCACTACGCGGTTGATGACTGGGCCATTCCGCGTCGCCGCTGCAAGTCGTTAACCCTTGTCGACAAGTCGTCGCTTTCCAAATACACACCACGGAACGAGGAAGCCTGGAAAACGTTCTTTTATTTTACCGTCCACCTCGCGGAATTGCGAACTTCTCCCGATTTACGATATAGTGTAAAGAGGGCGCTCTTCACGTGTACAAAAGAAAAAAATATCGACAACGACACTGATGGGAACTGGGTTACGTTATTCAGGTGTCCTCGAGTATTTTATTAGCGTTAATGTTACCAGATGGATAGTAAAAGTTATTGCTGGAAAACTGTCTTCCCAAAGTTCTCCGATGTACTTCGTGGGAGCTTAGTTTACTATGATTTAGGCAGTAGCACAAAGATGGTGAAATAAGACGGGAAACAGCGTGAACCAACTTATGGATTATTCCACGTCATCCCATATACTAGGTGGTCCACGTAATTCTCATAAAAAGATTTAGAAAAACTATGGGCTCTAGGAGATTCTAACTCTTCAATATTGGCGTAAATCATATGTTCAACTGTTCACCAACAAGAGGCATTTTATTTAGGTAACCCTTTTATTGTAGCTGGAGATCGTGAAATTCAACAAACAACCTCGGGATCTTCAGGTTATGTTGTGCTTAAGGGTGCCTGGCTGTTTTTGTATGCGTAAGCCACGTTGGTTGAGGTTGAGCAGTTTCGCGTGGCAAGAAAAAAAAATTGCCCGCAGCTTCCCTCGGGGGAACACTGAGGAGGATGCGGAGCATATAATTGGTTAACGGGGTGTTAAAGTGCGACTTACTTGGGTCGATGGCTAAATTGGTTAACGTGGTTGTGAAATGGGGTGTTAAATTTCGACTTACTTGTGTCGATGGCTAAATTGGTTAACATGGTTGTAGGAGGGGGTGTTAAATGAGTGAACACGTACACACGTATGCGAAAGGGCGGCGCTGGTCGAAGGGACGTCGATCATTGTGTTTGTGGATTCGTTGGAATTCATTTCACCGCGACCTTGGACGTCGACGCGCCGTACAAACCAACCGACGAGCGGCAACTGAGCGAGCGAGCGCCGACCTTGAGTATATATACAGCGCGACGGCGCATGCACTGTCAGCTGTCGAATGTTTGAGAAGGGGGAGAAGCGCAACGGCGCATGCGCGCGCGTCAACTGCCGATGTTCTCGAAGCGCGACGGCGCATGCGCGCGCGTCAGCGGCCGATGTTCTCGAAGCGTGACGGCGCATGCGCGCTACATTATACAGCTAGCGAATGTTCGTGAAGAGGAGAAGCGCACGCAGTGTGTAGAGGAGGAAGGGTGCACAGATGGTGGAGGAGTGAAGCGCGCGCGGTGTGTAGAGGAGGAAGGGATGCACAGATGGTGGAAGAAGGAGGAGGAAGCTTGCGGACGGCGCCGCACTACAAGCCTCGAGTATTAGATGCTCCGCATCTAAAAAAAATCACGCGCTTGCGCAAAGCTACATCAAGCCAGTGCCAAGGTCGCTACATCAAAGTGAAGGTTAGCGGCGATGCCAGTGCACTCAAACGCTTCAAAGCGTTTGGTTGATGTCATGTTCAATGATTGTTTCATAGACGTGAGTGAGAACCGCCACCTTAATTAGGGTTTCAGGGAACATGGAAAGTGGTCCGAAAAACCCGAACTCCGAATTATTGAAAGAATCAAGCAAACGATTAACAAATTTTCATTTCATCATTGCACTCATCATTGCCATCATTGCTTTCATAATTGCCAAGTTTCTCTGCTTGATTTATTCTCTTTTGTTTGCCCAGCACAGGAGGTCCCCTTACAGGCTAGAGCTTTCGGACCTCCTTCTGTAAATTATTTCTATGTATTATCTTTTCGAATAAATAAAATAATTTCTTCTTCTGTTGTGTTAGCACTTTCATTTTCTTGAGAAACGCGGAAATCCAGTACTCATTTCGCTTAAGAGCAGTGTAAAAGCTGCAACTTCTTCATTCATGACATTGTTCACAATGTGACCATAGCTCAAGAACCCTGTATATTTAGCTGAAACGTGCTCCGAACCCATTGCGTACTTATTGTAAACTTATTGCGTACCAACAGGGCGATTGGGAATGGCGACACCTTTCTGAAAGGCCGCGACCACTTGGACCCTCCGCGAACGTCGTTTTCGCTGCGTTGCGTCGCATGTTTGCGGTGATTTGTGTTTTGTGCATCACGAGGATCATTGATTGAACCGGGTTGTGGCCAAGCACGACAGAATTAACCAGAGTTTTGTGGCGTTAAACAGCGTATATTGCCACCCACGCTCCTTTCTGTGCTTCATGTTAGCGCCCTATCGCAAGTGCAGACAGTGCTCTGCGCTAATCGCGCCAGAATGTCTGGAAGTATTCCAAAATATCTTGGGATCATTTCTTCGGCTTGAGCACGCTAACGCGAACAGCTGATTTGATTCTATAGAAACAAACGCGGCCACTAGAGGTAATCTTCGAATGTTCGACGCCACAGTATTAATGCTGACGTGCATTGCCGTGGATCAGCTTATTGACGGTCGACGCTCTGTTCGTCGATACCAGATGATGATGATGACGATGATTATGATGATGATGTGGGGTTTAACGTCCCAAAACCACCATATGATTATGAGAGACGCCGTAGTGGAGGGATCCGGACATTTTGACCACCTGGGGTTCTTTAACGTGCGCCCAAATCTGAGCACACGGGCCTACCGCATTTCCGCCTCCATCGGAAATGCAGCCGCCACAGCCGGGATTTGATCCCGCGACCTGCGGGTCAGCAGACCAGTAGCCACTAGACAACCGCGGCGGGGCGCGCCGATACCGGTGTATATATTTACAGCGCGCATCGCTTGCTGTAGATTGAGTTTCTATTTCCCGGCCTCAAGTTCGGCCAACTAGGGAGTTTCATTTCGGAGACGCCGTCTATGCCTTCGTTAACGTCCCGACCAAGTGACAATATGCTGGCTGGTAGCAGAGAACACGCCTAAATTATACGATTTTCAGAATTAGACGAGAGTCCGATGAACGAGCTTTTACTATTCTACATCGCCAGTGCGAAGCTTTCTTGACCTTGCAATGCCGAGTTTATTAACATTTACGAACATGTCGTGACCTTGCGAACTGGAAGATAAAAAGCGACCAACAAAGGAACGAGCCGCTGGGCGTTCGGCGAGGACGTCCTACATAAATAACCGAAGCCCCGGTCTTTTATAGTGGCTCCTCCCTTTTTGTGACAATGGAGCGAAACAATTCGATAAGTGATGAGCGAGCGCTGACAATGGGCACAATGGACACTCGCGCCAATAATTACAAGGTCATTCGGAATGACCGCCTATTCTATTATTACGAAAATCCAGTTACCCATTCCCGGCGTCGTTTTTTTTTTCTCTCTTTCTGTGTGGTTCAAAAAATCTTGTCTTTTAATACGAACATTGAAATAAAGGCGACCTTTCGTCGCACGGTCCTAGCTTCCCACTTCATCTGTTGAAGCGCAAAAAACTGGATACCATTTTTACGTTTATTTTTGGCTTTACTATTGGTTTAGAACGTATTTTTCTCACACCTATCCTCCAAACTAAAGATTGAAGCGTTTGTTTTGGACGTCTGCCTGGTTTGCACTATATAAAACTAGCTACATAAATTAGCAGACTCATATGATCATTTGTGCACTCGCCGAAGACGACTCAGAGGCGAGAACTATTCAGTATGGTTATGTTACCGTTTCGGTATATCACGCGAATGACTTTCATTCTTTAGAGTACCTCGAACAGCGCAAAAATGATGTCAACACTCAGCCTTTTGGTCCACAAGCAGTCTTTTCACAAAGTGAATCTTCTGATGAGTCGTCTAAAGCTTTCGCTTTGAAAACAGAGAGGTCTAAGAACACTGTTAAATTGTTTCAGACAACAGGTGAATAAAATAACAGTATAGAATGTCCTCAGGTCCTGTTTACCAGCCTTTTGAAAGGATATATTACTGCAGCCTGTTTCTGGAACACGATCAATCAAGATTTCGATGAAGAGAGCATATAAGCAGCCGACAATTTATCGTGTGCAATAACCGAGACCGTCACTCACTGCACCTGGAGAAACAAGGCCCATTACGGCACTTCGAGAAGTACAAGACAATTTTTTTTTACATTGCCGACTGTATTCTTTCATCTACGTGGGTGATTGGACGTCGCTGTCAGAAAGCGACAGCCGATATCTTGCGTGTGCAAGAGACAAGAAGACGGCGACAAAGGATTTTTCGCCACCGTAACAGCAGTCGAACATTAGAGAGCTGCATTAGCGAGAGTGCGCCGCCGTGGCAGCTCACCTATATACCGACATACAGCGAAATATACGGTGGTTTCCAGACGTTGCACTTCTCGGCGAAGGCGCGACGCGGGCAGCTCTTAGCGGCAGCCAATTCGTTCCTTTCGGCCTGATTCTGTCACCTGAGGGCTCCGAACATCTTTCTGACACACATGTACACAAACAGAAATACACGTGCACAACGTCGCACACACTAACTCACTCTCTCGTACGTTCGTACCGGAGGATGTACGCAAAACTTACAGTCTCTCTCTCTCTCTTACACAAACACGAACTCGTCTATACGGAAAGACAATCAAGCACACATCTACACACGATATACCCACACGTCGCATGTCTTTCTGCTTTCTTCTTTTTTTTTTCTGCGCTCTCATCTTACGCAAACAGGTCGCGCCTAGACCCGGGGAGACCCGAAAGAGACACGCACCAAAATGTGCACATAGGCACGCAACGCACACACGCACTATACCACGTCCTTGGCGGCGGCAGCAGGAGGCACGCTTTTTGCTCTGCATTAACTGCCGGCCTAAAGGGGGAGGCCCGACCTGGTGCCGCGAACTAAGATCGATTCCTCGCCGAGCAGCGGCGTCGGCTGTCGCGAGCTGTTTCTTCTCCACACCGCACGCGAGCGTTGGGGAGAAGAAGGCCCTCCGGGGTGCGATATTTCATCGTCCGCGCAGGAGCTAGCTAGCTGCCTGGTGTCGCTTCGGGACAGGAAGCAAGGCGGCCACGGCTGCCACCGTTACGGACGATGCCGACCGACGGCAGTGATGGCAAAAAAACGTCATCGTCAGAAATAAAGCGCGCGAAACAAAAGAAGACAAAGAAACAAAGAGGGGTAAAGACGAGGTTACGTGCAAGGAGTCTCGGCTACCGGGTAGGGAGAAGGGGTGAGGGTTCTGCCCTCGGAACAACGCTGCCATCCTGGCCCGTGAGCCTAATCTCGTCCTCGTATACCGCCGTCTTCTAACTTGGGAGCCCGCCGGTTCTCATTTACCGTCCTCTCTTCTGAGGCCCTCCGTGGAGCCGCTGTGGCATCGCTTTCTTACTCCTTTCCTCGACAAAGCCTGGGCAACATGAGAAGGCTCTCTTGCTTTCTCGTCCCGTGGCCGCCTCTTGTCGTGTATTTTCTGCGCCGCCAGAGTGGGTCGCTGCTGCTCATGTTGCCATTACAGTTCTCGCCAACCCTTGCGTCTACCGCGCCTCTCTCCAGGTCGAAAGCACGCAAACACGCGCAGTCTTGTACGCTGTTTATGCCAGGGACCACGCAGGGACGAGCAGCGATTGACTGAAAGACAAACGAGATCAGACACGTAATTCTCTTCTTCCTTTTTTTTTATTCCTAGTTCCTTTTTTCTATTCATATATGCAGGCTCCGCCGACTTACTTCGGAATAATGAATTTAAATAGCTTAGTCTTCGGCACCTCTTGTTTGGGTCAACATACGTGATTGCACTGCTTGTTTTGATGCCCTAGCGTTTTCTTTTACTTCTGCTCCTCAAGTGGGTCTCGAAGGTGCGAAGTGACACATTTTGTATGCACTCGACCTTGTAATACCGACGAGCTAGCATTGGCCAACATAACATAACCTGATTAAAATAGGGCATTTAATTTTTTTTCGCTGTTTCAGACGCACAAAGAATGTCACCTTGCATGTCAGAAACGTCCGGCAATGAAGAAAGTGATCCGATTATCATGTCTTCCAACAGGGTATTCAGGAATAGGTCTGCTAAACAATACCCATCGGAAACTTTGGCGGGGCGCTTGAGAGGGCAAAACCACCCCACCAAGCGAGCGAATGCCCTTTCCGCTGCGTCGCTACGTCACTACATCTGTCGGGGAAGCAATCTGAGGAAGCTCGCTGCAAACGACAGCGTATTTTAGCGGTCGTAATTCGATAAATCGCAGCAAAAAAAGTAGCACTGCTGTTGCCCACCTAGCTTATCAATCTGCCTAAAAAAGAGTCTACTCATGCTGGGGAAACCCTATGTAAACACTTACCTCAAATATTGACGCCATTGATACTTTGGTAAACGCATATCGTTGGGAATTGTACGAACGGGAATCACTGGGTAACCGTGCGACGCACTTCGTCGGGTTTCACATAGAAGGAGCTGCCATACGTTTCTTTTTCTTTTTTTTTTTCATGTCTTCCCTTCGTTGTCGATTAGCTTCGACGTTACTTGCAATAACATCGCGGTTGAATCGGCAACGACACGCCTGTTATTGAAAGATTCTTCCTCTTGGCCATTATGAAAATGCGAACTCTCAAACACCAACTCTCTCTTTGATACTCCACCGAGACACTCACCTACATCTTCCGCTGAATCTCACACTCTTCCGCTGAATCTCACACTCACCCCTCTTGACGCACAAGGCCTCACTCTCCCCCTTCCTGGCACGCCTCTCATTGGTTCAGCTCCACCATCACTACTGTCCCCACGGTGGAGCTCTACCCTTCCAACAGAGTCTGTCCCCCTCTAGCCACGCTGCGATGCCCCATGATCAGCGCTACGCTATTAGACGGGGAAACCACGACTAAGAACAACTTCTCTACTAAAAATAAGCAGTTAACAAACGCAGACGCACCATTCGACTGTTCCTCCTTCAGTTATGAAGCTTATGAAAGTAAATTATTTTTGTGAACTAAAACTGAAACACAACTTTTGACTTCCTGCTTGTTTCACGCACTGCGTACCAAGAGTTCGTTTCCTGGCAAGTTTTCTTTTTTTTTTTTCGGCGCAGAGAGTCGCGATTGGTTCCTATGGCACGTGACACGTGGCCTGAATGTCGAACCTTTAATTTACAAACAAATGAGGTTCCTCATCGCCTTGCGTGGTCTTTACGCCCGTGCGCAGGTGTACTGGTTCGGACCCGTGGCCGGAGGCCTGCTGGCCGGGCTCATCTACGAGTACATCTTCGACACGCGGAGATCTAGCCGGGAAGTGGGAAGGCGGAGCGTCGAGGATCCTGACAAAGGTAAAAAACATGCCACGGTGATGTGGTCTGTGGAACAAATGTTTGACGATTTAGAGTACGATGTATATACTATGGGAGAGCATAAAGATGTCCTAGTTTCAAGACGTCAAACGACACCTACGACCTGATTTAGAAAAGTTTATTTACACTGTGTACAAAAAACTAAAATTTCATATTATTCTAATAATAAGGGGCACATAGACATCAGCACAACTATGTACCCCGACAAACATCACTGTGTTGTAGTGAAAACACCATTACTCTATGTATACATGTCAGACGTGGCATGCATTACAAAGCAACACAATGGGATATGATGATACAATGAGTACATTGTACAACGATACAATAAAACTCAAACCATTACAAACGAAGCATGAACAAATACTCGACGAGCGCTATTTAGCACACGTCGGTCGAAAAAATGAGTTGTACCCGTTCGTGTTCAACATTCGCGACGGGGCACGACCAATGCCGCAAAAACTCGTGCCCCCCCCCCCCCCCCCCGTCTAAGAAGAAGAGCTCCTTAGAGAGAAACACGAGGATCCCTCGTCTCATTCACCCCAGTATCACTGACAAAGCACGCCGGCGGCCATTAAAAGCGACGACAGTTCAGTTCCGCCAAAGGCTGAACAGCTGCGCAACTATCAAAAGAGCCGAGAAGCGCCCGTACGGAAGTCGACCATTCGACGCGAATTTTCGCGCACTCTGCCCACAAAAACCAGCATGGACCGCACGCCGAAAAAGGTGTGCAATCACACATTCAATCGTCGCATGTCGATTGGTCTCAACCATGACGCAGTTGGGGCAAGTATATATTGGTGCGTACCACCTATCATCGCTGCAAACGACCTCGAGTGGGGAGCAAGTCCCAGCCCAACCGCCAAACAAAGTCGCGGAGATGGCCTGGCAGCACAGCTACGGTTATTCGTTTCCATGGGCGGTTCATTATATATCGACGATGCTGGGGCACCAAGGTCCGCAGATGAGCAGCCATCGTGTCCAACACTTTAGATGTGGTGACCTCTTGGCACGTAGCCTCCAAACCTCCGTGAAATGCCAGAAGGGCTCGATACAAAGATGGTAATTCAGTTTATTTGGGACCTTGTTTAATTTGGCTAGCCGGCAGGAAGACACGTAGTGATGGCCCCAGATGGTAGCGAGCCAGTGCATGAGCGGGCGTGCCATCATTGCTTAGTATTCGCCATAGAGTGCGGAGGCACAAGGCAGAAGTCGTGACGGAAACGTCGGGGAATGCAAAACCACCCTGATCTCGTGGTTGAGTCAACGCCGCGGAGGAGATAACAATCTGTGCCACGGGAGCAGAAAAATCAACTAATGCAGCTTTGCACTTTCTTGGAGACGTGTATGAGGGTTTTATAGAAAGGCAAATATACCGTTATTTTCCGAGGCAAACCATTTGAGATAAGCATCAGCGTTCCAAGAGGGGGAAGTCGAAGTATCCAGCAGCTTTTACATCACTTTAAAGAGTTGGTACAACCGATGGCCACATACTGTCATGTACAACAAATGCAGTGAAAGTGGCGCCCAGCGTTATAATGTTAGGAGACCGCTTTAAAAGCGACGTGATGCTGATACGACCGTCGAAGTTGCCAATAAAGAAATACTGGCTTTTAGAAAAGTATAGCCTTGCAGCGGAGATAATTTCGGAATGATGGAATGTATTAAGGGCATGCTGCAGCGGCTGTTCGTTATGAACACATGTGCATATGCAGTGATCTTTACTTGAGTGCTACCAGGTAGGGGTAAGTCTCGAATCTGCGAGTCACGTTCAAGGGCCCCTAAGTAAGTGTTCCAATGCAAGGATAAATAAACTGGAAAGAGGGGACACCCTTGACGAACCCCACGCATGACTTGAAAGGGGTGACAGTCACGGTAATCTAGGTAAATGGTACTTTCGGAACTAGTATACATAGCGTGACATGAACGCATAACCGTCGTTGTCGCCTCTAGCAGATGAAGTGCTGCGCTGCTATGCACGTGAATGAAGGACGGAATCCCAGCGTTGATGGAAGAAACAGTTAAGAGGGAGCATTGCGCAATGACAAAGAAAGAAAGAAAGAAAGAAAGAAAAAAAGAAAGAAAGAAAGAAAGAAAGGAAGAAAGAAAGAAAGAAAGAAAGAAAGAAAGAAAGAAAGAAAGAAAGAAAGAAAGAAAGAAAGAAAGAAAGAAAGAAAGAAAGAAAGAAAGAAAGAAAGAAAGAAAGAAAGAAAGAAAGAAAGAAAGGAAAGCATGTCAGGCACGTCAGCATGTCAGGCACGCATATTGCAAGTTTCATTTCCATCACTCTCCCCGATATGGCGAAGATTCGAGAACCCTTTTGCGTCCCAAAATATCTGTTTACTGAGGCCGATCTGCACAACATGAGAAGACCATAAAGGTGTGCGCTTATTACTCCCGTGCTACGTTGTTTTATAGTCTGCTCATAGCTCTCCCACTTTTCACGGACAGGCCAGCAGAGGTCACTGGAAGAAATAGTCACTGAGAGAAATCAATACAGAACATTCCCCCTTAAGTGGGTAGGTGCAAATCAACCAAGGAGCATCATCATCCACATTTGCAGCCATGCAGGTGGGCTCGCAATTCTGGCACTGCGAAGAAACAGAAGAAGATCTCCGAGACGCTCTGACATTTGCAACTGTACTGAGAACACAAAACACTGGCCGCGACTCATCATGGCCTAGGAAGCGGACTCAAGGAGCCGGTCAACCCCCCGATCCTTGCAGTCGCAGTCGTCGTCCATCGCGGGTTGCGCCATTGCAATTGTGGTTGCCAGGGTAGCCGCTGTAGCCGTCTTATTCTACTTCGTGAGGAGGAGGAGAAAAACTTTATTCATCCCAAGAGGGAAAGGTGCGGTGGTGGAGTGTCAGAGGAGCCTACCCAGCGTAGGTCTCCGCTACCCTCTTGGCCCAATCCAAGATCTGGTCCTGGACCTCGGGCGCCGAGCTGCACATACCAGCCTCCCACTGCTCCTTACTATTAATGTGTAGAGAATTGGGTGGTGGGTTTCGAGTACACCCCCACATGATATGGTCTAGGTTAGCTCTTTGTTGACAGAAAATGCACAAAGGGGAGGGGTATATCGTAGGGTGTATAAGATGACGAAAAGATGGGGTAGGAAACGTACGAGTCTGTAACTGGCACCGTAGTATTTCATGGTAGCGCGAAGCTCCAAGATGTAAGGGGGGTATATAGTGCGCTGTAGGCGGTAGTGATTTGTTATATCGTGGAAGGTCAAAAGACGATCTCTCGCGCTGAAAAAGGCCGCGTGGTCTAAGGCGCCATCAGAGGCCTGCGCTTGGCCGGTCATTCCTCGAGCACAGGTATGAGCCACCTCAGTGCGACTCAACCCCGCATGCGCGGGCGTCCATATGAGAGCAACGTCTTGCGTGGGAAAATGTTTCTTAAGAATTGAAAGGGCACTTGATGAGATGCGACCTGCGCTGAAGTTGCGTATGGCAGTTTTGGAGTCACTTACAATCATAGTGATATTGGGGATGGATAGACCTAAAGCGATGGCAGCCTCCTCTGCCTCCTCCGAAGAGTTGACAGTGACGGATGCCGTTGTGAGCGCCTTGCCGTTATAGTCGACAGCAGAGAGGGCATAGGATGAGGAGGATGGGTATTCTGCCGCATCGACATAGAGCACGTCATTGGCTCCATGCAATTTTTTCTGAAGAGCTTTTGCTCTTTGGATTCGGCGCTTAGTATGATATGTTGGATGCATGTTTTTAGGAAGGGGCGGTATGAGTAATTGCTTGTGTATGTTTTGGGGAATGTTGTATTTAGCATTGGTGAGTGAGGTGAAGTTAATTTGGGTAGACGATACGATGTGGCGACCTGCGCTAGTGGTCGCGAGCCTTGCGTATTGAGCTGTTAAATGGGCTTCACGTATTTCACATAGGGTATTTATGACTCCTGTCTGGTGGAGTAGTGCACTAGAGGTATTGATTGCAATGCCTAGCGCGTATTTGTAAACTCTGCGGAGGAGGGTGTTGACCTAGTCCTCCTCTGCTAATTTAAGGTGAAGGTAAGAAATGGTATATGTGATTTTACTAATCACAAAAGCTTGTATTACACGAAATAACTCTGACTCACGGAGCCCTCCATTTTTCCGTGAGATTCTTCCTATCATTCATAGGGTGTTTTCAATGGTATTGCGCAAAGCTTCGAGTGTGTACGTATTAAGTCGGTTGTTTTGGATAAATAAACCTAGCACACAAATGCGTGATACTCTAGGAATGAGGCACCCATTTATGTGAACTTCGATCATTGGAACGTGTTTGTTCGGACGATGAGTTGGTAGAAGGAGTAACTCTGATTTAGTTGGGGTACAATAGAGATTCATCTGAGATATTAGTGCTGCTATTGTATCTACAGCTGTTTGTAGGGTGTCTTGAATGTGTCCATCTGAGCCTCCTTTCACCCATAAGGTGATATCATCGGCATAGATGGAGAAGTTCAAGTCAGGGATACGTTGAAGAGCGTTGGGTATAGGTAGCATAGCCAGGTTAAAAAAGATTGGAGAGAGCACTGACCCTTGAGGTGTTCCGAAGCTGCCTGGTGTATAGGGTGAGGAATGTTCTAGTACTAATGTTAATGTGCTGTGCGGTCTGTGAGGAAGCTTTTGATGTAAGAGTAGATTTTAGCGCCACAAGAAATGCAGTTGAGGCCAGCATATATTGCTGAGTGGGCTATACGTTATTGAATGCTCCATGTATGTCCAGACAAAGGATTGCCTGGGTATCCTAGCTCTGGTTAGGAGTTATGATGTCGTGTTGAAGGCGAAGCATCGCGTCTTGCGCGGAAAGTGAGGGCCTGAAACCAATCATTTCTGGAGGCAGTAGTCCATTATCCTCCACGTGTCTCTGGAGGCGTGCAAGCACAACATGCTCCATAGTCTTTCCGAGACACGATGTTAAGGAAATGGGCCTCAGATTTTCTACTAAGGGAGCTTTGTTCGGTTTAGGTATAAATATGACTCTGGCATCTTTCCACGAAGGTTGAAGGGTGCCCGTGTCAAAACAGTCGTTAAAGTACTCAGTCAAAGCTTTAATAGAAATAGGGTCGAGATTTCTAAGTAATTTATTGTTAACGCGGTCGGGGCCTGAAGCCGATGTGGTACGGAGTGTTGCGAGGGCGTGCCTAACTTCCGCTTCCGTTATCAGCACATCTAATGACTCATTAGGTTTCCCTGTGTAAGATGCTATAGAATCCTTACGTAATTGAGGTAAATGCAACGTGCGGAGGTTATCGAAGAGCTGTCCTAAATGGTCACTGTGCTTGTGTAACAGTTTAGTGATAGCGTGAGAGTGTCGTGCGCGAGAAGTGCTGGGGTCTAGCAGATGTCTAAGAAGTTGCCACGTTCGTTTATTACTGAGTTGGTCATGCATTCCTTCACAAAGCTGACCCCATTGTTGTGCCACCAATTGGGTCGTGTATCGCTCGATTTGTTGGTCTAGCTTCACTATCCTAATGCGGAGTTTCCTGAAGTGGCGCTGGTGTTTCCACCGTCGCAGAAGTGACTGTTTTGCTTCCCACATATGGAGAAGCTTGGAGTCGAGAGTAGTTATCGGGGTGTCGGGGGGTAGAGTTTTCGTGTGAATTTCAACATCTTTTTGAAGCTGTTGAGTCCACTCGGTAAGGTCTGCAATACGTGAGGGAGCGGTGCTGTTGCGGATCTCTCTAAATTTGTTCCATTCTGTGAGCATCAGTGGTTTAGGTGCAATGGGTCTGTGTTTTAGTTGTAAAGTCATGCTAATAATGTAATGATCACTGCCAAGATTAGTTTGGGTGTTAGTCCAAACCATTGTGGGGGCATTGTGAGTGAGGGTAAGATCGGGCGATGTGTCTTTGTTCACACTGTTCCCCAAACGAGTAGGCTCCTCCGGGTCGTTGTGCAGTGTAAAACGATGTGCCTGAATATGGGACCAGAGGGCTCTACCTTTCGGTGTAGATGCGGTGTAACCCCACGCTGGGTGGGAGGCGTTGAAATCCCCCACTATGAGGAGGGTGGGTTTGCCTGCCGAGGATGTAGCTCGGGCAAATATGGAATCGAAGCGGTGCCTATGCTCTTGCGGTCTACTATATACGTTGACAATGTATAAGAATGGAGAGTTAAGTTTATCGGGTAGTATTTGGAGAAAGTCGTGCTTAATGTCGATGTCAGCAAATTTTGAATAGGTAACTGTAAGGTACTTCTGAGTTATGACAGCAGTGTTTGGTTTAGTATCAGCCGGGTTTTGATGTGTTCTATTACTTGGCCATTTGTTTCTTGTAACGCAATGATTTGGGGAGGGGTAGTTTGTGATTTGATGTACTGCAGGAGGTTTGCCTTTTTTCGGTGAAACCCCCTGCAGTTCCATTGCCATACGCAAAGTTCAGTGCGGTTACGAGCAGCCATTTTCGCTAGGTTGATTTGGTTTAGGTTGGGCAAGCTCTGGATGGTCAGCGTGGACCATGTCGATCCACTGCGTGACTCTATCTAGGGTTTGTTGCATCGGTAACATGGCTTGTTGTATCGAGGCCATGGACTCATGTAGCTTCTGCAAGAAAGCTGGGGAGAAGGTAATAAAATTGTCTAGTTTTTTCTCAAGTTTGGTTACTTTTTCTTTCTCTTTGTCAACCTTATCTAGTTTCGCTTCGACCTGTTCCACTCGTTCATCGAATGACAGTGTGGGAGTCGAGACTTTTCGTTTTTGCGCAGGTAGTTGAGCGGGGTGCATAGCTATTGGGGTGGTTGAGAGAGGAGCTGGTGCTGGTGAGATAGGTGTAGGGGTGAAAGATGAGGTGGGGAGGTGCGTGGAGGTAGATGGTTGTTTGAAGGACTGAAGCTCTAGGCGTAGTTTTGCATTTTCTGCCCTCAATTTAGCCATCTCATCCTGCAATAGTTTGAGCTGCTTTTGCATGGAGCTTTCAGGGGAGGCTACATCAATCCAGCTCACCTCATGTCCAGGGCCAGTCCGAGGGCTGGGGTCTTGATGAATGCTTTTGTTGCGGCTTCGGCTGCGGCTGCGACTTTTTCAGCTTTGCTGTCTTGTAATACTTGGTGAGCGTCCTCTAGCGGCGTTCTTGAAAGATGGGCTTGGGTCGAGGAATGGAGCTGCATCTTGCTGGAAAGTTGAGGGTGCGTGCTTTGGTTTGGGCTTGTAGAGTTGTGGGCACTGGGGCGAGCCGGTGGTGTGGTCACTATTGCACACTTCACACTTAGGTTCACATTCGTGATCAAGGAGTGGGTTCGGAATGCCACACATTCGACATAAAAGCTGAGGGGCGCTTGGGCATACGCCTGGTCTGTGGACAAGCTTGCGGCAGAGATTACAGGCTTCCGTCTTATGACAATAGGGTACGCATCTGGTAATGCCATCCTGGTAACTTATGTAGAAAGGCACGCGCGTACCTCTGAAGGTGACCAAGATGGACGTTGTGGAACCCATGCGACGTCCGGTCAGGATGAGGCCTAGTCTGTCATAGTCCAACAGACTTGACAAGATGATTTCAGATGTGTGTTCCAAAGGAATATTACGGATGACCCCTCGGCAGGTATTCGATGGATCGGTAATGTGGGGGACCACTTCAAAGCTGCGCTCGTCCATCTTGATGAATTTGATACGGTGGTATCCTTCGGTGCGTGCCGAGTCCGGTGTGCTTATAAGCAGAATGTAGCTTACAGAGTTGATGCGGTATTGGTCATGTAGGGAGCTTGTGAGCGCTGCCGCTTTTAGGACGTATGAGCTTCGGAATCGGAGTGTCAGCACAGCTGAGGCCTCCACGTATTCGCAGGACTATTTTGTAGTCGTCCACTGGAAGTGGAGGTGGTCTGGGGGCACTGCGACGAGTCGATGGGAGAGCTTTCTGTGACTCTTCTTGCGAAGTGTTGATGGCAGGCGTCGATTTTTTCGGGGATGAAGCGGGCTTTCTGGCCCTGGCATACACTTGACGCCAGCTGCCTTCATCATCGTCGAGAGCTTCGGCGGAGGTAAGCTCCTCTCCCTCTGTTTCGTAAATGACCATGTTGGTAGGCCTAGCCGGTAGGCCCACAGAGGTAGCCGAACGCTGCCAAAAAGTCGATCTTCGTGGATGCGAACTGCAAAGCACTCACTTGAAATCACTTCAGATGATGCGGTCGATTCCGTAGAAAGCTTCACATTTGTTCAAGTTGCCATTGAATGACTTAAGCAGTCAGAAACAGGAGTTTTGCCGGAGCGCTTGCGCAACGAGGCCGCTCCCGGTGGCGTCTATCTGTGCGTTTCTCTACTTCGTGAGCGCGCCGCAGCGTTCGGCGAGCAAGCGCTTCTTTTGTTGCCCCCCGTTCTTGGGACGCATCGTCCGTCTCGGCAACCTGACGCTAGACGCGTGCGAACGCTTCTTCGAGTACGCCTGCTACGGATACATGGGAATGCGGGCATACGCCTAGATGTCCAAGGTCGGCACGGACCCCATATACGGCTATCCTGCCACGCAAGCCGCCAGAGCCGTGTCCAATTACTACAAGAGCTGCCTGCGGTGGGTTACCGACACGGCCCTACGCGGAGCAGACTCGGCCCAGGCCATCCTGGACCAGCTCAACTTGGACTTCGATTCCGCGGCTGAGGTCAACATTATCGGCTTGATACTCGACCTTGATCTGGGGTACGATCTGCCCTCGCTGCTCTAATTTGCCCAGCTACAGGCTGACAGCGCAGGCCACTTCACCGTGTTGAACATATCGCTACCATCGTTCAAGAAGCTGCTTTTCTTGAACACGGACAAGCCCTTCGTGAACATGACAGCCGGTGCCCTGTAACTCACCATGAAGACGCTCAGAGTCAATATATCCGCCATGGAGGTGCGCGACTACTTCGGCCGTTTACTCCAGGCGGAAACTGGTGGGTATCATGAACGCCACCATCGACTCCCGAGTGAAGGTTACCAAAGGCAGAGTCAGCGCCTCTGAGTGGAAAAGATTTCTGGGCTCCTTCACCAGATACGACCGAATATCGAAGGTAGTCAGCGTCCCACTCACCTTTCTGAAGAAACTCGCCGCCGACATGCTGGAACCGGAGAACCATCAGCGCATCGTGTCGCTCATACTGGTCGCTGCCTCGGCCCACTTGGTCGAAAAGACCACTCCCGCTGTCACCAGCGATAATCAGTCGGCGTCGTTTTGCGAAACGCAGGCTAGGGCACTGCGTCCCCTGTGGATTCTCGACAAGGTCGAGTACTACTCCACGCAGATGCAAAGCGACGCCATACGCTCCGCATACGGGAGCATCGTGGACGCCGTCATCCAGAAGCTGCAGAATGAGACTGAAAGCCCGGACCTAGATATGATAGGGCAAGAGTTAAACAGCGTACGCCTGTTATTTCCTTCCGACATCGTCCCCAAGGAACCTGGACTACCTGCGCTCAGCGGCGCAAACTCCGCGCAAAACTGCCTGAGCGCGAGTGAGTACGCCTCTCGCCTCCGAAGACACCTCTGCGGCGTGCTGAACGTCGGACCGGAAGTCATCGAGCGTATTCAAAGGCTCAACGACTCCTTCGACGAGAACACGCTGACGGTTCCGGTAGCCGTCTACACCATGGCGTCGCTGAGAGACGACGTGAACCCCCTTGTGACCAGATCTTTAGTTTATGATTCATAGTGATGTCTGTCAGGAACAAGAGATGGTTTGACCGCTTGCTCAGCAAACGTTCTTGTGTATTGGCAGTATTATCTCTAAACTAATTTTTCAGATTTGTTTAATTTCATTTTAGTTTCATTTATGTATCCTGCCGCCCGGTTCTTGGCCCATCACCCTCTGGGGGTGAGCGCCATCCATCTGAGGTCATCAGCATCAGCATCAGCAAAAGCAGCGATAAATATCTAAGCTCATCGCGAACAACGTGGCCGGATAAATACTAGACAGCTAAAAATTCACTTTGAGTGCACGTTAAAGAACACCAGGTGGCCGAAATTTCCGCAGTTCTCCACTAAGGCGTCTCTCATAACCATATGGTGGTTTTGGGACGTTAAACCCCACTTATCAATCAATCAATAAACTAAATATACAGAAGATACGCGCCACATCGCATTTCTTTCGATACATTCTATCTGGCAAGTGTTCATTAGATATTCAAATTCTATGTCACTCAAGTTGATCGATGGCCTGCTGATACACGACTCCCCTTTCTTTACGATGATGGAAAGCTTCAACAATTTATCTGGCTACCTGTGTTAGAATCATTGTGTCTTCAAAATGGGGGAAGCGGAGGAGCAGCCATGCTAGCGGCAATGGTCTGCGAGAGTATAGACGGTCGATCTTCAGTTAGTATTCATTATGCTCTTTTAATCTGATGTTATTGTATCCGCCACGCTGATCTGTTTAGGTTTTGTCGCAGGATAGCCACTTCGTCTTACCCGAGCTTCTTATTCATTCCATTTTTCCGGAGCCCTCCACTACGCGTCGTCTCTCATAATCATATGGTGATTTTGGGACGTTAAACACCACGTATCAATCATCTTATGCATTCCATTAGAGTGTTTCTATCACATCCTGCTTCTTCTATCCGTACACCCGCCGCGGTGAACTAGCGATTACGGTTCATGACAACCGACTCTAACGTCCTGGCCACGACAGCCGCATTTTTCTATAGAGGTCAAATGTCGTTGGCACGTGTGCTTAGGACAGCACGTTCAAAAAATCTAAGTGGTCGAAACACCCGAAGCCATCGTGCTGGAACAGCGGGGAAGACGAAGCACAAAGAAAGGCTTCACGACAGAAACGCCGTGTTGTCAAGTGTATATAAATACTTGCTCGTGTTATCAAGCCTTTTTTTGTGCTTCGTCTTTTACGATGTTCCAATATGAACGTAAACAAAACAGCCCAACTATCTCTTTTGACGCAGTCATTCCCGAAGCCCTTCACTACGGCGTCTTTAACAATCATATCACGCTTTTCGTCCATAAAGCCCAAATAATCTTTGGATCGTTTTTTTCCCGTGCTAAAAATCTCAGTTCTCTTTCTCGTCCTCACGCAGAGTACCGGCTGGAAGACGACTACGAGGAGTCGTCCGCCTCGAAGAGCGCCAAGTACGCGACCGTATCGCAGAGCCTAAACGGAGGGGTGGCCTCCGGGAGCACGGCGCGACACGCCCGCGCAGCGAAGGCCGTCCGCCAGCAGCAGCAGCAACAACAGCAGGCCCAGCAGTACGACGCCAGCTGCTTCGGCAGGCCCTCTGCGAACACCTATTCGCCCACGCCGTCGCTGGCCTTTCCGTCTTCCACCGAGGCGGCCTACGCGAGCACCCTGGCGGCCGCGAACTGCACGGCGCAGATCTACGGTAGGCATGCGCTACTGCGCCATTTACATGGACAGAGAGAGAGAGAGAAACGAGAAAAAAAGGAAGGCAGGGAGGTTAACCAGGTGCTAGTATCCGGTATGCTACCCTACACTGGGGTTGGGGAATAGGGGGTTGAAAGAGAAAGGGAGAGTAAAAAAAATAAATAAGAGAAAAACACCGACACACACGCACACACAAAATCAGTCCACTCAGAGGCGTTCCGACAGGCCAGTAGTTCGTAAGAAGCCCAGTAGCGCTGGCACGGCTTTCTTCTGTGACGATGAGTCATGACGATGGCGCTGTATACTTTCTTCTGACAGCGGCTGGTCATCTAACCTGTTTAGTTTATTAGAAAGGTGTTGTCTTTCCAGGTTGTATTTCGGGCAGTCACACAGGATATGTCGAATTGTTTCTTCATCTCCGCAGTGTGCACAGTCGGCGGTGTCGGCCATCCCTATGCGGAAAGCGTACGCACGGGTAAACGCGACTCCCAACCATAGTCTGCACAGAGCAGTAGCATCACCTCGTCGAATTTTTGTTGGAAGCTGTACTCACACGACGAACGTGATTGCGGACGAATCAGTCAAGTGGCACGTGACGTGACGTTGATCCCTCTGGTAGCCAGCATTCACACGTCAGGGGAGAATTCACGCTACGAGCGAGGATTTCGGCATTGCTCCTCAAGGATCCCAACTGTGATTTGGGTCTTCGTCGCTTCACGAATCGCTCCGCGCGAGCCGAAGCGTGGTCGCGGGAACGGGTGACGTATGGTGACGTAGTACGCGATCCGCAGGCTCAAATCTCGCTTTCATCCATCGTGTGAATATAGCTTGACGCGTACAACAGATTAAATTAGGTTTCACTTTCACTTTCACTTTTCTTCCTTAAAGACTCCCCAGGGGGTACATAAATGGTGGGTCACAATATATAAAACAGGTTGAACACTTTATTATATGGTATATTGTGATGTTATTGCTTCATTGAAAGCAGTAAGGCTTGAGTTAGAGATTTCTTGCGCAAAGTCGTTCCAGGCCTAGGCTGCTCGCGGAAAAAAAGATGCAAAGGTGACTGTGCGAGTATGAGAGCATGAGGACGGGCAACGTTTAAGGGGTGACCAACACGATAGAATATGCGTGATGGTGGAAAATATACGGCGCTTGATTTAGCACGCTGTGGTAGAATGTGTGAAATAATGATAAACTGGCAATGTGGCGTCGATTACAAGGGTTAAGGAAGGTAGAGTTGATATTATGTGTAGGGCATAATATTATCGGGAGTTTTGCGGCTCAAAAAACATAATGTGATCATGGAGGGACGCCGTAGTAGAGGAATCCAGAAATTTGGACCATCTGGTGTTCTTCAACGTGGGCTGACATCGCTCAGCAACACGGGCTCCTAGCATCTGCATCCGTCGAAATGCGACCGCTTCGCCCGGGATCGAACTCGCGACCTTTGGGTCAGCAGCATATATAGTGCCATATCCACGTACTGTGTCAATTCGCGGCGGGCTGTCTGTGTAGGCTTCAACTATAGTACAGTAATTATGACATCAATTGTTAAGTCGCCGAGTAGTGGCCACGGCAAGAAAAAAACACAGGTTCACACGCTTTGAGAGTCGGCAAAGAATGACGTTTATTATCTGCAGTAGTGTATCAATATGGGATCGTTTTTAGCGCAAAGAGAGGAAGGGAACAGAGCAAGGAACTTCACGCGTGCGCAGCGGACAGGCACCGTGTGACACAGCAGCTGATACAACATAGATGTAAAGAAATTAATGTGGGTGAAATATCAACCCTTCATAGGACTTCACCTACAATCTTCAGCCACGGTAGATCATAGCGCGTTATCAAAGGTTGCACATTCGGTTCGTATACACCTTCTTACACCTCCTCCATTCTTACACCTTCCTTAGCTTCACTAACTGTTTGTTTTATCACATAAAACAGTGCCAAAAACGAGGGACAAGAAAAGAAGAAAACACTGTCTCCTTCTCTTCTTGTCCCTCGTTATTGGCGCTGTTTTTTATGTGTAACATGTCGTACCAACTCGCCCAAGCAACCACGTTGTTTTATCACGTTGCGCCCAAAGAAAAAAAAACGAGTCCTGGATTAACCTTCCCGTTAGTTCGTTCATACATAACGTACATGAAGGTTTTAGGTTAAGATACCCGGGAATTCGCATATGCAGTCACCTTGTGTTGTCGCCGACGTTCATGTGATCGCGAAAAGTTCGCGCTTGAAGTTCATTAATCTGGGCTTGTTGATGTGGCATGACGCCGGGTGAACGCGCACAGGACGAAGTCAGATAAGAGGCTTGACATTCACAAGCGCTGCTGTGCTCGTGTGTGTCAAGCCTCTTCTCGGTTTCGCCCTGTGTGCTCTCACCGCGTGTCGTCCTCGAAACGGAAGCAAACCGATGGTTAGATCTAGCTCCCAAAAGAGTGGTATTTTTAGGCCGACTTGAACGACAAGATTGTTCGTTTCCGGTAGCGTATTAATGTTCCAAAATTTTTCAAGTTCAACCGGAATCCAGATAGGCTCTGATGAAAAATTGGCAGCATATCCACGGAGTGAATGATGGAGAGGGGGGCGAAGCATTCGTCCGTCCATTCGTTCTTGGTTCCGTCCGTCCATGTGTCCGCCTGTGTGACCGTCCATGCGTCCATCCACCCGTCCGTGCGTGCGTCTGTTCGTGCGTCCGTCCCTGCGTTCGTCCATGCATCCGCCCCTGCATCCGTCCATGCGTCCATCCATGCATCTGTCTGTGTGTCCGTTCGCCTACGGATTCAACACTACAAGTACCACCATCTCGCATATTTTCATCATATATTCCCCATATAGAAGCACCGCCATCCAGCGGACATTCCAAGGACTAAACGAGAGGCGGCACACGCACACTTTCTTACGGCTTGTGCATCGTGCCTACTTCCCACCTTTAACCACATAGAGTTTATGGTATATACTAGTTCACTGTATTCATGGCACTGCGGCCCAACGCTCGCTAAACCTTTCTAAAACCAAGGAGGTTACGCCCAGCGAGTATAACTTAGCAACCTTTTCCTCTCAGATAGTGCTCAATGTACATGCCAATGGCTGCTAGTGGGAAAAGAGAGACAGGAGAATTCGGCTTTTACTTCCTTACGGCTTGCGCTTCGTATCTACTTCCCACCTTTAACCACCTCGAGTTCATTCATGGTATATAATAGTTCATTGTATTCATGGCACTGCGGCTCAACGCTCGCTAAACCTTTCTACAACTAAGGAGGTTGCACCCAGCGAGTATAACATAGCGACCCTTTCTTGTCAGATAGTGCTTAATGTACATGCCAATGGCTGCTAATGGGGATCTCAGCGTGCGCGTTAACTAAAAGCCGAATGGCCTTGTCTCTCATTCCCCTTTAGCAGCCATTGGCATGTACATTGAGCACTATATTTTATTGTTCAACAACGCACAAAAGAAATCTCTCACCGGAACCGCCTTGGAGGTCAAAATGTTATACTTGTTACACACTACAACGGCTACGAGGGACGAAGAAGTGCCGTTGTGACGCTATGATGACTGGGAGACGTGGCCTGGCTCATACCCCATGTTTATTCCGTTCTCACTTCTTCCTTCTCTACCTCTACTAACCTCTATTAAAACCTACTAACCTCTATTAAAACGGGCAATCATCTCTTCCCTGATCTTTTGCCATGATTCGTCGTTTTCGAATATGTGTGTCAGGTTAAACTTGAATGCCTCACTGGAGATGTAGTCAGTGAAGTTGATGATCATCTCCCGTTCCGACCAAGATGCAGCGGCAGCATGAAGCTCGAACAGGTTGAACCAGTCCTGTACGGGTCCGTCGTCCGCTGATCCGGTGTACTTAGGGATGTCAAGGTCGTCTGATGCTGCTGTCATGATGCTTGGTGGTCTTGGTGGTCCGCGTTCTTCTGTGGTCCGCGTTCGGTCACTGCGTCTCGCTGAGGTCTTCGATGATGATGGCCGGGTGATGAAGTGGTTGCGAGGTCTTCATCCCGCCGACTTGTGTGTCGCTATGATGACTGGGAGACGTGGCCTGGCTCATACCCCATGTTTATTCCGTTCTCACTTCTTCCTTCTCTACCTCTACTAACCATCGCTTGATACGTCACACCGTTATAAGGAGCTTTGCCCCTAAAACAAATTGAGCATTTGAGTGGTTTTCACATTTTGCCTGCAAACGACAAAAGTGTGTGACGTAGAGTGATACAGAAATCACCGCATTTTGCATTGCCAGTTTGATGCATGTGTTGCTGGTTAACTGTTTTGTTATATCAAAAGACAGCTATGCAACCATATCTTGCACAATATTGTCAAAAACAGTGCTAGTGACACAGCTGTAATATACGGTGACGGTGCGCACCCCCCCCCCCTTTTTTTTTTTGTCGTCGTCAGAGTTTTAATGAGCTGCCCCTTTTCTGCAGACCTGGAAATGCCTTCCGGACACTTTCGGCGCGCCTGGAGTACGGACAAGGATCTCGACCTCCAAGACTCCAAACTGTATATATAAAGTGAGATCAATCGAACAGCGCTTTGCTCCTCCGTCTTTCGCAATTCCTGTCACACTCTTGCCTGTTCCCTCTCCCTCTGCACGTGTATGCTTCTCTGACGTCCAAGTCCTTCATATCGTATGAGTTGGCCGTTTCGGCCACACACTTACATGAGCAAAGGTTTGTAAGTGTGTAGCAGTGTCAATGGTCGTCCACCTAGGTTGTACAGTATAGTTACGGCGCTTGGCTACTGAGCTGAAGGTCGCGAGTTCGATCCCGGTCGTAGTGGTCACGTTTCGATAAAGAAAACAAATTCCACAGGCCTAAGTACTGTGCGTTGTCACCATATGGTAGAAGCTTCCAAAACCCTTAACTACGGCGCCCCTCACAATCATATAGTAAAAAGGGGGGAAGAAGACAACCACCCGTTCGTAGCACGAAGCCACAAGGAAATTCGTGTGGATTTTCTTGCGGGATTTCTTTGTTACCAGCATCTGGACGAATTTTTCAGCAACTAAGACACTTTTTCTTCTGAGAAATCCGTACGCGATTTCCTTGTGGCTTCGTGCTACAAGCGGGTGGTTGTCTTCTCTCTCTTTCTCAACTCTTCCGCCACCTTGAGGGTTTGCACAGAAATAATTTGAAGTAATCATGGCCCTCTGAGATGGCAGGCGCTCAGAGCTCATGAAATAACCATATAGTCTTCCGAGATGTAAAACACCAGAAATTATTATTGTGAATGACCTGCTGAAACAGTGTGGCGAGTTTAAATAAATCAATGATTTAAATATTGGTGCTAGAATTCAGTACCAGGGTTGGTGGAAAAGACGCGTAATAATATACTGTGTCAGTCTGGCGAATATTATTATCATTATCAAAACAATGACCAAGTAAACACGTAGTTTCTCCATTTTTTTTTTTTTGCCCACTCGTATAAAGATCTCTTTTTCTGGCTGTAATGTGCATTTCTCTTTCTTTAATAGAGTGAAAACAAGACAGTGCATCCGTTTTTGAAACAGTATAAGCAGTAAAATATAATGTGGATAAGAATTATTATTATAGATTTTAAACAAACTCGTCTGAGCCCTTAAATATGACTGAAAATTTTTGTGTGCCCTACAGAAACAACGCCTGAAGAACACACGCTTCCATAAACCAATTAGTGTGGATACTTTCTCTTAGCAAAATGTTTTTTCTAGTTCAGTAAGTTCATTCCAATTGGGTAAAGCAGCGTAAACTATTGACAGAACAGGAAGGTGGGCGTGTGGACGTTTTCGTCCCCTAGAAGTTTAGACGGTTTATGCATCGTCATGCTGTGCCACACAACACTTCTACTTTTCCGTTCAACCAAGAATGAAAATCAAGCAAAGAATGAAAATGAATGAGAAACCATGTGCTGGCGTTACAAAGCAAGCTCAAAAAGCTTCTTCAACTTTTAAAAAACGCCTTATTAACTATGCACAAAATAAAACACCTTTGCGTCATTGTTGCATTCTGACGTGCTATTCAGTGACGCATTCCCCCAAGTCTATGGGCCTTAAAATTTTAGATTTCAGAGTTAGTTAATTTCACCAGAATCAATACAATTACAACAGAGCTGAAATAAAAAGAAGAAAAAGTACTATTTATGGGAGCATAGCAAGAAAAAAAGCTGCAATATCTGCAGCTTGACTAGCTCCGCCACTCCGTCATAAGGGCGGCAATGTGCAGTGCAGAAAACATTTTAGTTGAGCCAAACGTTTGGACTAACAACGCGAAAATTAGTAACACTCAAGACGTAATATTTACACCAGAAAACAATACACTCAAGGACAGCGTATTTAGAATTTCAGGCAAGTTAAATTTTTAGGATAACACGTAGAGTGTAATCTGTTGGTTTGAATTAGTTTGGTACATTGGGTAAGGAATATCGCAGTAGCTGTTATGCATATAGTTTGTACGCGGCCGTGGAGTGTACCAGCGAACCACGTATCAACTAATGAGACCTTAATGAAGCTACGTTACTGTTCTCTTAATTTCAGGCGCAGCGCCAATGCGCACGACGTATTGGAGCTGACGAGGTGCCGGTTATTCCAAAGAAGAAGCCGACGATGATGTGTGGGAAATGCGCGATCCACTACTCTTCTCTCATGGACAACGAACCACTTGTTTGTTTGTTTTCCTCGGGGTAAGGCTCGCTTCGCACATATATATGCTGATAGTTTCCTGCTCGTTCTCATGGATGTGTGCATACCTATAGCTACGCATTGAACTAGCGACACGTTTCCATTGCGAAGTAAAACAATGCGCTGCATTGATCAACCGAGGCGAATAACACACGAACATGAAATGGATAGGGACGGGCTTCACTCGTCTCAGATGACCCATGAAGTTCATCGTTTCGCTTCGCAATGTCATACCAACAAGTCCCAGTGGAAGCACTAGTAAACGTTGCCAAGAATTACTTTCAAGTGTTCTCCAAACATTTCAAGTAAAGATACTCTGATCCAATGTAGCAACTTAATCAACCACACGGAGCTGAGTTCTTAAATGTAAAAACGTTATAGAACAGACCTTAAATACTGGGATAGTCAGGGTTAACAGTGGTAGTGCCTCAGATGGGTTGGCCGACGTTTCGATAGGAAGACCTATCTTCGTCAAAGGCGAAGATAGATCTTCCTATCGAAACGTCGGCCAGACTGTCTGAGGCACTTCCAATGTTCACCCTGACTATCCCACTGCGTGTTTCCATCTGTCGGCTCCCATCTAGATTTTAGACATTGCATATTGTGTCACTGCTTTTTCTTTCTCACTGAATTGCTTAAACATTGCAAACGTTTGAGACGAGTAAGCGAAATTCTAAAGTGTGTCAATGTCAAATAAGATTTTTCGTGGTTGTGTAGTATGCCATAAAACAACTACATGGTACTCGTGCAAATTATTATTTCAAGCATGAGTTCAACATTTTTTATCACGTATAAACCACGCTGTTGCATAATACAGCCACACAATTACACGAATGCGGATCAAAGAATAACGGTTATGATTGCCCTTGACGCAATCCCTCTTATTACAGGTATTTCCAAACGGCTGCGGCGCGGAGCGAGGACATCACCGAGAAAAACTTGTCTTATCAAGGGCCTAAGAAAGTCGTTTTTCAGTCAAAACACCACGTGGTTCTAGCGAGATGTTTAGAAAGTTTGGTACCGGTGTGCTATAGACCGACGAAAGATCGTGTAGATCCTGTGAGCGCATGTGACCAGTGTAAAAGCCCAAGATCTTCACTGTGGTCATCTGCAAGAAGATTGAAAAGCTGACGTCATCGGTGTTCGTCGCATTGTTTTTAGCTTCCTCCTTCCCTCGATGAATTGCGTGCAGTGTTCGACTCTGTGCAAAAACTGGAAGACTACGGAGACTTCAGTGCACAAAAGTTCAGAAAATGGGACTTGACGCCTCGTCTTCGACATCGACGTGTTGCCTACCGTTTCGTTTCGCCGGTGTGTCGGCATCGAGAACAATGAATCACGTAATCGAGCGCGAAGACAGAGAAAAATGTGATGTGCTCACGTGACTTCCAATGCTGACACCGCATTCGGAAACTTCTCTCGAGTTTTAAGACCGAATAGCGATGTGACTTCGTCTCCGATCATGCTCGGTGACAACAGAAAAATTTGGTATTCATTCTCGCTCCATAAAATCACACGTCAACGTGTTGCAAAGTGCTTCAAAACGTATTCTGATTTATTTATTTATTTATTTATTTATTTATTTATTTATTTATTTATTTATTTATTTATTTATTGCTTTATGCATTGATTGATTGATTGATTGGTTGATTGATTGATTGATTTGGTGCTAAAGCCGCATACTCCCCAAAGAACGCCTGGGACATGATACTAAAGCACAGCTCTCGAATAACGCCATTGAAAAAAAGATATTTTACCCCCCCCCCCTCCAACCCCCCGCACATCATGTGTCGGAGTGGAACATAGAGACCTTGGCTGGCTGATCGGTCTGCACAGTTTATACGAATTTAACAGCTGTGAGTCCTTTGCGACTTTTTTTTAGTTTGTTGCCGAATGTGAGTTTCATACATATGCAATCGCGATAGAGATGCGCCCATAGTGACAAACGGAAATCATGTAACAACCAAAGCCTTCAGTTCCACTTGAGGCAGCCAGCGTTCCTGCTTGTTGATTTTTTTTTACAAGCGTAACATTTATATACGATTTGGAAACAATTCCCGCTTGTAACATAAGAGTGAAGAGACGTCGCTGACGTATGTACATATCAGCTGGTGTGTTGCGATACGATGAGGCTGTGCTTAAAGCAGATAAGAATACGCTGAAAAGCACGGTTGTTTTATACTTTACATCATTTGCTGGTGAGTGTTCCTCAACTCCCCCTCAAGAAGCTTCGAAGCCGTCGTTTTTGTTGTGGCACGTACTGTACGCATTCTAAACGACGAACTGGGAACGACATTCACTGATCTCCTGCGACCCACCCCAGCTCAACGCCCGCCGTGCCCGGCCGTAACCCAGACAACGCATGAAACTTTTGTGGGACTGCACGAACTGCAGCGAAATGACTCCAAGTCCTATACTCGCCACGATGAACCTCGATTCAGTGCAATACAGAGACTCGCCTACGGACTCACTTGTGCTCTAGGCGTTCATAACCATCTGCAGCATTCAACATTGGGTTTTATCATCATCACACTGCTGTATTATACCATGACAGCTGCAGTGTTGTCTTGCGTTGCGATCTGAGTGGAGGTACTTAGAAGTCCTTCATTTCTGACTGTCGTTACTTCTGTTTATTGTGAAAATTTTCATATTGTGTAGAAAGAGAATCTACTTCGCTAAGCTTGGTTGGCTAATTCACCGCTTCTACCACAGATTGTAATTTTTTGCAGCCTACACTGCATGCAGAACTCTGTTAGGAGCTGTTTTTATATATATTTGTCAATTTGCCGGAGATACTACTAAATGCGAGTATGAAATTTCAAACCGAAGTGCAGGCGGCACTGCAGAACGTGTTTTTTTTTTCTATAATAAATAGACTCTAGTTCCAAATGACTAGTTTTGTCTGAGAACACATCGTACAGCTTTGTTTGCTTGTTACAAAATAATTGGTCATTACAAATGGTCAGTAGGCTGAACGAAAGCTATAAAATGCAATGTTCGGCGCGCATGTACCGGGAAAAGTCGACCGAAGCTCGCTCTTGCAACCCATGCTAAAAGGGCACAGGTTTGGACTAGTGGTAATGGCTGGCTAGAGACATAACGTCACGTTGACCTCCTCGGATGAAAGGAAAGATTGGGAAAAAAACACAGCGCAGCGTCCCACAGACAGAGAGGACGACACCTACGCATCAATCTATGGTGTGTGCGTGTGCGTGTGCGTGTGTGTGCGTGCGTGCGTGCGTGTGTGTGTGTGCGTGCGTGCGTGTGTGTGTGTGTGTGTGTATGTATGTATGTGTGTTTTCGCACAGTCCTTCATTTATGAAAGAAAACACCAACTAGCCCCTAAATGTGTGCTACTAGCTATCAGATGACGTCATCGTGAGGTCACAGATCGCCAAATTTTGCGACGTGTTATGACGACATCGTCACGTCATCACGTGATATCGTCATCTGACAAAATTCACTGCAAAATCACGTGGCGTACAAAAAGCTTCGAACGCCTCTGATCTCGAAAGCAGTGCAAAATTACGTAAGGTGTACAAAGCTTTCGGGTGGCGGTGAAAAAAGGGGGGATGGGCTGGATCGAGACACTGGACTGAAATGAAGGTTTATTAGGTGAATGTACGTGAGATCGTGTGGCGTTTGCCAGAACCCAAAGGAGAGGAAACTAAACAAAGCGAACACACATAATCTTTATGACTTTCAGTAACGCGCAATGTTTAGTAAATAGGGGCTACGACTTGCTTTAAATGCGCAGCTGTTAAAGCTTTTCCTTCTTCCGGGTAGTGCAAACATAAATGAATCGTCATGCGTTCACTTCGTCCTCTACTTCACCTTCTGGTTTGCTCCCACTTGCTCCCACTTCTAATCCCACTTCTGTTCCCACTTCTATGCTCCCACGTCTGCTTTGCTCCCACTCTTCGCCGAATTGTCCGGCCGTGGAATGCGATTACTAATATTATGGGCGAGTACATAATGTGACGAAAATCACGTAACATGACGTAAACACTAGTCAGGTGGCTAAAACTAAGTACGATCAAGTAACAAATAGTCATGTGACTAAAAAATTACGTAACATTGCGTAACCACTAATCACGTGACTTAAACCGTGTAACAGCTAGTCACATAACATATTACATGTTCTCACCGAGATCAAGAGGCAACTAGCGCTTTTTTCTACTCGGTCCTGTTTTTTTTTATGTTCTCGCGCTTTGAAATTCGCCATCATGACCCCGGAACAACTAACCCAAGCTTCTGCGCTTGTAAACTACAAGAGGCGGCTAGTGACGCGACGAAAGTCACGTAACAAAGTCTTGAATAGATTTGAACGCAAATGGACAACACACAAGAAGAGCGCTAGTACAGTCGTCCTCTCTTCTTGTGTGTTGTCCATTTGCGCTCAAATCACAACAGGTAAAAGCAAGTCACACATGACATGTTCTCGCCAAGAACACGTCCAACGCGCGTAGTGCGTGGAAGTGATGTGACCAGAGAAAGATATCTCGAAGTGTTTGCGAAGGCCCACGGGGGGAAAGACTTCAAGATGAACGCAAATGCTTCAAGATAAACATCTTTCAACCAGGCCGAATCGCAGTTTTGCGGAGAAGGATAGCCAAGCATAACTACACTTAGTAATAGTACTAGCAAAAACTTAGGATATGTAGCAAAAGCATGGCATCACATGCAAGAACATAAGAATTTGGGTCGATCACTATAGCACCGCTGTTGGTTCCAGCCTCGCACCATGAGCACAAGCTTCACTTTTTTGTTTTAATTACTGACGGGATAAAAGGAGGCCCCACCGCGGTGCTCCATTGGCTAAGGTACTCGGCTGCTCACCCGCAAGTGGCGGGAACGAATCCCGGCTGCGGCAGCTGCATTTTCGATGGAGGCGAAACTGCCGTAGGCCCGTGTGTTCAAACTTGGGTGCACGTTCAAGAACACCAGGTGGTTGAACTTTCCGGGACTCTCCACTACGGCGTCTCTCATAATCATATCGTAGTTTTGGGATGTTAAACCCCACATATCAATCGTGATAAAAGGAGATACATGGAGTGATGTCGACTACTGCTTGATTCTCTAACAGGTACGTGTGCAACTTTGAATACTCTCTAAGAAATAATTTCGTGTGTTACACGCAGATTCATCGGAAGTAAAAATTGCCAGTTGATAAAAAAACATTTTTTTCTAATTCAAGATATTCTTTTTAACATGAAGTCTACAAAGAAATGAGCAGCTAAAAAAAGAAGACTAGAGCCACATTCAGAGGAAAAATTTTTTTTTCATTATGAAAAAAAAAGGAGCCATTCCGTCACAAGTATATTAACAAGAAATAGTCCTGGACAGCCTCTGCAAATCGAAGCATTCTGGTTCGTTTCAAGGCAGCAAATTAGCCCGCAAGAAATAAATGAATAAACGCCTGTTTTTTCCTTTATTTTCTTTACGACTCAATATTGGCCGTCGAAAAGATGAACTACAGCTGCACTAGAGTGTAACCCTTGGAAATGCGATATCGATTCCTTGGGCAATAAGTGCGCAAAAGAAGTTACACAAGAAAACGTGGAGGGGAAAAGGAAAGCGTCTGTTTAGTTTCTTGACTGTCGCTTCTCTTGTTCGTGAAAAAACAGCAACAGCGTTATCGTGAGGCGCAGTTTACGACACCGTAAAGCTGTTCTCACTTCGAAAATTAGGTTCCAAGCCGAGCAAAAAAAAAAAAGAAGAAGACGTATTTCCAGAGCAAACGCTCGATAGAAGGGGGGTACACGTGTGTATCTTTGTAGCAATGAGAAGCAGCGTAATGTTGGAGTCATCGTTCATCGTCTGAAAGTTCCCCTCGAAACTGTTGTGGAACGGGAGCGAAGCGAAATAAAAGCAGCTTCGCCGCACAAGTGAGTTATAACACGGGACACGTTATACCTATACTGACAGCTTGTCTCCGATACGAACTTGTTTCCTTCACTTTGCACCCTGCAGTCTTTAAAGTGCCAGGACCACTGCTGAGCTCTGGTTATGGTTTTGCGAAAATGTCGCACGCAATGCAATAATAGTTCGGTGTCTTGACAACAGCGAGACAACTAAATAGAAAAAAACAATTCATCAAAGAAAGACGGATCAGGTTAGCTATCGGGCTGGTTAGTCAGTGCATGTAAAAATAAATACTAAGAAAGGTGAAAAGTGGGCAAAACTTTACAGTTACACCGCAAGGCTGAAGCAATGAATGCGATATCAACGAGTTTTATTGTTATTCGAGGTAAGGCTTGCAGCATCGGACGTGATGTAGATCAGCGAAATACCAGCATAAGGAAACGCGACCACTTCAGCGAGCTGTACATCAACGCAAATTTGGCGATGAGAGTACAACACACACAAAGGTATGAGCCGTCCTTTCATCACTGTCATGATCACCAGCGCGACTGCTGGTGATGGCGCATTGCCGGTCACATATGCAAAGTAAGGTCACAGTTCTGTCTTTACTGCGCAGTTTAATCTTTCTTAAATATGCACCAACTAGCTCAAGCATTCGTTTTAGCAAAGTATGCAGTTGTCGCCGACGTCACATGGTCCCCTCCCCGGGAAGCCTCCACTCGCCTTTCGCGCGACGGAGACTGCCGGCCGATTCCCTTTCCTCCTGAGCAGCGATCATCGGCTGCCGTTGCACGCTTTCACTCACGCAGAGAACATAAGACGTGCAGTGCATTGTTGGACATTATAAAGAACATCACGGCAATTCCGACGGCAAGAGTGTGTCTGGGGTGTCTACTTTAATTTACTGTGAGCACGTGGAGCGCAAAAAAAGAAAAAGTGAGTGGCTCTCCACCCTGATCACTGGTAAAAAATAGAAAAGGCGTTTATTTACCAGGCGCCCGTACACACTTTCACTCGGACTGTAATCCGACCCGCACACCGGGAAGGGCACGATGGGTTGTCCTTCATTTACACTACGCGGTGCATGCGTGTTACAGTAGGCGAGGCGCCATGCTACATTGATGTCGTATTAATACGGACATAATAACATAACCTGTCTACAGAGAAGCGTCCGTGAGTGTGAAGTACACACCCGGCCCGAATTCGTCGTGAGGTCGCTCAGGTATCACTGTCCTGCGTGTGCGTTATTCAAGTGAATTGCGAATGCCTTAAACAGCGGTCATCTCCAAGCATACATCCGAATCCAGAACCTCTTTATTACAACCGACGGCCGGTCTTTGTGAGCTCATCGGTGACGCGTGTTCAGGGAAGTTATTGCTATTTGTAAAACGGTAAGCGTACGCTGTTTCGCAACTTAGTGCTCAGGAATAATGAATACAATGCACAACTGTTCATGTGAATATATTTTGAGATTTTACAAGCCGTAACCAAGATATGTATATCAGGTACGCCATAGTGAGGAACTAAGGATAAGATTTGGTCCTCTAAGGTTCTTTAACGTGCACCTTAAGCTAAATATGCCCAGATATATATATATATATATATATATATATATATATATATATTTGCATTTCGCTTCCATCAAACGTGATCCCCGTGACTGGGAATCAAGCTCAGCGGTGCGACACTGTATAGCAGTTATATATGAGAGGGATTATTGGTCAGCTACCATATCGTAATAGGACCACGTACTGCGTGACACCAGACAGGAAAGAAGAGGGTTCCACACTCGCCGCCATGGCAATAGGTGGCTCTGACTGACGCTCCCAGGTAGAGTTACTGTTTATGATACCTTTAGGTAACATATAGCTAAAGGCAGCATATGCAGTAACTACTCACACGTTTAAATGTACATGTACACCCTATAAGTGGACGGAAGGATAACCACCCCTGTAGCTCAGCGGTGGAGCATCGAACGCGTTATTCGAAAGTCGTAGGATCGGATCCTGCCGGTGACAAGTTACCTTTTCGTAGACTTTTCTTTCTTCCCAATTACACTACAATTGCTTCTAATAACAACCCCTATACTTAGAGTGTAATTATTGTCGGTTAGTTCTCACTAATGTTGTACATTAACAACATTATTGTTGTTCCAAAGAAAATGAGCCCTTAAATGTACAATTTCCTTCATTATACTCTACTAGGTGTTTCGAGAAACGTGTCTAGAGATGTGAAAGTGTGTCTAAAGATTATGAAAGTATAAGAAACTATGATATTTACTCACTAATGTCGTCATTATAGTCTCTTAGCACATTGAATTAGAGCTCTCGTACGCTTCGGATTCAGTGTCGCCGGTGAAATTGGTCGACTTTCAGAACACCGCAAAAGTTACGAGTGATCGCTTGCTGGGAACGTGTACTTGTCAATGGTTTCTTCGCAGGAGGGACTTCGATTATCCCGTTTGATGCGATCGCCTGTCCGGTTTAATTATTAGTATTGATTATCTAAGTTCTTGCAATTAATACTGTAACTAAAGCCTATAGTGATATTTAGATAACTGCTACCGTAGATAACGTAAGTATAAAAGAAGTGAGCAAGTATTGAACTTCGTCATTTTTGAACGTTTTCAGACACACTTTTCGGAACACGTGGGCGACTCGTGCCTCGTTCGAGGCCGTAAATGGCTTTCAAATCCTCTTGAAACCGACTTAATTGTTATTTGCGTCGTTGGCGAATCCAATTAGTGCTTGTCTGTCTGAAAAATGAGGTACGTATACCTTATGTGATTCTCAACGAAAAAAGAACAGAAAAGTCAGCCCAGAACAGAACTGTCTGCATCAGAGTGCGACACCTCAAAAGTAGCTCGCGAGGGGTTGGGGTAAAGGAGGGATTAAAAGGTAAATAGATAGAGGAAGGAGAGAGCGAGGAGCAGGGATAGCGAATGACAAAAAACGATGGAAGTAAAGTGGAGGTGGGAAAGATGGACACGGTCGCAGCAGTGCGAGGACGGGGCACCACTCGGCGAGAGCTCTTGTCGGCGGCAAGAGATGGCATATGCGAGTCAGTCGGCCAGAGCTGCGCTGTCGTCGGAGATCGCGGGGGCACAACCGGTCGGCACGAAATCCATAGAGCGAGTCCGCACGTATACCTTTACAACGCGCTAAACTATCTGTCGAGTACTTTCGGTTGCGTCTAACTCGATTACTCTGTTGAGGCACTTAGGATTCTTGTAGCAGTTCCACACTCGCACCTGTATGTCCTCGTGCTGGACTTAATCAATTTAGGGGACTGCTTACAAATTTAATGAGCATGTCTCCCAAAACCACGCGACTCTCCTCATACAGCAAAGGCTCGTCAGCGCTGCGACCTTGCATAGCACATTCCTTTGCGATACGGCGTTCTCATTTGTAGACGCGGCTTGTTCTTACTCTTTCTGCGCACTATCTATTAGGAGTAGACCTAACACTGAGATAATGATAGATTGAGCCTACTTCCTGCCCAAACCACGGAGGAAGGGAAAAAAAGTAGGTGGCATTAGGTTACACGAGTGAATCCAACTGAAGCCCACTGCGTCGGCCCAACACCAGACGGAAACGTCAAAGCCGGTGGTGTTCCGTGTTTGAACCTCCTACGTGATCGGACTGGTCTGCGCCGAACCAGCACTCATCGATTAAAAGCTACCGGCCGCCATACCGCGCAGTGTCGGCTAGTCTTGTTGCTATAGCGTGATCTTGCCGGAAAAGATAACGTGATGGGCCGATACTGCTGTCTTCAAAACGGGTTGGTTTGCAAATACCGGCGGCGCCACGTCATGCTGACTCCTTTATTATTCGTCCTGCATTGCTTAAATCATACAGTTTCCTAAAATTACCCAGAGGGTACTCTGGCGCTGCAATCGTTAAGTCAGTGTGGGAATGATGGGTAGTACACAAATTTTTCTAGTCTTCGTGCTTACGGGCTTCGAGTGCATTTGTGGCGGAGTTTACTGCAGTGTTCTGGTTTTGGTTCGAATAAAAAAACACGCCCTTTTCAACTTCGAGAGATGATTTAAGTTGGTGAGAATAAAAACGCCAGGTCTGCGCGGAAGGCTCCGCACAGTCACAGTAAAGGCTATAGAAGAGCGGCCTTTCAGAGCCTTTTCTAAACACTCATTGGGTAACTGCTGCAAGCACACTTGCTGGGTACCCACAACGGCATTATTAATATTATTTCTGGGTAATAGACCAGCATTCACCATGCTATTTTTTGTCATTCTTCTGAGAAGCGTTGCATCCGCTAAACACTTGCAAGGAATTTTCTGCAAATTGTTCATGCAGTGGCTGACGATGATGAATAATTATGCCTGAAGTGGGTATGCGCCACAGTTAATAGGTGATCAAAAACGAGCTTTTGTAATGGGTTGTAAAATTGGACTACCAACTCGTTACGCTATTCGCTTTGTGTGACGCCTCGTTATTCTTTTGATGTTCTAAAACGCTTTGTTACTCATATTAATGCGGTTCCTTTTCCGACATCAAGCCTGCCTAAGGGAAGTTTGCAAACAATTCCGAAGCACTGACAAAAACTCCTCCAACATACCTCGGTGTACCATTGCATGCATATAGATTCAGTGCGCATTACTGGAAGGAATGCGTCCCTAAATTTGAATGACAGGCCCAGACATTTGTTCCCTATCGACTTTCAATCTTTGGGAGAGCTGAAGCTTGCAATACTTTCTTAGCAACAAAGCTTTACTACGTATTGCAACTTATTCATTGCGCAAGATTTTATATGCAACGCTTTCATCGGATTTTTGCTACTTTCACATGGTCTTCGACTTTTGAGCTCATGCGTCGTGATAATATATTCAAGCCAGTTGGCAAGGGTGGGTTAGGATTGAAACATCTTTATCTATGGCAAATAGTGTCACGATTCTTTTTTTTTTTCGAGACCATTCCCATCCTGTAATCTGTTCCTTCTTGCAGGCTACACTTGTTGATTGCTTACCAGATTTAACTGTTTCATCAAACTGCTCCGAATGCCCATGCTTGTGGGAATTCATGCAAGAAGTTTACCTCACAGTTCAGTTCCTTAAAGTTCGCTTTTCTGTAGAATACCTGTATACAGTATCGCGCAAGGTGCTGTATAAGGATCTACTGAGTACACTCTTCCCACCTCCGCTGTACCGCTCACTGTACTCTAATCTCCCAGGCCACGATGTGTTGAAGCGAGTGCGCAAAATGTACAGTCCACCAAATTCAAAAACATTCTTCCATAAACTCTACTCTGAAACATTGGCGGTAAACACGTGGTTAAAAAGAAAGGGTATTTTTATTCCGTCTGTTAACTGCCGTCTATGTGACGTTCCGGAAACGATTGAACATTGCTTTGTTAGCTGCAAAGATGTCATACTGCGTTGGGATTACCTTCAGCGAGCACTTAAAAAACGTTTCGTCATTAATTCTCACATAATACGTTATCTTCTATCAGCAGCGCTTCATGAAGTGCCATATTATATGTTTTTCCTCGTCGGTATGCACAGCTTGTGTAAGATACGAATGCAAGACCGCAATGCAGAGCCCACCACCTCTTCAAGCACACACTTCATTCAAATGGCTATACACCTCAAAAACACTAACGATAAGCTAGACTTTAGACCAGACTGGTAGTCCAACTTAGAGAGCTGATTCACCTCACCCCTTTCTGTTTAGAGAAATTTATTCTCACAGACAGTGAACATCAATTAGAATCCAACAGAACATTGCGACCTTCTTGTTTGCATAACAAGATGTGAAGAACTCACACTGTGTAAGCCATTGAGTGTTTATGAGTAACGCTTGAGTGCTTATTTTAGCCATTTAATTGTACTTTTGTTCGCTTGATTTTCTCTTTATTACGCAAATTTTTTATTGAATACCATAAAAAATGGCGTAGCTCAGTGGGCACAAAGCGGACCCAGGTTCAAGCCCTACTCTGTCCTTAATACTATTTTTTTTCTTGTGGTTACGAACACCGGCGGTGGCGGCGTTGGACAGCTGCACCGCGCGTGACCCGAGTTTCCATCTTATAACAGCTTTCGCTGTACAAAGATTAGAGCAACCACTGAGCATTTGCTGTTTGTCGTTCCGTGACAAAGCATCCCCAAGCCAGGCGAAGCCAAATGAAGCCGAAAGTAAAAATAATAGACAAAAACATGCACATACCCATCAATATCATGCTCGCTGAAGTGCCACGCGTTGTACCTCCCATAGACAATAGCGCCGGAGTTCCCTCTAGTGTATATTAAGAAATTACATGGCATAACGTTTCCCTATATCACTTCTCGACTAAATATTTTGCTGCACACAATCGCCTCGGTGAAGGCAGTATCATCATCATCATCATCATCGTCGTCATCATCATCATTGTGATGAAGAAGGTGTGCCTGCAGCGAGAAGCATCGCCAACGCCCGGCTCTCTCGGCTCGTGTTTCGGTTCGCTGCTGTGCCGGTCTCTGCTGGACAGTTCATCACGCTGTCTTGCCGTTGTCGTTAATGGCTAATAAGCCTCATCACATCATCACCATCATCATCATCATCATCCTGACTACGCCCACTGCCGGGCAAAGGCCTCTCCCATGACCAGCCAATCATCCCGGTCTTGTGCTGCGAGAGCAGTGTATATTGTGCCTAATGAGACGTTGGACTTGGGGCGTTTCGAGAGGAGTCTCAACGTATTTTTTTCGTACCTCTTTGGTAATTCTCACTGCCAGTAGATAACTATCGCGTGTAATTTCACTGGGCCGTTGAATTCACTTATGAAGAAATGCAGCGCGGCTGACCATACAATAATTAGATAATTATATACGTTCTACTTGCAAGTAATTGCTTCAAAATACGTACGCCATACGTATGTAGCAGTAAGCACGAAGCCGTAACTCGCTCTATGGACTTCGTGCCGACCGGTTGTGCCTCCGCGATCTACGACGACAGCGCAGCTCTGGCCGACTGCATGGCGCGCCCTACGCCATCTCATGACGCGGACAAGAAAGAGCTCTCGCCGAGTGGTGCCCCGTCCTCGGACTCCTGCAACCGTGTCCATCTTTCCTATCTCCTCTTTACTTCCTTCGTTTTCTGTCGTTCGCTGTCCCTGTGCCTCGCTCTCTCCTTGGTCTCTCTATCTCTTTACCTTTCAATCCTATCCTTTTAATCTCTCCTTTACTCCCACGCTTCGTGAGCTACTGTTGAGGTGTCCTCCCACTGAGAGAGAGTTACGGGGCTCAGTTTTCTCTTCTTTTCATTTAAAATCACTCACACACGAAGCCAAAAGACGTCGGTCACGGGTTTGATCCCCGCACCAAGACGGACTATTCCCCAACTGCTGGCTTTCCTTTTTACCAAGTTCACATGGATATGAATTTTCTTGTGCCATCATGCTACTAATGGATGGCTGTCAATTACCTATTTCATTCACTGCAATTTATCCCAACTCTTCTATCTGCTTTGAACTGGATCGCCAGAGCCGTGGCTTGAAGCTATGCAAATTCCGCGCACTTATAGACAGTCGATCATAATACGTGTCGGGAAAGGATATAATCGCGTCAAGCACTCGACCAAACCAAAACATCTCTCCGTCTCCGGCTCACGAGCGGAATTCGAACGATGCAAATGTGGACGAAGCAAATTTGCGCTTCTCAATTGTGACGAGACGCGGGTGCGCGCTCGCCGCATAAATTTCGTCCGGCTTGCTTCAGTGATTGAAGCGAACGCTATCGAAACCAGGCGAGGGGCTGAACGGCAAACCTTATCGCTTTGGTAGAATGGCCGCCGTTCAATATCTTCCCGAGTCGGTTATGTAACTGCCGGAACTTGCGCGAAGCGCCCCCCCCCCTCCCCAAGAAAACAAGAAAATCGTTGCGGGAGAACAGAAAGGAATCGGCGAGCGTTCATACTACGCGTAGAAGGGACGAAGCAGCAGCCGCTGAATCGTCGGCTCTGTGGCTTACACTGTATAAGGTTAGCGCCCTTTCGCAGGGTGTGCAACTGCTGTGGCTGATAAAAGGGTGGCCACAAAAAAAGAAAACAATATTCAGCGATGGGTGCAGGATTATTCCTTCTTCGCCATTGCAATCTCTCCATCATTCATCGCTGCTCAATGTGAAAGAAAGAAAGAAAGAAAGAAAGAAAGAAAGAAAGAAAGAAAGAAAGAAAGAAAGAAAGAAAGAAAGAAAGAAAGAAAGAAAGAAAGAAAGAAAGAAAGAAAGAAAGAAAGAAAGAAAGAAAGACGCGCAGCTATGCAGGGGTGGTGTTACGGCCAGCGTCGCCATCAAAAGATAAAAGGGGTAGCAGGTCTCATTACGTTTTTGTTCCTCACAATCTCGCGCTTTAATGAAAGCGACTCGGAAGACAGAAAATCTGGAAAGGAGGGACGGGTGAGAGGGAAAGAAAGAAAGAACGAATGTCATCGCCGATCTGGTGTGGTAGTGCACATGTGAACACTCGCATTCTCTCGTGACTGGTGGGGCGAATAATAGATGGTCGTTTCACCCTCACACCCACACATATCCATACTCACTGATTTCCTTCTCTCTTTTTCTTTTATCTTCTCGGTGGGGCTTATCGCCTTTGACATTCCTCATCGTCGTATTTGTGCCCGCGATTCCATTTGTAAGGGGACCGGCCGATAAGCCCTCAGCGGCACGCCTTGCTTCTCCGGAGGAATCCTAATCACGATTGCACACTTTTTCTTTTATCCAAGCGGCATCGCGAAACGTCACAAAGGGAATACCACCAGGTTATGCGGTGCAGTATCGTGGACGCAGGAATTTAATAGTTGAAAAACTAGGATCAAGGGAGAAAAGAAACGTGCCTAAAGAGCAGGAACGGTGAGGCGACCAGTAGCACGGATCCAAAGTGATCTCCAACCGAAAGCCCGTGAAATAAAGAAAAAAAGAAACTTTAAGATGGCATGGGAGGAGGGAGGCGATCCTCACAACAGGGTGCGGTGGGAGCACAGCCGGCTTAAGACAGGCCTCGGATGCATACAATGGGCGCCGTTGGATTCTCCTGCTTTTCTTGGCTTTTTTTTTTTTTCGCCAGAAATGGCGTGAGCTATACGCCTAATTTGCATACCAGCTTGCGCGTACATTCGAAACGACTCGGAAGATACGGACTCGCCAGCGTCTTTCTTTCATTCTCGCTCATTTCTCATCCTCGCGCGAAGGGGTTAAGACGAAAATGAATGCGATGCTTACAAATCTTGCTTTTTCTTTTCTTTCGCGAAAGAAGTCGGCTCCAAGGGGGGAAAAAAGCAACGTTGTTTGTAGCTTTGCTTTGACGTTCTTCGGTAAGCCTCCCTTTATCAGCGCCCACCCTCCTTTCCTCCCTGTTGAGATGCGTAAATCAGCGCCAACGGAAGTGTAGCTGGGGCAGCGAAGTCGTGCAAGCAAAATTACTCAAGACAGGTCTTCGTGTACACGCATAAGATCACACAGAGCGGAGGGTGCCAATAAGTTTGCTGGGGAGACACCATGAACTATGTGCCAACAGCGAGTCACAATGTTTACGCTCAGCGAATTGTGTTTCCGAAGCCAGTGAATTAGGAACCGCAATGCCACCACGTGTATGCTTGTGGCTGTTGTGCCATGGTCTCCTACTCTCCGAGATTAGCCGGCGGCGTACCACCAGGTAATTTTTGAGGCCACGGTTGTGCACGCGAAAGCGCAGAAACGCGAGCTATTGCATTAGGTGATATTGCTTCGCGTGTAATATACGGGGACGTCAGCTACAGTTTTATAACTAAAGTAGTTTGGCCATATATAGTCATGTAACGGATAAGTAGTGGTTCCTTAAAGATGCATCATAGTGACAATCGGTCAATTTATAGTTGAAGTACGTGGATCGAAGGGCGATGTAATGTCCTCTAGTATTTGTAGCGTTCAACGGTAATTGAAAAAAAAAGGCATCAAACGCTGTTTCATTTGTCGTATAGCGTGCTTTCTTTAGAAACCGAAAAACACTGCACAACAACAATGTATATATATATATATATATATATATATATATATATATATATATATATATATATATATATATATATATATATATATATATATATATATATATATATATATATACATCATCATCATCAGCCTGACTACGTCCACTGCAGGACAAAGGCCTCTCCCATGTTCCGCCAGTTATATATATATATATATATATATATATATATATATATATATATATATATATATATATATATATATATATATATATATATATATATATATATATATATATATAGAGAGAGAGAGAGAGAGAGAGAGAGAGAGAGAGAGAGAGAGAGGAAGAGAGAGAGGAAGAGAGAGAGAAATAGTCAAGAAAGGCAAGGATGTGGAGCCACCTAACTTCCCTATAAGCTTGTGCATTTGCGCAGCCAGGGTCACTGCGCGCAAGTTTGTTTAAAAATAAATTGAGCGCATTAAAACACATTAGGTGCAGCTTTAAAAGAAAAAAAAATGTCTGGCATTCCGTAACTTAAAGTTGACTCACCACCACCACCAGGCACTTTACTTTTTTTTTCCTCTTTAATTTGCAAAGAGTGGAAAGACCTGGGTGCTTTGAATCAGGCACGAAAAAAAGAAATGAGTTTCTAAAATACTTATCCAAGTTTTGTTTGTACAGACTATTTATGAACGAGGTTATCTGGATCCTGAGGTTGATAGCGTGCACCTAAGCCGGCTTTCCCGCTTAAAGGAAGGCAGAATTTACGACCTCGCTCAGCCCTCGCCCTACTCCGACATTCAAGAGCAGCGGGCGAGTGAGCATAGGCCGCCAGCTCTTGAGCCCCACGATGCGTCACGCTGAACCATATACCATTCCTTTTGTCTTATATCAGAAAAATTTAGGTTCTTACATTCAATGCGAATTACGTTTGTTTTTTGTTGTTTTTTCGCTCCATTACGCCGAAAGTTCTACTCTCAACATTAACTTCTTTTAAGGCGGAGCTACTGCCTCCTCTTCACTTTCGTTAGTTCTTTTTTTTATGTGAGATCAACGGACGAACAAAAACTTCCCTTATTTTTTCCGAAGACTAAAATCTATAGGTATTGGTGAGGCATGACTCTTTATGTGTTGTACTAAAGTAAACAGTCTGCTGTCAAAATATTTGCGGTGCAAGGCATGCATCTTCGGTGCGTTGCCCCATATTGATGATGATGATGATGTTTATGATGATGATGATGATTCTTATAATACTTCCGCACACCCACAAAGGGGGATCAGCCAAGAACCTGGCGGCAGGATCGGCAGGAAGTTAAACCACCGTAAAGTCCTCAGCATGCGCTAGCAAGTGCCCTGCTCCTTTCTTCAAGAGATCTTAAGTATACGGCCTCTTCTCCACCTCCGCACCATTTTCACTGCTTCGATCAGTTTCTCTTTGCCTGACGAGAGGGAATGAAAACGGCGAATGCATGCGTGTTCAATAAAGCATTTCATTAGAAGCACGGGCATGTATTGTTTTACTTTTAGCTGCTCTTACTCTATCACCTTCAATTTTGATTCATGACCCAGCAAGCCCCCCTCCCCCTCTAATCCTGTCGGATTATCCGTCACTGTGGGTGGGTGAGGGTGGAGTTCTTGCCCGGGATTTCACGGTAGGGGGCGTTTGTTCCTCAGTGTATGTCGCTGATTGAATATTTTTTTTTATTAGCAGCAAAGATTTTGTGGAGAAAGTCCAGACGATCGGAGGTTGTTGGCTCGCGGTGGGGCGAGCCAATCCGAGCGCTCATCCGAGATACTTCGCATGCACGTGCCAGGCAGGATTGTGTGCGCGTGCTCGCCTGCATTTTGTGCGTGCATTTTTGGATTTGTTTGTTTTGTGTTGTCGTTTTTGCCCCCTCCCCCCTCCGTCTGTTTGAAGGCAGAAACTCGTAAAGTAAGCTAACCAGTGACCTGATGGTCGGCAATGTCCTGGGATAATGAGACTCGTCTTCGACACTTTCTGCAACGACTATGCAAGGGAGAACTGTATGAGTAGAAACGCCATACACGCAGAAGTGTGGCCTTACGACACTACAGAAACGGTTTAGTTTACCCCAGTCAGTGCATTCTAAAACGCTCAGCAGAGAGATATCTAACAACTTTTAACGGTATCACTGAGAATGTCGGCCTTGTTTATCCTCTGACTTGCTGCCCCAAGTGTCCATGACAATTATATACGTGTACAGCGATCACATGCACACAGATACAATACGTACAGTCACCAACACGCATTTATCAAGACAGCGCCAAAAGAGGCGCACTAAAAAAGAGTGGTAAACCAAGTGGGCGCTCGTCCTGAGTTATACAAGTGACCATATAGTAAGCTGTGACTTTTGCGTCCACACTTTCAGTACTTAGTATTTAGCACTGATGTATTCCTGTTTGCACTGCGCGTTCTTGAAAAAAACGGGCCGTTTTACAGCAGTCGACGCCGACCGAAGACTAACAAACAAGCCCGTGTTACTGTACACTTGCTGAGGTCTGCTGTGTTACTGGATCCGAGAGCGGCACAGTCCTTACTTGAACGAAAGCAGGCTCTCAGCAAGTACACGGTACGGTATCCTACTGATGCATTCGTTCACCTCGTCTCAGTAGCTATTACAGACACCCGGATCCCAGGGCAGGGACATCCGGGCCCGTTCGTAGCCCAAAGCCAGGGTCTGCTTATGTGGGCCCCTTATGGAAACCCAGTCGGTTCGCGCGCTGGCTTGCCAGACACAACATCTCACGCTGACGAGGCGATAAGTGGTGGCATGGCTCTCCAGCGCCGCTCGTATACTGCCGTACGAGCTCGAAGGGGCGGCCTGGAGACGATCCAACGTGACGTCAGCTGAAAACTGTAAACGAACTCCAAGCTAGCGTCATCGGCGGCAAATGAAAGGCAAAACGCCTCTATATTACAGCGGCATCCGGGCGAGACAGCGCCACTTCCTCGTCCGACGAAGGAAGCGGCAAGAGTTGCATACATCCGTTAAAGAACCAGCGAGGCGGCGTGGCCGACTTCAATGAGCGCCTTTTCAGTTCAGTGACGCCTTCCATGAAGGGCAGTCAGGCGCGTCCCGACATACTCTCGATTCGCGTGGACGATCGTCTAGAAGGTGCGAATAGGTAAGTCGGTGAATCTCAAACCTCGCGTCTGGCACGAAACGTTGTCGCTTTTCGCTCACTCTGTTCTTGCGTGTTCGGAAAGCCTATAGCGCAAACCACACGCACAACATAGAGGAGAAAGACTACGAATACACGACGCTTCATGGCATTTCATTTATCTGCGCGACTTCTGTATGTACGGTTCTCAACGCTGTTTTGACATGCACTGAATCCAACTAAGTCAAGTATACCATTTTTGTTACCGTACAGTCTTGCGAACCCAGGTCCGGACCTTAAGAATACGCAGTGGTACATTATTTCTAACGCAGGGCTTGAAGCTCTCAACTTTGTGCGAGCAGTTGGTAGTAAACCCGCCAAAAGCATAAACGCAGGTGTGTAGTTTCACCAGCTGTGTTGTTCTGGCAGCAACTTATAAGTCTCTCTTCGGGCGAGTGTGCCGAACATCAGTAGTTTAATCAATCCATAGTTTAAATATGGTGTTCTACTTGCTGTCATCATACACACGTATAGCGGTGATTTCGAATTACCTCGTGCACAAACGCGTTTCTATGTACGCTTCTTTTTGTGACACTGCTTCTTGTGTGAACTGCAATTGCAGTTTGGCAACGTCCCGCGGTCTTTGAAAGCTCTGCTACGCTTTTTGCGGACAACTGGCCTCAAAGACAGACTTTAGTGTCTTATACTCTTTGATGTTGCCTTTTGTCACTATTTTTTTTATAATTTCTCTCTCTCTCTTTCTCTCTCTGCGCACCATTTCTTTTTACCATCTTTTATTCCCTCACCCCTTTCCCCAGCACAGGGTAGCCAGCCGGTCTAAGAACTGGCTAATCTCCCTGTCCTTCCGATTAAACTTTTCTCCTCCTCCTCCTCCTCCTCCCGCTGTCTTAGATATGGGCATATCATTGTTTTCTATTGCATTAATGTGACAGTATCTTTGAAAGTGCTACCACATACGAGCATGACATATATATTATTGCACGTGTTCACTTCATGACTCTATCTGTCTATCTCCCTTTTTCTCTCACGCGCGCGCTTTTGACTTTTTATTGTGAGTGCTGCTGGATCAGTGTTAATAATCACGTCTTGGTCATGCTATTTTTTTTTCATTTCGAAAACTGGTTAGACAAAGTAAAAATGTTTTAAAAAATGCACGAACAAATTTACACACGGCTGAAGTATATCTCAGCTTAAAATTTGAATTGTGGGCTCCGCGTAAATGGCTCACTAGTAAGAAAAAGCATTAACCCGAACGTTACCACATCACAGAGTGCAAACCAAGAAATCGTATTACTCAACCATAGCCTCGGTCTTGACGAGGCTCGCTACATTTTAAATAATATGTTAAATATAGATTACAGTACATGGCCAGTTTTCTACTTCTACAGTCAATTTACAGACGTAAGAACCACCACTAATATTAGAAGTTCAAAACAAAAATACGCATTTTACTACTCTACAACTCTGCGATGAAAAACGATATTATATATTTTTTTAATTGTCGCAGTTATACAGGAACGCGGCCAGAGTAGATGCGTTATATACACCGCTCTGAAAACTACTATAAATAATTCGTTCTAGCATATTGATGTTAGCTGTACATGCAGTTGTCGTTTACAAAAGTGCAATATCTGTGCCTGTGAGTGTAAACGCTTGTATCGCTACGAAAGGATAAACGTTAGGACATTCATCATGAAGCTGAAAGACCTTACCTGTCTTTCAGCTTCAAATTGAGCGGCCGACATTCGTTATCCTTTGTGCAGCTGAATGCGCTATCACAGTCGCTGTTGCCCGCTTGAGGAGAAATCGCTCGCTCGCCTAGTATCGTTATCTTATCTAGCGGGTCAACATAGAGATTTCAACACATTCAGCAGCCTCGAACACTGTTTGCATTCGTCCCTGTCTTTGAAGAAAGCATGACTACAGTATTGCCGTTTCTCCACGAGGCACGCGCAGAAAACCGACATAACCGCTTCCGCTGGATCAAATGGCAATCAAGGTGGACGAGGGCAGTTTACTTTGATATATCCAATTGTAGTGGAGCATACGCACTAACGTGTATGCGCCTTCCAAAGAGAAGGAAAAACCCCGTGCTCTGATTGCACGAGAACCTGGGCCGCCTTTTGCCAGACTTGTCGTACGGCCATTTTTGTTGCGACATCGTTGCGACTTCTCCGGTTCAATAAACGTCATCACATTTGGTGGAGGCTGCTGAGATCCCCAAGCAGACCTGGAGCTCCGCTCTCGCAAGTTGCCCGAGAGACCACTGCAAAACATGACTGACGCAGTCGCCAACCAGCCCATCCCAGCCCAGCCAGCACCACCGGCTGTCCCGTCTACCTGCCCCGGCGCTACTCGCCAACGGGACCCACCAATCTTCAGCGGCAGTGGCGAGCAAGACGTCGAGGACTGGCTCTCCTTGTACGAACGCGTAAGCGCCAGTAACAAGTGGGACAACGACTCTAAGCTCGCCTACGTTATATTTTACTTGGCAGACGTAGCTAAACTTTGGTTTACGAACCGCGAAACCGCCATCGCCAACTGGTCTTCCTTTAAGACACTCGTCACTGAAGCGTTCGGCCGACCAGAGGTCCGCAAGCTCCGCGCTGACCAGCGCCTGCGCCACCGAGCCCAGCAGCCTGGCGAGACGTTTACTAGTTACATAGAGGACGTGCTCGACCTCTGCAAGCGTGTGAATCCATCTATGCCCGAAGAAGAAAAAATTCGGCAGATTCTTAAGGGCATCGAGGATGGCGCATTCCAGATGTTGGAAGCGAAAAGCCCGAACACGGTGGCAATCCTCGTAAGCCTCTGCCAGAGCTTTGATGAATTGCGCCGTCAGCGTTCCATCGCCCGACAGAGTGTCCTACCGCCGGATTCGGTCTCGGCCGTCACACTCACAAATGCCAACGTTTGCAAAGAAAGTCTGTCCAACCAGATCAAAGACTTCATCAGGGAGGAAGTCGCCCGACAGCTTTCCCTGCTGCCGCATAGCGACGCGCCCACCGCAAGCCTGCCTACGACACTGCAGCAGGCCATACGCACGGAAATTTGTGATGTCCTCCCTACAGTGCAGGCCCCTTACCCGTGCACTTCAGTAGCGCCTAATCTCTCAGCTGTCGGCTACGCACCACCTGCACCACCTTCACCTCTCAGCTACGCAGCTGTGGTCGCGCGGCCCCCACCGCATCCAGTCGCCTTATCAGCTCCACCTCCTCCGGCCTCGCCTCCAGTTTACAGGCCCTCACCTCGCTTTTTCCATCGATCTAATGAGTGGCGCACTCAAGACAATCGTCCTATCTGCTTCGCCTGTGGCATCGCTGGCCACATTGCACGCTTCTGCCGCCGTCGCCCCACACCTGCAAACGCATACTTCGGAACTCCTACCTACGCGCCGCAGCAGGCCACCGCATCTGCATATGAACAGAGGCACTCAGACTCGGATCGCCGCCCATCGACTGCTCGTTTCCCATCCCCTCGTCGCCGGTCGCCATCGCCTATGCGTCGTCGACCACCTCCTGAGGAGGGAAACTAATCAGTGCAGTTCCGGAGGCAAGAACTGCAACTTGTGCGCAATTCCCAAGGCCTCCGTTTTCGCCGAAAAATGTTGTTGATGTCGATGTTGAGGGAGTCGCCACATTAGCGTTAATTGATACCGGGGCCGCCGTTTCTGTGATGGACGTCAAATTTTGTCGGAAACTGAAGAAAGTGACCACATCTTTCTGTGGCATGGTGCTGTCCACGGCTAGCGCGCAACGCATTCATCCCTCGGCTCTGTGCACGGCGCGCGTCGTCATCCAAGATGTTTTGTACGTCGTACAGTTTTTTGTTCTGCCATCTTGCTCTCATGACCTTATCCTCGGTTGGGATTTCTTATCAGGTCATGAAGCTATCATCGATTGTTCCCGTGCCGAAGTGTCCCTTGTGCCAACATATGAATTTCCACCACCCGACCGGTCTCCTCGGCTCTGCAAACTCATCGCTGACGACGACATCACCTTGCCCCCGGAAGCTTCGGTCCCTGTAAGCCTTTCATGTGTGGCGCAACCTGACGCCACGGTGGTGTTTACGCCATCTCCTGTTTTTACTGAACGCAAGGGCATCGTTCTCCCATTTGCCGTTCTTACAATTGCATCTGGTTTAACCGTAATGCTGGTTACCAACCACTGCAACTACCCCATCAGCTTACTTCGTGGTGAAACGTTGGGATATGTGCAACCTGTCGACCATATCGATGATATTATTCTTCCCGACGAAACGCCATGTCACATTGCCGCAATAACTCATGCGTCTGAGCCATCAAGTTTGTCAGCCTTCGACAATGCTATTGACGCAGACCTTCCCCTCTCGCATCGCCGCCAACTTGTTGCTCTCCTTAACAAGTTTCGCTCTTCTTTCGACTTTCAAGAACCTGCTTTGGGCCGCACCACGACTATCACTCATACTATTGACACCGGCTCACATTTGCCTCTGCGACAGCGTCCTTACCGCGTTTCCGCCGAAGAGCGCCGCGTCATTACGGAGCAAGTAGACGACATGCTTAAACGTGGAGTGATACAGCCTTCTCAAAGCGCTTGGTCATCACCTGTCGTTCTGGTCAAGAAAAAAGATGGCACCGTTCGATTTTGCGTGGACTATCGCCGCTTAAACAAGATTACGAAGAAAGATGTCTACCCGCTACCACGAATAGACGATGCTCTTGACTGTTTACAAGGCGCCGAGTACTTTACATCCTTGGATCTGCGTTCTGGGTATTGGCAGGTGCCAATGGCTGTATGTGATCGCCCTAAAACAGCCTTTGTAACGCCAGATGGTCTATATGAGTTCAAAGTGATGCCATTTGGGCTCTGCAACGCACCTGCCACATTTGAGCGCATGATCGATACCATCTTGCGTGCCCATAAGTGGAAAACTTGCTTGTGTTACCTGGACGACATCGTAGTCTTTTCGTCTGATTTCCCGACACATCTTGTTCGCCTCCACGAGATTCTGACGTGTCTAACTTCTGCGGGCCTACAACTTAACTCCAAAAAGTGCCACTTCGCAGCACGAAAACTAACCATCTTGGGACATGTCATCACAAGAGACGGTGTTCTTCCGGATCCCGATAAGCTTCGGGCTGTCGCTGACTTCCCGTTGCCCACATCACTGAAAGCTCTAAGAAGTTTCGTCGGTCTCTGCTCGTACTTTCGTCGCTTTGTGCCCAACTTCGCGTCCATCATCGCACCTCTAACAAGTCTGCTCTCCAACAGCAAAGGTATATCTGCATGGTCACCTGCATGTGACGACGCATTTCGCCAGCTGCGCCGCCTGCTGACCTCACCACCCATTCTTCGTCACTACGACCCCGCTGCTGCCACAGAAATTCACACCGATGCAAGTGGCATCGGTCTTGGTGCAGTTTTGGCACAACGGAAAGGCACCCAAGCCGAATACGTAGTCGCCTATGCAAGTCGCGCTCTCAAGAAGGCTGAATTGAATTACTCCGTGACAGAGAAGGAGTGTTTGGCCATAATCTGGGCCTTGACGAAGTTTCGCCCGTACCTTTACGGCCGCCCTTTCGACGTGGTCACAGACCACCACGCTCTATGTTGGCTGTCCACATTGAAAGACCCGTCCGGACGCCTGGGACGTTGGGCACTTCGATTGCAAGAATACGACATCCGTGTAGTATATCGTTCCGGTCGCAAGCATGCAGATGCCGATGCACTTTCGCGATCGCCTTTGACCCCAGATGTGGCTTCTCTGTCACCACTTTTTACCACCTTGTCACCAATAGACACCACTGACATGCTTTCGGAGCAGCGTAAAGATCCATACCTTGCATTGTTACTCGACTACCTTACCGATCCGTCTGCTGTCCCTTCCACGAGAGCGCTACGCCGACAAGCAGCCCACTTTTCCGTGCGAGACAGCATTCTGTACCGCCGCAACTACATGCCTGATGGTCGGAAGTGGCTCCTTGCTGTCCCAACTCATATGCGCTCTGACATCTGCATGAATTTCCATGCAGACCCTCAAAGTGCTCACGCAGGTGTCCTGAAAACCTACGAAAGGCTGCGCCAACGATATTACTGGCGAGGAATGTATCGCTTTGTGCAGAAATACGTTCAGTCTTGCACCACTTGCCAACAGAACAAGACACCTCCGCGGCACCTTACTGGCATGTTACAGCCGCTCCCATGCCCGGCTCGCCCATTCGACCGCGTGGGTATCGATCTCTATGGCCCCCTCCCATATAGTCGCTCTGGAAACCGGTGGATTATTGTCGGCGTCGATCATCTGACACGCTACGCTGAGACTGCAGCTCTACCAGCAGCGACCGCCCACGAAGTTGCACTCTTCATTCTCCGCAGCTTCATTCTCCGCCATGGGGCTCCACGGGAATTACTCAGTGATAGGGGTCGAGTGTTCCTGTCGGAGGTCATCCAAGCTATTCTCGCTGAATGCAACATCATCCACCGGAAATCTACCGCATACCATCCACAGACGAATGGTCTCACTGAACGATTCAACCGCACACTTGGCGACATGCTGAGGATGTACACCTCCTCCGACCACACTAACTGGGACGCTGTCTTGCCTTTTGTTACCTTCGCTTACAACACCGCGACGCAAGCGACTACCGGTTTTTCCCCGTTCTTTCTGTTGTACGGCCGCGAACCATCCCACCCACTCGACACCATACTCCCGTACCGCCCTGATGTATCGGAGTGCTCCCCGCTTTCGGAAGTCACCAGATACGCTGAAGACTGCCGTCAGTTGGCTCGGTCTATGACAAGTGAGGCTCAAGGTCTACAAAAAACCCGGCATGATGACGCTCATCACATAGCGCCTACGTTTCGTACTGGCTCCCTCGTGTGGCTTTGGGTGCCCCCGCACGTTCCTGGCCTGTCTTCTAAACTTCTGGCCCGGTACCATGGTCCATACCGTGTCATTGACGCAACCTCACCAGTGAATTACATCGTCGAGCCCCTAACACAATCGCCAGATTTGCGCCGTCGAGGACGCGAGACCGTACACGTCGACCGTCTCAAGCCGTACTACGACCCCCTCATTGTGCCTACTCCCTGAGTCGCCAGGATGGCTACTCTTCAACCCGGGGGGTATTGTAGTGGAGCATACGCACTAACGTGTATGCGCCTTCCAAAGAGAAGGAAAAACCCCGTGCTCTGATTGCACGAGAACCTGGGCCGCCTTTTGCCAGACTTGTCGTACGGCCATTTTTGTTGCGACATCGTTGCGACTTCTCCGGTTCAATAAACGTCATCACACAATGCAGGCTGTTGCGTCATCCGGAATGGTAGATGAATTACAACGGCATTGGGTGTGTTCCAAAGCAGAAGGAGCTTTAATGCCAGGGCAGCTATGGCGCCTATCAAGGCGTATTACGCCGTTGTATGGCTGTACAGCTTTATCCAGTTGTAAAGAAGCGCGCTCCACGCAGTGGAGGCTATTTTTTTTATACGAAGCTTCTTATGGTCGAGCTCAATCCGGTGTGTGGCGTGACTACCCTTACTGCGCATGCGCATCTCCTCCTCTCCCACGTTCCCCCGCATCTCGCTTCGAAACACCGAGGCAGGCCGCGTCTGCTAGCGAGTTGGTGGGTTTAGAAAAAATGGTAAATGATTTAGAGTAGTTGGTACTGCACTATCGGAGAGCCTAAAGCCGTCCCGTAGGCCTCACGGTAAGAGTACCATTTGTTTTCTCGATTGAAAATACCAACTGCTCGCGCTGCACAACCATTAACTGGCCACCCCGTATCTTGACCTCCAAAGTAGTGTCGGTGGGAGATATCTTTTGTGTGTTGATGAGCAATGAAAATTCGCTGGGTGCGCGTTAACTAAAAGCGGACTGCGAATCTCAGCGTCCAATTGAAGTCTTCTGTCTCTCATTGCCAATTAGCAGCGATTGGCATGTTTCTGTAGGAGACACCGGACCATTACTGCGTGATTTGCGCCTCCCCAGGTTTCTCTCCTGCGCAAGATGAGCGCTATAGCGTCAACGTCGCCGCCAGTGTAAGCGTTAGCGTCCACTGCTCGGCATCTACACATTGTTTCCTTTAACGAAAGATGGTGTGTCTTTTTTTTTCTTTTGCTACAGAAACATTATTGAGATAAATTCCTGATGATACATTCTGATATTTACCTGAAATAATCTTTTCGGCAGCAGCTTATATCAGCCCACAAGTAATTAGGAATACTACAGTGCAAGTCTCCAAGATGACTCACTCGTGGTGATAGGTTGGCTGTGAAAGCTAAAAAAAAAAAGAAGGAACGATCCACAAACCAAGATAGGTTGGCTACGAAAGCGATAGAGGAAAAAGGATGAACGGTCTACAAACTGAGAAACTTGACGGAAAGCGCAATGTTGGGCAACAATACTCGAAGTCGTGCCATTGTGAAATTCCCTCGCGCATTGTGAAATTGCCGATATGAAAGCATCTTGACAGTTAAGGGTCAGGTGCGCCTCAATGCGACAGCGGCTCGCCCTGTGATTACGACACGAAGGAACATCTTCATCTCGGCGCTTCGAGCGTTCATATTGATATGCCATTCGCTGCTTGACTTCTGCGTTGCCTGCATTTATTTCGATATAACGGGCACACAGAGCTGATGAAGCAGCGGCACGTGCTTTTATGAAGTTGTGCACGCACGAACTGTTTTATGCTTCATTCTTTTTTTTCAAAATTTCCAGATTTTCAAGATATTCCTCACCGTACGAAGATGGCGTTCCTGATCGCGTTCAGCTCTGTCGTGGTTGTCAGCTTCGTTACTAGTGCACCTGTTAAAAACAATGTAAGTCATTACCACTTTTTTTTTTTTTTGCTTTGCAAAACAGGTTCATTTGCTCATAGGAGTGCTCATGAGACATTTTTCAGTGACAGTGGTTGGTTTAAATGACAAGAACTGACTTAAATTGATCTCTTTGTTATCGATTCAAGTTATTTCAAAATGTATTAAGGAGTCACGTGATGACACACGTTAAAAACAGCAGGTCCCAGATTTTAGGAAAAGAACATTGACACGGAGGCCTGTTTTATTTCATAACAAGGTGATAATTGAGAAGATAGCAAGGAGTAAAACAAAATGGGTTGACATTTAACATCAGAGCGTTTGATGGGACATCGGGCAGAGGGAATCACTCCTAATATAGTTGGCTTTTCCTCGAAGAAGTAGATTATCCCGGATCTGTGCAAGCAAATCAAATAAATAAATAAATAAATTTCGCGTGTATTTGTGATCGAGCGTTGTGATTAGTGCGACGCCGCGCGGAGAGAGTGAAAACTACCACATGCCGTGCATGGCCTCCGAGATGGCGAGCGCGCAGCGAGTTCACACCGCGCGCCCACCACATCGGAGGCCATGTGCTGTGACGCTTCCTCTTCGTTTCGTCGACGGCACGTTGTGCTGGCTCGCCCTTCGCTTCAACGCTCCTTTGTTAACGCGATGGATGCCGTGCAACAGAATGATCTGCTCTCCTCCGTAATGTTGGTAATAAACGATGTAGTTGAACTTCGAGAAAGTAATCCTTCCATAACGGCTACATACAGCATCCGTATAAGAGCACGCTAAGTATCATTTAAAAAAAAAAAGAACAGGACTAATTTTGGCGCAAATAAAGGCTAGGCGCTTTCGGCACCCGACGAGTAAACACAGCTGTGGGCGAAGGTCAAGAGGCAGCCTTTATTTTGATGCCGTATTTCCTCGCATACAACTCCCCGACGTATGTCACCCCTACAAGCCACAGAATGATACAAAATTTTGAAGAAAAAGAAAAAAACGCATATTTTTGCGAACACATCATGCTTACATGTGGTCAGGCAAATTTTATTCGAAGTTGTATGTCGAATTGTCCAATATATTGAACTAGTCTCCCCCTCCCCTCTTTATTTGTTGTTGTTGCGAGTTCAATGTATCCGGGTGAGCTTCACACAACAAAACACGAGATTGGAGCAACTGTACTAAGAAAAGTCGTCAGAAGGCAGCCGCGGGACGAGTTTTAGACGACCCCACCTGTACGTACTGCCCACCAGCCTCATACTGTCTAGACCACAGGATATACTTGAAGTTGCAAGTGACAGGGTTTCTCATTTGTGCAGAAAACTCTACAGAAAAAATTTGTAGACGATAAATTAATACTGTTATTGTTTTATCGAACAGAAGCAACAAGACAACGTCCGGAAGCGGTCACGGCGTTTGCTGTTTGCTTTGTAGTAATGCAAATAGAGAAAAACAGTCGTGTGCATAAAATTAGATATAATTCTATGTGTACACAAAAAAAAAAACAATCGTGTTACCATGGTGGAATAGGCGGGGTCCCGTTTTCCTCCCGCCATTTCTGAATTTTGTGCGGTTACATACAAACCCAACCATGAACAGACATGTAGATGAAATCCCCCTACCCCCCCCCCCCCCCCCCCCCCAAATATAGAGAGAAAAAAAAATCTGTCCACATTCTTGCCAGACAACATGCGCTACTCAACGCGTTTAGCAATGCAACTTGGCTAAATTGGGCGAGTGGCTGAAAAATTCGTGAATATACAGCGATGAAAGGGGGGAAAAATGTCAATCGTCCGTTTTTAGCACGAAGCCGCAGACAGCCATTCCTCGGAAAGGAAAGCCTTTTAGTTGCTGAAAATTTTGTCCTGGTCCTGGGATCGAACCCACAACCATGATTTTTCGGCACGATCCCTCTAATAATTGAGCTAGCCCGGAATGTAGCAATCGGCAGCGCTATGGTGAAATAATCGACAACCCAAAACACAAGGACGTGTATAGTTGTGCAAATGAGTCAAGGGCCAGCAGCTGGGTGCTACGAACGGTTTGCGGTCTATTTTCATTTTTTTAACCCTACCGCCACCTTACAAGATTCTGCAAAACTAATCTGAAATAATCCCGGCCTCCGAGATTAACACAGCAGTGCTCAATCACGTATTCTGCGCGTTATTACATGTTGATGAACATAAATTTTGAATTTTGACGTGAACGCAAGTGGACAAGAAATGAGCGTTCTCTCGCAGCCTATTTTGAACAGAAGCAGCAAGTCAAAAAGAAAACCAGTATATATATATATATATATATATATATATATATATATATATATATATATATATATATATATATATATATATATATATATATATATATATATATATATATATATATATAAATATATATCGGTGTCAGTAACGCGCCTTATATCCAGATGGTAGCGTTGCCTCCGGGACATCCATCGCACGACCCGCTCTCGACGGGACACTGAGAGAGAAGGCGGGCGCGCGAGAGAGAGGGGTGCGCGCGCAGCTGCAGCGAGCGAGAAGAGCGGAGGAGCGACACCGATATCAGCGTCGCGTCCGTGGCTTATTCGGTAGAGCGTCGCGCTGCGGCCCGCCAAGTCCTCTTTCTTTTAAAGATAGAGAGAAGACTGCGGACGCCGCCGACGGCGGTGGATGGTTTGGGGTCGCTTATAAAGTGTATTCACACTTAATAAAGAAAATGCTTCCATGTAAACAGAATATAGCTGTACAGTAAGAAATATGTGTCGGGTCGAATATATAACCCACAAACACGACTTGGCTGTTACACCAACATTCACACATCTGCAGACTAAAATTATTCGGTTTTTTTCAGAGGAGCAACATACACGTGAGACCCGCTACCTTCCAATAAGCTATCTTTTGAAGACGATAGTCTTCGTTGGGCACCTTCGACGCAAACGTTTTGGGTCTCTCTGTACATCTCTCTACTTGGTCGCCATAACTATACTCCGGCCAACCCCATCCGCAGCGCCCACTAATATTGCTCAAGGTTCAGCGTTCATAATTGTGCGATTATCAGTTAGAAAGCAATTACTTCGCATATGTGAGGCACCATAACAACGCGTCAATGTTGTGTATGTGTGTCTTTTAACTAGAAGAGGCGTACATAAGTAATTTTAAAGGACCGTAGTGTCTATCATGCTGCACTGACAATGCAGCGCTTGCTCGAAAACGCAAGCGTTTCCAACGCTTTGCTAAGACGACACGGTGGTAGCCCCTACCCGTCACCTTGCGTTCTACACCTTATCGCATCCGAGACAGGCGTGCACGACCCGCGCTTCGTTTTCCAAGATAACTGCCAAGATAACTGCCAGATAGCGCTGATGACTCACGTGTGACGTGACTTAATGCGCTCGTTCGCCTCCACTGCACGCTTCGGGGCACCTTAACGCAGCGCCTCCAGAGTACCATTCACCGTTTTTCTTGCGCAGAGCATCAAATAAACGTTTTGTTTACTCTCTCCGGATGCAAGACTTTCGATCTTTCGATGATATTTGCAGTGTAACATGCAGATACGGTGCCAATTTTTTATTGTCGTATTTCTTCTGCCCTCAGAAAAAAGCGCTTTTTTCTGTTCTCATTTCTTCGCGTCTGTAGTTACACTGTAAATACTTTTAAGTTGCACTGTTCGTATATTCAGTTATGCATCCTACCAACTTGCCCAAGTTTCCACGCTTCGTATTTACTCGATCGTAACGTGAACGCGATTGTAACTCGAGGGGCGACTTTTCATTGCGTCCAGTAAGAAAGTATCACGGTATTCGATTGTAACACGAGTGCCTACTTCTGTTGGCAAAAGATCTGAAAAAAAAAAGAAAGCTCGCATTACATTCGAGCAATACGGTAGCCGATCAGCCGGTGCATACAGTCGGTCATATCCTTAGCTATCGTGCATGAGTGGCAGTTTTTCTATGTATATTTTCCAACGGGTGAATTAATTTTCAGTTGAATTAAGGACAAGTGTATGCCCATAAAGCGCATGTCCACGAAGATATTTTTTGTAACTTCGTCATAATATGGTGCTGACAGAAAAAATAGTGGCCACTGCGCACAATAGCTAAAGTTTTGGCCGGCTGTACGAACGTGTTCTCTGTCGTACCCAGGAAAATCCCTCTTTAAAGCGTCAGACAAGCTTTTCTTAACGCTGTGGATACTCTTGACTATGCCCATGTGAAGTTACACAGAAAGTAAAGTTTAAAATTACCGAACTTCTTTAAATAAAAATCAGTCGCAAGTGAGCCCTTGAATTCGCGCATCCACAGCTGAATTCGCACTCGATATGTGCGATGCACAACTGCATCAGAAGTAAATGTATCCAGAACAGTTATGTAACGTTCAGTTTTGTTGCTTTTTTGAATTTATTGTGATTCGTGCAAGGAAACACTGCAAACATTTGTAGATGTTGATACTGTGAGCTATCAAATTTTGTTCTCCTTCTGACCTTGAGCGCTTCGAAAAAATACAATTAAATGCAAGCTTCGTAAAGGCAATTTATTACAGACGAAAAAAAACTGCTCGAGCTATTCCTTTCGTAAACTTATAGCTATCAGGAGCAAAAGGTGTTTTTGCCTTGATTTTTCAAATACTATGCAGGCAGTGTTGGAAACCTTCTCCTAGTGACGTGGTACGTCAGCACTGAGGCTCCAAGCGAGCGCAGCTGCAACCTCTTTCCTCAGCGGACCACGTGGCATGACGTCACACTAGCCACACACTCGCTCCGGTGGCTCAAGGTCGCTGCGACGCGATGACCGACCTTGGGAGACGACATAGTAGAGCATTCTCTCTGAAGTATCGGAATACCCTCGCCGCTACGTTCCCAGCGCGTACGCTATATTGTAGGCAAAGGCGAGCGTCGAAATACTTTTCCAGCAGCCTGAAACATGCATGGTTACAAGTGAGCTCACTGAGTTGTTCGCACATAAAAGCCTCACTAATGCGGTAATCCACATCTTTTTACAGGCCACAGTTCCCCATAGTGGCGGAGACGCGGAAAACACAATCGCAAGAAGCCATGTGACCGAAGTCACGACAGACACCGAAGTACCCGAAGTCACGATCTTCAAAACAGACAAAAGGAGTGACAGGGAAAAGGTAAGAGAGCGTGCTCACCCGACGGTGACCTTTTCTCACTTCGCCTTACTGCAGTTAGCAACTCAGAGCTTACATTGTATTTTCTTGTCTTTGAAGAGGATCACTTCGCCGTAGATTATCTTGGACACCTCATCAATACTTATTTTATTTAGCTTTATTGGCACTTACGATAAAAAAATGGCACCTAAATATGGCACAATGAAATGCCCTAAAAGATGTTTAACTTATGCTACACCACAGTGGAGCGAGCGGGAGTCAAGAAATTCGAACAAAAGTAACTCCTAGCTAAGCCGTAGGACGAAGCCTCTAAATAAAGGTTTGTTTTGTTTGGGGATATTAAACTCCAGATATTAGAATTATTAAATAAAAGTTTCAGTCTCTGGTAGTCTTTTCGACCTGTCCAATTATTAATCGATTCAGAAGGGTCATACACGAGCAGACAACAACTTCATATTCGCTGTGGAAACCATAGCCTGAAGACAAGTTTCAGAATGTGAAAAATAATGATAATATTGCATAACATCGCATCAAGGCTATTTCTCGTTTTTCTAGTGTCTCCCCCCATAGTGTGCAGGATATCTTGCTGTTTATTTCTGCTGTCTTGCTGTTTCACGGGACGGCTTTACGCTCTCCCATAGTAGAGTACTTAGTACTCTAAATCGTTACCCACTTTTTCTACCCCCCCCCCTCATAGTAGAGTACCAAGTACTCTAAATCGTTACCCAGTTTCTCTAACCCCCCCCCCCCCCCTGTGCACACTCGTTGGGCGTTCGAGAGAAACGCTCCGATCCAAACCACCGGGACGGCTTTAGGCTCTCCCATAGTCGAGTACTAAGTACTTGAAATTGTTAACCATTTTTTCTAAACATGCAGTAGTCTCAGGACCGATTTCAGCTCTCCCATAGTAGAGTACCAAGTACTCTAAATCCTCAACAACTTTTTCTAAACACACTTTTTCTTTACGCCGTGGTGACTTCCCTATAGTACAGTACTGAGTACTCTAAATCGTTAACCACATTTTCTAAACATTTAGTGGTAGTTAGTTTCCCCTTTCGGCGACTTCCAAGAGACGGCTTTCAGGTCTCCCATAGTAGAGTACCGAGTACTCTAAATCGTTAAGCATTTTTTCCAAACACACATTAGTGTCTTGCACGGCTCACTGCTATGCCGTAGTAGAATACCAAGTATTCTAAATCGTTGAACACTTTTTTCCCTAAACACAGCGATTGACACAAATCGGGACAACTCACTGCTCTCCCAGAGTTGAGTACGACGTACTCGAAGTCGTTAATCTAAACACACCTAAACAGCATCGGATGTCCGACAACCGTGTACTGCTTACGGCTTTACCATAGTAGAGTGCGCGCAGTGTTCTAAAGCGTTGACAATTCATTCTAAACACTTTTTCTAAACAGGTCATTGTCCAACAGATGTCCTGGAACGGCTTTCCGTTCTCCCATAGTAGAGTACGAAGTACTCAAAATTGTTAAACACTTCTTCTAAACACCAGTGATTCCTTTATCGGCGCATTCCAACTGCGTTCATTATGGAGAGCTTGGGGCTCTCCCATAGTAGAGTACATAGGGCTCCAAATCGTCATCCACTATTTGTTAACACGCGGCTTCCTTCCCTCCCGTAGTAGAGTACGAAGTACTCGGAATCATTAACCAATTTTTTTCAATAACAGCCTCGGCGCCTTGGCGTTTTTCTTTTAACTGGCACCGCCTAGTGCTCTCGCGCAGTAGCTAGAGCAGTGTCAATTTTTATGAAAGAGAACACGGCGACGCGTGGGCAGTGCACTCCGGCAGCTGCTGGCAGCGCCTTCAAGCGAGAGCGAGAGCAACCACAGTCTCTTCTCGCGTCATCTCGCGGCGAGCAAAAGAACCATTCGTTGCTGATATAAAGACTATGGTTGCTCTCGCTCTCGCTTGAACGCGCTGCCAGCAGCCACCGGAGCACGCAGCCCACGCGCTCCCGTGTTCCCTTTCATAAAAATTGACACTGTACATCACATTCTAAATCGTTCAATCTTTCGTATAAGTACCTCTTTTTTTACACTGAATTATTCATAAATTAATTTAGACTGATAAATTACACTCTGAAAGCTTTACCGTCGTTAATTTTATAGCATAGGTTCATTATTAAGTGAAAAATAAATCCACGGCAGAGTTTTAACATTTCAATTTGCCGCTGAAACTTTCAATGGTGACATCACGCATTCCGAGGCGGGTTTTTTTTTTTTTTTGAATTTTGGCCATGCAGGCTTAACTAAATTTTCTGAAGCTTGGTATGTTAGGTCTCTGTCCTCTTTAGAAGGCAATGTACTTCATTACAACTGATTAAAAACGATGTAGACCATACAAGACGCTGTCAAGTTCTACCACGCCGCAGCAGCCGTGTGGGAAAGTTCAAGTGGCGCCACCACCAGCGTTTTCGTGTTGCGCGTTTGCTCGCTTACCAGCCAACATGCATCAAGCGTGTTATTTTATTACAAGAGCAATTATATAGACACTCTCGACGAGTATTGTGTGCGCCGTCGCTGTCATGTCCCATGTAAAAGTCCAAATTGATAAGATCCTCCAGCGCATCGTACGCTCTATCTGTGGGTAATAGCGCGCGAGCGGGGGCGACCAATGCGTCTGAAGCAGAAATCCAATGAACCGGCTCATATCCACCGGTAGGAGGGCGCATGCATAACAGCTACCTGCCTGTTAGACCGGCCGTCAAATACTCAAGCACAGAGTAAATGACGTACCCATGTTTAATGATCATGAAGAGACGCAAAGGTAGGGGGGGGGGGGGAGGGGGTGTTCAAACAGCAGTCTTAAATTTTAAGGGCTAAGGCTCTTTCTCGCGATCTCCTCAGCCATCGGGCCCCTCCCATGTGCTGCGCTCTCAACGCAAGCGGACTTTGCGAAAAGTGTCGCTGGAGTAGCCGTATTCTCTTACGCCAGCGTTTTGTAGAGTTGCGTCAAATCGGATCGAAAAGACCTAGCTGTCAGCTTACCTTCGCATAACATTACAATTTGTTGCTATCACATACATTGCTTTGCCCTTGCGTTGAAACTGATATTTTTTTTCTTAAAAAACGTTTTTTTCCCCTCTCTCTTTATTTAGTGCCACTTTAAGTTCACCGAACTCACTGCTTTTGCAACAGGATTCCTTCGCTCCAGCCCGTCTCATTCTGTTCGCAGTTTTTCGAAGCAGTGAGAAGCGCGAGAAAGCTGTGGAACGGGGACTACATGTACCAGCGGGACATTCGCATAACCAGACCGCAGCTGGCTCAAATCTACGGCGTCGACACCTCGAAGGACGAGACGTACTACGCGTGGCCCAACGCTACGGTGCCGTTCTCGTTCGGAAGAAAAGGTGAGAACGGCGCACAATCGGTCGCGGTGGTGGGTTTCGGTTTCAAAAGTTGTCGTTCATTATCCAGCGCATTAGCGCGCACCCTTGTGGGCACTAGGGAAATCGAATCAATCCCGATAAATGAATCTCTTATTGGGGATACAGGGAGGTGATTTAGATTCTTACAGAGCGAAAGGAAAGAGACTGCACATGAAGAATACATAGTCTATCTTTTTAATAGTAATCATTATTTCCACGTTTGTAGGAAACCGGGAGAAGCACTATATCTATAGGTACTTACGTGCTCAAAATCATATATTTGTTTTTTGTATCTATTACTTCATTCTTTTATTTTTATTGTTAACTTTCATTGACACCTAAAATTCGTGCGCGTTCAAGAGTGTTCAAGTTCAGATGCGATTTGCGTTGTGAAGCCGCAAGTAACACTATGTGGGGACAAACCGTCCGGCCTGTCCCTAAGCAAAAAAAAAGAGCATTTTTAGTGTTTACGGGCTGAATCGACTGTAAGTTTTCTCAAGGATTTGGTGATTTGCTTATCTGGCGTTGTATTTATGTCCCATTTCTTTCAGTTCTCGACTTTGCGCGAGATATTCGCGACGCCATGAGACACTGGGAACGAGAAACGTGCGTTCGCTTTGTCGAGACGACGGAGAACACCGTCGACACGGATCAAGTCCGCTTCGTACAGTCTCGTTGGTGAGTCATTTCGGCGACAGCTTGCACAACACTGGCGAACGACTAACACGCGCTGTAAGTAGAAAACGGGGCAAAAAAGAACGGTCGGTTTTCTGCCTGAACGACTTTTAATAACACGGCCTGTCAGAGGCCCGGAAGACAAATGGCAAACCGTGCGCGCTTGCACACAAACAGAGAGGTTCGTGGCTCTTAGGGATAGGGAGCAAGACATCGCCGGACGATGCGCTATACATCTTGTTGAATCGGGAACAGTGTGATTAAGAGAAGCCATCGGTGAGGTCGGGGTGAAATTAAATTAGTGAAAGCAACGAGAGGACTTATAGAAAGGAGGAGTGGGAGAGGTTGAAGAGGAAGCACCAGTGTTTGCTACACACAAGGTTGCCGGACAACAAGGAGCCGACTTCAAGAAAGACATAAAAGACAATTATTTTAGCGTGAAAACGAAAACGAAGAATACAACAGCGGTCAAAGTTTTCTTGGTGCCTTCAGTGGCAACACTGGCAGTGGCTACTACTAGTCAAACGAGGAGAATAGTTTAAGGGCTGCTTTTTTTTGTTAGGCACTACTTGGTGAAACCCGAAGTCGTCCAGCCACAAGCTGCGTCATGAGCTCGTCAGCGTCGACAAAATGAAAAAAAAAAAGTTTCCTGGGATCATTTATAAGATTCCTTGCGCTGACTGCGAATACGTCTACGTGGGTGAAAGCGGAGATTTTTGAGTGACGTCTGAAAGAGCACATGAGTGACGTGAAAAATAAAAAAAAGTCGCTTCCAGTGCTCTTGCAGAGCACGCAGAAAAAAAAAATGCACCACTTCCTCGACTGGGACCGTGCTTCCGTTATCGCCCAAGAAAAGAACTACATAAAACGGCACTATCTGAAATCTTTAACTATACATACAACGAGCAACACGCTTAACCACAAAGCCGACAATCTACCTCTGACTCAGAAGTGTGGCAGCTTGGGCTAGTTGGTATGACATGACGATAGTTATAGCACGAGAACAGAACGACAACACAGAGACCTTCGCGTCCTTCTTGTCTCTGTGTCGTCGTTCTGTTCTCACGCCATAGCTATCGTCAGGCTACCTCTGACGTATGCAAGATGCATCAAGCAATTATTTTGGCGAATTTAAGCTGGAAGCTTCGGCTTCTCAGCTACTATAGTGAACAAAGCTTACGTGTGGAAGCCGAAACGTCTCTTATTACATTTTTGACACCCTTTTGGTCGGCGTCCTGTCTTTTTATGTCTACACATAAATAGTACGTGGCCTGAAAAAGAGAAATTCCGCAATCAGTATAGACAACGGAATGAATATATCTCGCAGGAGGTCTATACTCATGATGTTACTGGACATCGACACAGACTTTATGAAAATTAAGAAATACAACTCGGAATAAGACCGAAGAGAAATAGTTATTCCGTGACTTCGTGATTTACAACTAAAGGATAGGATAGCCGCGGAACGGCGGGAAGATCATGGCAACCAACGGCCGGCTGCAAACGCGATGTGCTTTTTATCTTTTTGATTAAATTGATTGAATAAGACTTTAACCTCATTAAACCTTATCTAAATCAATCCTAGTTTAAAAACAGTTATCACTGAAAATTAATATGCATAAAACTAAAGTAACGCACAACAATCTCGGCAGGAAACACGGCTTTGAAATAGGTGAAGATACGCTGGAAGTTGTAAAGGAATATGTGTATTATTAGGACAGGTAGTAACCGCGGAGCCGAACCATGAAAGTGAAATAACTAGAAGAATAAGGATGAGGTGAATAACGTCTTCAACAATCATTCTCAAATCATGAATGGTAGTCTAGCACAAACCCTAAGAGGAAGGTATATAACAACTGCATCTTGCCGGTACTTAACACGGAGCATAAACCTGGAGGTTCGCATAGAGAGTTCAGCTTAAACTGGGGACGACGCAGTGAGCGATGGAAAGGAAGATGGTAAGTGTAACCTTAAGGGACAGGAAGAGAGCAGAGTGGATCAGGGAACAAACGGGGGTTAAGAATATTATAGTTCAAATCAATATGAAGAAATGTACATTGGCCGGGCGCGTATCGCGTAGGCAGGATAACCGCTGGTCAACTGACTGGATTCCCAAAGAAGGCAAATGCACGAGGTGTAGGTGGAAAGTTTTGTGGGATGATGAGATGTAAAAGTTCGTAGGTATAACGCAGCTGCGAAAATCACAAGGTCAGGTTGATTGGCGGATCACGAGAGAGGTATTTGCCCTGCAGTGGGCGTATAGCCAGCTTGATGATGATGATGATCGTCATCACCATTTAGTGATTTGCACAAATGTAAAGGTGTACGCTTACGTATAGGTACGTAAACGTTTACGTATGGGGAGCTAAAGCTTTTCTAAAACATGCGTTCCGGTAGCACGGTAATCATGATCCGCCATTCCGGTAACACTGTAACGTTAAAAAGTATACGTACAAGCTATATAAATGTCATTTTAAGTACAGTCCAGAGCATGCAGCTTCTTTCTGCGTTGGACGTTTCATTTTCGCACCGGGCACTATCTGACTTTTTCTAGCTTCTTTGAGTCACTGAAATATAAAACATCAAATTTCCTGGCTGTTTTTTTCTTATCTCTTCCCTTTTGAAGGGCTTACTCCTATCTCGGAAAGCAAGGAGGGGCGCAGAAGTTTGGGATACCAAGCAAGTTTTTTCCCGACACTGTGAGTTCAAGGTTCGACGTCACGTTCTTCTGTGCTCTGTAAATGTGCTGCGTCTATGACAGAGTAAGGCTTACGGTCGCACAGCCTTTCTTTATTTGTGGAGGGAAAAAAATGATAATGTGGTCATGTCGATGGGTAGCACTTTCACTGTGACGAGATTGATAGGACTACCTCCGTCACAAACGTGCGTACGTAAGTAACATTGCATTATAGAAATAGAGGCACGTGTAGAGAAAGCAACTCCACAAAGACAGAGCCGCAATGCTGGAGAGCAACAAATGACGTCACGATTTATCAGAACGAAATAGGTATAGGAGGCCAATTGTCACGCATTTCCACTTTAATTGGAACGCAAATGATGATAATCATCCCATTTTACCTACAAAGCACTGTACTTCAGAAATGTCATACTTCAAACTTCACCGAATAGACACAGCCATGCCTGACATGTCGCTACAACGCAGCATATAAGAACAATTAGTAAGTGAATCTCGAACGTCATAGTAGCTATATTAATCGTCAATATTTTATACGTTCCCAAGCCACAATATGGTTATGATGATTACGAGAAACACCTTATGGACGGCTCCGGAAATTTCAACCCAAAGGAGTTCTTTCACGTACCCCTAAATTCAAGGACACAGGCCTTCATCCATTTGCCACCATCGAAATGCTGGAACCGCATGCAGACGGAATTCGATCCCGCGGTTTTGGGTCAGCAGGTGAGCGCCAAAACTACTATAGAACAGCATGAATGGCGGGCAATCTATAGACAAATTGTAATAAAAAAAACGTGTCTATGATGGCGCATATTCGAACTATCACTCATTATTTAGTTAATGTGATTTATTTATTTATTTATTTGTTTACTTATTTATTTATTTTCGGACACAGCGCTACGTTCACCTGCTCGGTCACACACTCGGCCTGCGACACACGCATGCCGACAGCGACCGGGACACGTTGTACCACGTGGCCTGGGACACGGTACCGGAGCGGTACCGGTACAACTTCGACCAAGAGAGTCCCGCCTATGGGCCACGCACCAAGATCGACCCGCTGGAGTCCGAGTTCGAGTTCGACTGGAGTTCCGTCATGGCCGACGAGAGCGAGGTACGCGCTTGCAGACCGTAAGCCTTCAAATTCGTTCAAGCGATCGTATACGTTGTCTTTGTGGTAATTTAGCTGGCACCGCGCTGCTGAAGCTGCGTCAGATAGCTACATCAGAAGGGGGCTGGTGTTACTCGCTGCATGCAGACGACACATGTCTCGTAACAATCAGTAAGTCGACAAAGCGCGTCATAGAATAGAGCGCATGTCGCACATTGGGTTTGTGAATCTCTCTAACTTAAAGTCTCTACTTGCTGCGGAGGAGCCATACACGCTTACTTCAAACGTTGACGTCACTAACGGTTCGGTAGACGGAGAAGAGGTAACTCTGCGAAATGGAATCGACGGGTGCCCGTGCTACGTACATCCGCAGGATTTACAACTACGCCAATCGCTACCCAAGAACTACGCATTCTTAGCGTTACGATGCAACGACTGACGACCTCGTTTCTCTTCCTAGCACTTCCGGTCGAAAACTTACTTCCGGTTTCGCGAATATTCAGACCAAACGCGTATTCCAACCAATACAACTGGTACGAAATCTAGAGGTTCCATGGTTCAATTAGTTAAGAAAGATTTACGTGTGGATATATGTTTAGTGAAGATGAGAGTCAACTATAGGCATACGTACGTTTACTGAAGATAAGGATCAACAAAGACAAGTGTCACGATGATGAATGAAAATTTAATGAATTCGTTAAATGAGATGATGGTTTTCTTGTGAGCAGCTGGAATTGTGGTGGTTGCGCCACCTATCGGAACGCAGTCTAAATCACGCGCTTCTTTCTACGTGGCCTCCGAGATCTGATTCGGCAGCGCGACTCAAGAGCTAAGTTAACCTAAGAAATACACAAGGGTACATGAACGCCATCGTGCGAGTGCCACTACCGGTCACCAAACAATTACATTATTTTTTTCCTTTTCTTTATCTGCAGCATAACAAAGAAGCGCATTAGCTCAATGTTTTCCTCGTAAAGTTATTTACTACACGCTTAATAGCAACCGTAATCGTCAACCTCATGTATACAGAACGCGCTTGAAGCGTGCGCGAGTTGCCACGGTGCAAGCTGATGACAATATGTTTTTTTTCCCTTCATGGTACCATCATGCAGAGTGTAGAAGGCGGCGTCGACTTCATGCTACAAGACCGAAGAGCTGTTTATCCATCAGACCCCTTCTACCTGTACCGAACGACGTCGACAGAACGTGCTTCTTTCCTTGAATACAAAAAGGTCAACCAGCTCTACAAATGTAACGGTAGGTCCACGGCATGCATATACTTTGCGCTGTACAACAAAACGACCATAGACATACTTCAAGTGGCTTCTTATGTGGCTCTTCTAACAGAGCTGTAACGTTACTGATGCATGTTATGAAAAAAAAAAGCTTCATTTCGGTCCGTCGTGGCGTGAACTAGCACGTAGTAAGCCGCTCCCATGTCGGGACAGATAGTCCTGACCTCAATATATGGTCACCGCCACAATACAGCTAATGTGTAATTAAGGTCATGGCCATAATGCGCATTGCCTGCGTCAGTACTGGCTAACCTCCCTGTCCTTCCTCTTTCAATCCTCCCCCTTCGTCAGCTCGATCTCTATAGGATCCTCTTTTCCTCGGATACGGCAAAGCCAAGCGCAGCAAGTGGTGAGAGGTGTTGACCCCCCCCCCCTTTCCTCCTCTTAGCTCGGGTCCCTGGTGACGCTACTCACCAAACTACCACTCAGGCAGACGCCCCTGCGAGATTTTATACAGGCACAGCTGGCGAGGAGGGAAGCTATTGTGCGAAGGAAAGAAAACGATATTGTATTGGTGTATCAAAGGCGAACTGAACGCCTCAGTGTACGAGCGCATCATGACTGCTATGACAATCGTGTGTATACTTCTACATTGCAGAGAGATGTCCGAACGTAAACAGCAGCCGATGCCAGCATGGCGGCTACCTGGGACCGAAGTGCAACTGCGTGTGCCCGCCAGGTACAGTCGGAGATCACTGCGAGCACAGGTCGACCAATGCCAAGAAAGGTAAGATCGATGTCCTTTGTTACCCGCGCACAAGCACGTTGTATATGAGTGAGGGAGGTTCCTCCTGAAACCTTATCCTGATATTGAGCGGAAGAACAGGTGGGGTGAGCTGGTCATATTTAGCCCTGCTGGCATGAATGCTATAGGGCTAAACGAGATATATTACGTACCGTATGAACTCCGCTGCCATTGGAAAGAACAGTTATCGGCACTTTCTCCAAGACTGTATTTTTCCGCATGGTTCTTCAAACAACAATGCTCCTCCTCTTATCACCCGAGAGTCCAGAAGCCGTTAAAAGTTGTCAGTGAAAAAACTCATAGTTGAGAGAATTGTATAGGCTGACAAAAGGAGTCCACACTATCTGTCATAGTTATGATGAGGATTATATATGCTATACACATCACGATCATGCGCTAAAGAAAGACGTAACGATGCAAGCTAAATACATCTAAGACAGCGCCGCTAACTGAGACAATAAGAGCTATTTGAATATATAAAATTAAAGAGCGTTGCATAATTGTTTACTGCATCACTGCTGTTTGATGTCGGGGAGGCCACGAGCTTTGGCACACATTTCAGGCTAACGCTTCGGCTGGGTTTCTCGAGAGGCTGTCATATAGCCCAAAATGTTGCCAACCCGGCTCACAAACGTTATTTTCTTTTCAGATATTTGTGGAGAAGTGCTTCAAGACAACAAGACGCTTCACTTTGTTTCTGAACCCTCGAGTTACCATTGCACGTGGTGGATCAGGGTAATAATTTTAAATGACTGGGTTTCTTCCTTTTGAAGGGCTTCTCCCGAAAGATTTACCTAGTGATGCAGTCAGATTTCCTACCTTTGTTTCGCGAGTGTTGTTTCACATTTGTCTGTGTTGCGAGCGGAGTTAACGTCGCCAGATTCCACAACATATCCAACAAAAGCAGCTCAACTGCATTCGCTGATCCGAGACATCAAATCATGCTGAATCGTCGCTCGCCAGCACGAACCAATCACTGCGTTTCGTGGCTTCTCGCAATTTCAGGTATATGCGGTATAATCATTGGCAACCTATTGCGCATGGACAGATGTCTCGAACTTAGATCGACTCTCTATAGGATAGGTTGAAGGCAATATGGAGCGCCATAGAGAAGCGGGCACCGACGCCTACACAGTTCACGCTTTCGTGAAATCGAAATTTTCTGCGAATATTCGAGACCAGCTATAACACCTTGACATCACGTAACGTATGTGCTCTCAAGCAGCAACATTTAACGGATTCTATAAGGCATTCACGTGCTTAATACTTCGGTAGTATAAGCTTTGTGTATTCGCGGGCGTGGAAGCAGAGTTTAATTATCACAGAAAGCCAGAAACCATGCAGTAGAAAGATCTTGTCAGGATACCTGTGACGCGATCATGCCTCAGAGGCTCCTTCAATGCGGCCTAAAGCGTATAATTGCAGAAAAAAAAAAGAATACTATCAATGGACCTTCACGATACGTTCATTAATAGATAAATTGTGATAATCGGTAAGGTGCGCACACTTTCTTTTTTTTTTTTGAAATATAGCACTTTTGTCATAACCTTACGGTTGCTCAAAATATAACTACCGTGCGCAATCGTATTTTTAAAATGTATTGCCCCACGAAAAAAAAAAAAAACATGCTGCACAATCCGCCTTCTCCGCGATGCCTCGACGCATGCGCTCTTCCCCTAGCGGGAAAGTCGCGAAACAACTTCAGGTCTCGGAGGCCATCGTTTTAGCAACGCCAGTTCTTCTGGCCTCTACCGAAACCCTACCAACACCTTATTGTATGAGACTCTGTGCCAAAACCCTACCAAAACGGCAGAGGGCATCACTGGAACTTAGAAGGCGGATTGGACAGTACCGCATCAGTGTGCCGATTAACCCTGCGTCGCTGTGTGCGCGCATGTAAAACTGTCAACAGGCACCTCAGGGAGGCCATGTGAGCGTGACGTTTGCCGACTTGTCCGCCGACAACTCCACCCACAGTGTCGGCAGTTGTGACCTGTACTTCGAGATCAGAAACCGCGACCTCTACAAAGGAGAAAGGTGAGCGAAGTGTACTGTGGTGAAAAGGTTACTATTTGCACCAAGGTTTGGAATGAAGACATATGTCCTAATCCACCGGCAAATTTTAACTGCCGAGGAAACCATAGGATTGTTTTTCTTTATGTTTGCTTTTGAGCCTCACGCGATGACCTTGTTTGGTTACTCGAACGAATAAAGTTCAGATCATCCTTTTCCTTAGTTTTATCCTTCAATAGATGTATATATACGGTAAGCGGTGACTGGACACATTGCTTCTCGATCAAAACATGTACTGCTCTCCCTCTCGCTTGTTTGTTGGCTCTCTTTAACGGTGTTACAGTTCAGTGGGGCATCATCTTGGGTACCTACGAAATCTATCGTCATGGCAGGGAGGAAAATAGGTGTAAAATAACGGCATGGAGGTTAACCAGTCTATAAGCATCCGGTTTGCTACCCTGCGCATGGGAAGGGGACGGGGGAGATGAAAGATGGAGAGGAGAGAGGGAAAAGAGATAAACACAGCGCATTAAGCAGCACACGCGCGATCGTCATGGAGTGTCTCACAAAACTACCTAGAGGGAAATGTGAATACGACTATAAAGCTTCTCTAAATCAAGAACTCACCTTTACCGGGGTGCTGGAACTACCTCCCATGCATTCGCCCTCGGCAGCGGCAGCGCCGATTCTACCATAGGCGGTTGCCGGGCATCCTGCAAGAAATAAATCAGGAACAGAAAATGTATTTCATAACATCACTAGTAACGTCCAGAAATAGAGGAAAAGGACGAGAAATCGAGAGCAGGAGGGTTGCCGCGGAAGCCTTCCTTTCCTACTTCACATGCAAGTGCATGGAATGCCCTCGTGCCTTCTTTCAGTGACGCTGGCCGCTCGGTCGATGTTGCCATTCGAAAATTTTTCTTAATCTTTTTTTTTAATTTTGATTTTTTTCGTGTTTTCTGAAGAGGCAAAAGTTAAACTGACTGATCTCTCAGTAAGACGAAACTTGACCGGAGCAAAGAAATTGAACTGTTTTATTGCACGTATTGTATACACAAAAAAAGCAGACAAGCACGTAGCGGGAAAGTGTCAATCTATAAAAGCAGTTTTAACTGACAACTGACTTACAAGCATAGTGAGCAAATGTTGAACCCAGAATATCCGAACCAGTGCAAAAATTATCAACAAAATCGCGAGTAGGACACGTTCTATGTGACTCAATTACGTTTGTTATGACGACGGGCATAGCTTTCTTACATAACTTGAGTGCCAAACGACAGTGATGTTCAGAGACACGGAGAGGCTTGAAGCGATCAGAAGTTTTCCGAGACAGAACGTCGCTGCAAACAGTGTTTCGGCAAGATGACTTGTCTTCAAGCAACAGCGTTGCCTTGACGAAGAAAAGCTCGCTTGTCAGAACATTGGCTCCAGGACATTCTGTGTAATGATTTTTAGAAGCATTTATTCCATCACGTGTACATGAGTGGCATTATTATAAGACTCACAAGTTTTCAAAACGCTGCTACAAGAATTTTAAGAACAGAAAGTAGCCTATAATTACTTGACATCATTTGAACTACCCACCAAAAATAAGAGAAACTAAAACTATGCAGACGAGCCAACTCGATTTCAAGTTTTTCAATAAGCACATTTTACAGACAGGAGCTTAGTTGCCGTCTTCACCAATTAGTCAAGCGACACTGAAATTCTGTTAGTCGAGTCAGACTTCGAGAGAACTGTGTTTACTTATATGTACTCATGCAAAATCAATACCTGCTCAAATAGTGAGTCCCAATTCTTGTGCTCACTTGTTGCTTTTAGGAAACGCTGGAAAACCTTCGCTGAACTAGAGATTCCCGGGTTAGCACACCGCAGAGCCGCGGAAAACATGTGTTGCCCGATTAAGCCATCTTCGACGAATGCATTGTTGACTGGTCCGACGTAGCTGACTGCGGCTTCCGTTCTCTGCCCGCCACAACTTGCCGTCTTTATCTTTCCCGTAGGTGACACGCCAACCGAGTGACATGACTGAGTGCAATCCAACTTCTAATATCGCTGAGCTAGGGGAGAGAAGGAGCGGAGGCAAGCGTTACAAACGCAATTGTCAATCACTTTCTGCGCTATCGCCTGATTTAAAATTCATAAAATAAGGAATAAGAAAAGACATATGAACAAAACAGAAGTTCTTTACATGGGTATTAACTTTTTTTATTTGTAAAGACTTGCGGAAGTCAATAAATACGAGCATTCACATCAACCTCCCTCTGTTCAACAAGATTTGAGGATGCCCGGCAACCGCTACGAGCGTGCATGTTCCTTGAAACCGAAACTAGCGCTGAGTTTTCGTGGCTTGCCTTGACGGCACAGCCAAACAAACAAAAAAAAGAAACAGGCGACACAAAGTGGCAGAGGGAATGCTCGCTTTGTCGTCTGCCTGCCAAGTTTAGTGGCCGTTGGTTACTTCTTACGCTTCGTAAAATTGTACATCGACGACGAAGGTTCCATTGTTAAACAAAACACGTTTTGTGCAATGACGAAAAATAAATGGCTCATTGCGCGTTCTTTTAGTAAAAAAAATCAACCATTTTAACGTGAAGACAGACGCGTCTTCGAGGTATACAAATCCGAGTCAAGTTCGAAGCTCGCATGTCCCGGCATTCCCTTGCATCCAGCAGCTCACTGGCCCCAGATTTCCCTCTAGGTAATTTTGTGAGAAGTGCTATGTCTATCGCTATCGGTACCTGTACAAGCTATATCGAAACAGGATCCAAGCCGCTGCAAATAAAGGCGAAAGAAGGGACTCGGGCAAGAGCAAGTGCCGTGGGCGCTGGCTCTCGTAGTCTTCTGTTCCCTTCGATGTAGCCAGACGTACGGGTCCGGGTCTCATCTTCGTTTTCCACCCAAGCTACATTGGAGTAGACGTTTTTGTCCTCCGATAACACTGCTATTTAAATAAAACAAGCCAATGTCTTGTTTTAAAGAAATGAAATTTTCAATGGGTCGTGTTTTTTTTTTTTTTTGTTAGACGTAATATTAATAAGAGCTAGCTGGCAAGGGGGAGGAGAAATAAATGAATGGACAGGGAGGTTAGCCAACTAACAGGCAATAATGCCAAGGGAAGTCATTTATAGTAAATGTAATGTAATTGTCAAGAAAATTTGAAGAAACGATAACTTGCCGCAGCCAAGGACCAAACTCGATTGATCGATATGTGGGGTTCAACTTCCCAAAAGCACCATATGATTATGAGAGACGCCGTAGGGAGGACTCTGGAAATTTCGACCACCTGGGGTTCTTTAACGTGCACCCAAATCTGAGCACATGGGCTTACAGCATTTCCACCTCCATCGAAAATGCAGTCACCGCAGCCGGGATTCAATCCCGCGACCTGCGGGTCAGCAGCTGAGTATCCTTAGACCACTGCGGCGAGGCCAGGTACGAAACTTGCGACCTTCAAATAACGTGTCCGATTCTTTACAAACTGAGCTAACGCGGCGGCTATCTCCCCGTCCACTTTATAGGGTGTATATGTCCATTTAAATGTCGGAGCATGAGTCAGCGCCGCCAGTAGCCATGACGGCAATTCTGAAACACTGTTTTTCTGCGCGTTGGCGTCACGTAGCACGTGATCTGAATACGAGCGCATGTTTTGTAACAAATTACTGTTATAGGTAATCGAAAGGCAACTGCTTTTTTTTATTTACAACACGGTACGACTTTTATAAAAGCTATAACTATTTCAACTATTTTCATAAGACACCCTGCTTTTTCAGGGCGAAAAAACACCCAGCGCATAGACGTTCCTTCAGAAGCACGTAGAAGATCATTTCAGGCGGACAATCAATACAAGCAAAATAACTTCATGGGCAATGTGTAAGAAAAGTTGTATAAAGAGAGGTATAGTGCGTGTTTCAGACAGGCTGGCCAAAGTTTCGATAGGTAGATCTTGGTTAGGTGCTCCTCGTTATGCTCGGCGGGTACAGCTTTCTGGTCAAGTAACGGTACTGTTTGGTTCGCACAGTTTTACTGCCAAACTACGTCACATGACATTCTTACACAACTGCGAGTGCCGAATCTTTGCATTTAATTTATCCGTTTATGGCATAAAAAAACGTGCCCCGCCGCGGTGGTCTAGTGGCTAAGGTACTCGGCTGCTGACCCGCAGGTCGCGGGTTCAAATCCCGGCTGCGGCGGCTGCATTTCCGATGGAGGCGGAAATGTCGAGGCCCGTGTGCTCAGATTTGGGTGCACGTTAAAGAACCCCAGGTGGTCAAAATTTCCGGAGCCCTCCACTACGGCGTCTCTCATAATCATATGGTGGTTTTGGGACGTTAAACCCCACAAATCAATCAATCATCATAAAAAAACGTGTATGTTTCTGTAAACGTGTCACAAAGGTCTTTTAATTCTACCCACAATGAATCGAAGGGGATTGGTGTGTAGGACGTCGATTAAGTTGAAATATTGAACTGACGTTCCAGCTATCACACGGAAGCCTTGCTTCCAATGAACAAGGCGTCATTGTGAACAAGGCTCCTGGTAGCTGAGACGTCAGTAAATATTTTCACCTTGCTCGCGTCCTTCGGTGTTTTTGGCAGTGTTTAATCGCGATCAGACGAGGTTTCGTCAGACCATCGACTTCATAAAAGAAAGACATTTTATTTGTGTGGAAGAGAAAACTAGCATGTTGTTGCCGTTTTTTTTTTTTTTCACAGGTACTGCTGGTACGAGCTACCGCTGGACGAACCGCTGTTTGCGAAGGAGAAAGACTTTCTTGTCGACTACTTTGGCTCCAAGAACGCAAACTTCAATTTCACTCTCACTGCGACGGTGTACGCGTGAGTGCACGGGGCATAATATGCGCCAGCGGCTAGCCATGCTCAAGAACTGCGGGCCTCTCTAAGAGCAAGACAACCAACGGTTCCGTGGGCTGTCTCTGTCTGCCTTCGAAGCTGTGCCAGCTCGTGTGAAGCACTTGAGCAGATATCTTGTCCCACGTCCTTACATGGCGTATATATCCCTATAAATATAAGAGTGCTATACGACTATTGATGTATGCCTGTTGGCGGGAGGGTGTGCGGCCTGCTGACGTCCCTTTAATCGACTTCTTCGCTACTTACGTCCACGTTCACGGACACGACTTCCTAAGGAAACCACTCAAGGAGTCGTTCAGTGCCATTGAAAGCTCGCGTCATCGTCGTCCAGCGCCCCTTGACCATGCATACGTATCTAACACGCCCTCTCCCTATGGAGAGAGAGGGCGTGCAGCTTCGCGTAGCCATGCACTCTCTCTCTCTCTCTCTCTCTCTCTCTCCAGAAGACGCGGTGCCGCGTCAAAAAGCCACACGCTGACGCAATGCAACGGCTATATGTACGGTCAGGCCTTTACACGTACTCCAAGAGTGACCAGCGGAAGTCAACTTCAGCGGCTCGTTATTGGCATTGGCATAGCCAAGGGGTAACACACCGTGTCCCCCCATCCCCTCAGTTCTCTCTATAGCATACAGAGCACAGTATGACGCATGACCCACATCTGCCGGCCCCGCCCACACTCCCTCTTTCCCCGAAAAAATCTGCTTACGTCCCTAGTCACTGGAGTACACACAAGAGGAAACGATGGTGACAAGTTCACGCAGCGCGAAGCTGCATGCCTATAGGCCTGAATAAAAGTTTCATGGTCCATTTTTTTTTTCATGCAAATTTGTGTGAACATGAGTTATGCTATTTGTCCGTGCAATGGGAATCGTCTAAAAAATGTGACAGTAATCGTTTGTGATAGCTTTTGTTGTTGTTGTTTTCCTGTGGATTGTTTGAAGGTATTTTCGTGTCTGCGCAAGCGCAGGTGACGGTGCGTCGTGTTTATTATTTTTGTGTATATGTGTATGGTACTCACTCTCTGATTCTCTGCGTCAGCGCATGTTGGAGTTATGTTTCTGTTTTCTTTACGAGCAGCGAGTCGATGCTTTTCAGGGGGGGGGGGGGGGGGATAATGCCACATGGTTTCCTGTATGAAAACCACGCATGAAAGAGGACACTGAAGTTGGGACTGAGCCGCTTTTTGGCCTAGCTCAGCGAGCAGTACAACGCAACGTTACCTTAAGCGTGTCAATATTTGAAGCACTGAGGTTCAGAATGCACATTTAGCGGGGCTGTTTCCGCGATGTTCGCAACCAATGTCACCGTATGTGGTCATCCGTTCTTATCCTTTGAAAACAAAATTTTTGTCGCAATTTTTTTTCTTGGAAGTTGTGAAGCCATGTGAAATAAAATTCTGCACATTTTACCTGCTTATCTGATCTTCATTTTTTTGACAGTGAAAGGGTTAAGGCACAACGCTTGACATGTATGAGCGTATTGTATGCGTGCTGCAAGGGCTGCGCTGTCGAAGAATTATTTGAAGCACTGTTTTGTGGTATCTCTTGGCATGGTCCAGTTCAAGCACGGTACTGTCCTCCCGTTTGTCGACATCTTTACACGATTTCACTTCAGTTTATCAATATTTTCTGTCGTTCGTCTTTTTGTTTTCTTTCCAATTTCTTCCGTACTTCTATCTTATTGTTCTCATCTCCTACTTCTACTCCCTTCTCTCGAAAGAGTCGGCTGGCGTAGGCGTGCACAGGGTTCCCCATCAAAGTGGTCAAAGTTTCAAGTTTCATATCAACGCCTCTCCCCCCTCTGGTCGACTCCAAAAGACAATGAAATGAGGAAGCTATGACGCGCATCCCATAGTGGCCTGACTTTGGCCCTTGGCTTTCTTGAAGTAAACAAGTAACGATCACTGATCTGCGTATATCAGTGGTAAAGTACTACTGGCAATGCAACATTGGGGTCCTTCGGCCGTTATCATCGTTAAAAACCAGCGTGGACTTAACACTGCACTTCAAACATTACGCGAAGGGTCTGACTGAGTAAAGGCCTGACCACACGCATATACGCCGCAGTACGTGAGCGCCCGTAATTCTGACGCGATGCCGCACCCTCTCCCTACCAAGATGAAGGGCGCGCAGTTTTGTTTAGCCGCGCGCCCTCTCTGTCTTTCTGGGATGAGGACGTGGCGCTGCGTCAGAAAGGCCCGCGCTTACGCGCTGCAACGGATGCATGTGGTTAGGCCTCAAAGGTAGGGCAGAATTGTCGAGGGGGGGGGGGGGGAGGGACTGAGTTTTGCACGCGCACGCCTATGTTGGCAGTATACTTGCAACGGTTTCAGAGGCAGTTACCAGCTTGCTCTTTTCCGCACTTCCTTTCTTTCCTTGGGCACTTGTTCAGGGCACTAATTAGGAGGGGTGGTGGCAGGAAGTTCTAAAGCTCCCTTACATTTTTCATGCTTTAATTTTTTGGGTGATATTAAAGTATATACACAACTTTACGTTGACCACCAGTTGCCGAAGTTACCCGTCCTACTCGTAAACACCTTCGAAAAAAAATAAGTAATGGGTATGGCGCCGCGCTTCAGTGGCGTAGCTAACGGGTAGCACGGCTGGCCCGTGCCGCCTCCCCCCATTTTTTTTTTTTTTGTCTCGGCATATAGAGCGCAAAATGGCACCCGACCACATCTGCCTCCCCAGCCCCCACTCTAAATCAAAGAGACCACTCCCAAACCTCCCCTCGAAAAACTTTCTGCCTACGCCCCTGTTGCACGAGTGTATGTTTGCGTATCAAACAATGCTGATAAAGTGTGCTATTGGCAATTCTCTTTCTCTTGTTCTTGTACGGTGAAAAAGAAGAGAGTCTAACTATAGTTACGGTAACAATTTGTGCTTCGATATGCGGCATGTAGTACACGTTTGCATGGAAAATGAAACACGGCTGGACACTGGCTATCGGTCTCCCGTTTTATGATTCTTCAGGCACCTTTCTCATTCAACGTACTTGTTATGGCTGGCATACCGAATCTTCGGACTGACCATTTCAGCTGGACGGCTTCCTCACGTCAGTAGGACGAAGCCTGCAGTGGCATAGCCAGACAACACCACCTAGGTGGTGTTGAGCCTGGAGTCATCGGTTGGGAAACCGCGGTGGGTGATGGCGAAATCAAAGCTTCAATTTTAATGGAGTAATGAATAAATCTAGGTGCTATAATAAAACATTTTTAAATTTGAAACTGTGATCCGCAGGGATTAAGTGCGTCACTGACGTAACCAGAGAGGGGAGGTGCATGGTTCGAACCTTCCCCGAAATTTTTCCATTTCACATCCGTGAAAAGTGGAGCTTACGCAGACTCGATCAAGAAATATATATTGCGCCCAGGGCTCACACGTACTCACATTGACCAATGTTCTCTTTTTTTTCAACCGGACTTATTCGGATTCAGACTCATGGCCCGATCTGAATGCGAGTCCGATTGGGTCGTCTCATGATTGTTTGTCGACCTGTGTTTGTATTTATACAAGCACACATAGAAACGCACTAGCCTGCATGTACATAAAGTATGAATGACACCTTCTTTTAACCCCATCCCCCCCCCCCCCAAAAAAAAACAAACAAAAACTTCGTACTTAGAAGGGTAGCGCTAGTGGGCACGGACTAAACGAAGGCACAATGACACTCAGATGGACGCGCTGTAGCAACCGCTTGTTTTGTTGTTGGTTTGTTCTCGTGCTTCCATTCGTGTGTCAGTCTGCCTTGCTTCAGTCGATGTCCGCTAGCGCTATCCTTCCAAGTAAGAATTTTCAACTCGTCCAAGAAACATCACTTAAACAAACATCACTCTTAAGTAGCATCGGGCGATGCTACTGATGTACGTGAACGCTATTTGTGCTCGGACCGATTTAATCAAGGGAAGCTGATTAAATGTGCACCTTTGCCTGAGTGAGTTAGTGAGTGAGTGAAGAAACTTTATTCATGATGCGGCATGTTTGCGGTCCGGGCTAGACACCACAGGGCGGTACCAGGGGACATTGTCTCTGTACAGCCTCCCTGCAGCCTGCATGGATAGCCCATTTCGGTCTTGGACGTCCGAGCTGAGCAGCACTATAGCCACCACCGCTACCGCGGCTTCACGAGAACATGTTGAGATCTTGGGACATCCCCACTATATATGTTTATAAGAAGCCCTTTCTGGTATGCATAGTTTGCGTTTATTGTCCGGGTATAAGTGTGGCTAGTTCCTGTGGAGGTGCACAGGATTTGGGTAGGAGTTCGTAGCTGTCGATATTCAGATGCTTGATGCCCGTCTAGACTCGGGTGAGGTGCGGGAAAGACGCGCCTTGCTTCTCTGTAGTGATGTGTGTATTCAGTGTAGCACGTGAATCGGTCTTTGTGTGGTACGTCGGCGGCACCAGGGATGATCACCGGGCGCTATGGTTGGGTTGCGCGGTGAGTTAATTCTCGCGAAAACTCATGAGCCATTTCGTTCGGATTGCAAGCATCAGTCTCCGTGTGCGCCGGAAACCATATTAGGTATTAGGGTTCATCTACTTTTTGAAGTTCTTGGTTGTTAACAAGGATTCTGAGGGCTTGTTGTGAAATCCGTCCTTACATGAAATTTCTGATAGCTACTTGCGAATCGCTCAGTATGAAGGTGTGTTCGTTAGAGGTGATAGCCATGGCTATGGCTACCTTCTCAGCTTCCTCTATATTGTTTGTCATGACAGTGCACGCATTAATACACATGCCCGACGTGCCAATCACGACAGCAGTGTGAGACTTTGTTTCAGAGTATGGGCTAGCATCTACAAGAAGAGGTGTACTGAATTCGTGCCGTGTGCTTTGAGCAGTGCTTTTGCTCAGAGCTAAGATCGTCGACAAACCAAAAGCGAAAAACATGACCCCCGTTACCACCGCGGACCGCAGAAGACAGCGAGTAAAATCACCTTTGTCTGAATAAAACTTTTTCTTCAATCAGAAACCACAAGAAACGCCCCAGGTCGAGTCAAGCATGAAAAGCGGGTGGCTTCAAAGAAGCGATGATACCTGGTAGAAAATTATTGGCAATGCACACTTTAACTTGTCTACGCTAAACATTTCTAAACCATGCTCGACATATCTGTCGACAAAAAGAGGCAAGATATGCATGTAAAAGTTAGCTAACCAGAGTACTTGTTTCACGCATGTATCATACGCGTCAATCGATAACATTAGGGACCGAAGTGAAAATTAAAACAAAGGAACAAAGTCGCACACGGGCGCTGTTCTTTCTTCTATTCTGCTCTCCCTGTTTCACGATATGTTTTTTGCGCCTCATTCATCTGCACCATGGATGTATAAACACACGTGACGACTAATGAAGCAAAAGGCAACACGTACAGGTACAAGGTAGTATTTATTTTTCGTCAACCCTCTGTTCTCCCCCTCCAGAAAAAAAAAAAAAAGTTCCGGTTGCCAAAAGCTTAGCCAGGAATTTTCTAGTGAGGCGGGAGGGGTCCAATTATACTTTATGTATGTTCGTGACTGCGTTTGTGAAGAGTGTTATGCATGCACTCGTAAAATGTAAAAACATTTCTCAGAATAGTGACACCCCCCCCCCCTCCCCGCCTTTGTACTCACTGACGTTACCGTACATTTATAAGGTGTAAAGAGGGTCGACATTTTTATTAAAGAGCTATATTTACAGAATGCTGAAGGATTACTCGTAGTTTCTCCCGTGAATGCAGGCAAGCACGAGAGATAGGTGAAGTATGCCCCTTCGAAGTTCCCGCGCTTTCTGACCAACATCATGCTAGTTGCGTTGGCTGAATATTTAGGACAGACCTCTTGCATTTCCTCAACAAACTTGTTGCCTAAGTCATAAAAAGCTTAACGAAACTTTCGCGCTTGGAGAGGAGCCTATGCGTTGTGAATATAAGCCGAAAATCTCAAAGGCTCCCTGTTTCATCCTAAGATTAGGAAAAACTATGCGGAGTACCACTTTTCACATCTCTTTTTCATGCTGATGCGTTGTTGGGCGCCATAGTAACAATCTCTAATTACATATGTCACTAATCTACACAAAGAAAACAGTGTAAATTGTAGCGAGACCGAGACTTCAGCCGCTGCAGACATGAGAAACTTCGAGCTGCTGGTCTCACTCCTTGGATTCTCCGCTTTCATAGTTGTCACGTGACGTCAACTTCCGACCGGCTAATTTTCCCGCATACCCCGCTTGTCGCTTGTCGGCGATCGCAGAGAAAATGCTGATCGCCTAAAACGAATGCAAAGCGTCGGCATGCGACCCGTCAAATTATTGAGCGTAGCATTCTCACTATGGTGAAAGCGCAAAGGTACAAGCTGAAAACTTCGTTGCAGAGTCCATGAATAAGTGCGCGCGTAGAGGTTTCACCGAACCGAAAGTATCAACAAGTGGCATAACAAGAAGGAATGTTGCTTCAAGAAGTTGCCAACCGGTTCAGCGATTCGAACCGCGAAGTGAACGCGGACACTGAATTACGTTTCTTGCCCGATCAAGCTCGCTTGCGCTTGACGACTGTTTTAGATGCCGGAAATGGCTGGAGGGAGGTGTTGCACCGAATTACTCACCCAGATTACTCCGACAGACCGCTCTTCAACCCTGATCACGCAAGGTAACGAAATAGGTTTGTCAAGTTCTTAACAGTGTCCTAACCTCGAGCTCGCTTAGGGTTCTCGAAAACTACACGAGAGGAAGCCGCAGCGACGAAATACTGAAGACATGGAGCACCACGGGGCGCAATCGACCCAAGATATCCGACTTAATCGCCTTGCTAAAGCAGGCAGAACTCCACAGAGCAGCTTCGATTATTGAAAACGACGTGCTACAACGTAAGTATAAGAAAAAAATTTATTATGTGGGCAGCTTGAACTCGTGGTGCAAGGTTGGACGAACAGCCGAGCTTGTGGCCGACATAGAGTATTAGCCTTGCTAATATTTATGTCAGCCACAATCAATTACTTTCGCATGTATCTAATTGCTAATAGTGGACTTGGCAAGGGTAGATTTGCGAACATCTACGCAATCATCCCTTGATAAGTTCATTATTAGCAAGGTCTTAATTATACTAATTAGAAAGGTGCTCGCTGTACCTGCCCCGGTGGCTGTCTTAATTCATAAGGCACAGATATATCTATAAATGTCTACATTGCACATCCATCATGTCAACCTCAATAGGTGTGCTGGCCACAGGCCTAATTATCCACCAAATTACCAGGCGATAAGAAAAATGTACAACTATCTTCACTTCTTGAAAGTATGTTGTCAATAGAAAACCGTATTTATTTATAGTCTATCCTAAAATGACAAATAGAACATACGCCGGCCAAGTTATTGCGTCGCCAGTGCTAGGTACAGCTTAATTTTCTGGTCACGCGAAAAGGCAGAACGACAACTTAAGCTGCACCGCTGCTTAACAGCTTCGGAATGTGTTTGAAGCAAATTTCAGCAATAGTTCACCTCGCAAATTTACAGAGGCACCACGCAACGATGATGATAATCTAGACGAGCTGAGTGACTTGGGACCACCACCCGCCCCGCCGTCCGAAAATTACCACGGTAAGTTAACACGTCACCTGATGTTCCTAAACACATTTACACTGATATAAAGCAAGTTCAATACGAATTAAAGTGTGTGCAAATATGTTCTTGTAATACATATACATAAATATTCACACACAATGTAGAAAGTACAAGAATAAAATGCTAGTAAATGCAAAAAATAAAAGCTGTGATGAAGCATACGAGCTCAAATTCCAGTAGCTAAGCTTCCCGTGCTGTTTCAAAGTAATTTGTTATTTTGCTTAATCGCAGAAAGGAAGGAAAGAAAGTCCAAGTCATCTGCTATGTTGGTCAATCGTGGCATATTGATTGAACAGTTTGAAGGGTCTAACTAAGCAAGAAGATGGTGATATACATGAATGTTAGATAAATGCCAAATGTTTAGTGGGACCCACACTAAAAAAAAAAGGCTTCTGCGGTGTGATCCAAAGTGTATGTGTTAGCTCTTCTTGAGAATACAGCCTACGAGTGCTCAAAGCTACGCTGCTCCCGAAAGTTTATACAAGCAGTAAAGTAGAGTACGCTCTTGGTCACTGCAACGATAGAATGTGTTTGTCTGGTTGAGCCTTGCATCGACAGGTGATGCTACTAAACGGACCGCTCATGTTTACGTTTCGTAGTTCTGTAAGCACCAAGCTTGTCAACCAATACATGCATACTTTTCCTTTTTTTTTAAATATTTATAGGCAAGCACACCTTTACGATTTGCACAAGTATCATAAGCCAGCGTCAGGCAAACATGAAGAACAAATCCAACATCTAAGCTAACCAAAGCACCTCTATCTACTACGTTGGTGAATTTTTGGCTACCAGACTTCCCATTTGTATTTTAACCTTCAAAAAGGCTATGAATATGAAATCAGTCTTCTAACTTATTAATCAGAACAAACAGACAATCATGCCAAGAAAAGTACAGAGTATGTTATTTATGCTAATTTTAATATAAAAGTGAAGCGAGTAAAGTGGATGAAGAGTGAACTTGTCACTGGCAAGGACTGATCTTGGAACTTTTGAATTCGAAGGATGCAGGTTCGTTCCCTGCCAATGACAAGTGCGCTTTCTTTACATTGATAATATAATTAGTAGAAATAACATCTCCTGCACATTCCTTGACATCGTCATGTGTTATTTTTTATTAATATTGTGTCTGACGAAGAAAATGAGCCCTTAAAGTTCAAATTCTTTCCTTGTTCCAACTTTTGTAGTTTCAGTTCATTTTCGTTATGATGTCATTTCACTCAAGCAAGATTCCCAATCAGCGCGCTCGCTACATGCCTAGGTGGCTAAATGGCTGAAGTGTTGAGCACATGGATTGAATTCCAGGCCACGGCAGTCGCATTTCGATGAAGGTGCATGGAATGCAAATACGACCATGTATTCAGATGTGGCTGCACATCCGACAACCTTGGGTGGTCAACATTAATTTTGGGTCTCCTATGACGTACTCCATGATCATGTGGTGGTTTTGATTGTACAAACTCTGAATTTACCTTGATCTTTGATGCGTGTTTCATAGTCGATGTTTCCTACAGGATGTGATGACCCACCTCAACTTGCCCCCTTAACCGCACGCCGTCACATAATAGACAGTCACACTGTGTCTGATATTTCAGATGAGGTTTTGGACAGCGTAATCAACGAAACGCCACGGTTCTGGTACGACGACCTGGCACGAGCAACTGGCAACTTCTGTGACAGGCCATTGTCCCTTGGTGGCTTTAAAATAGGCGAGGGAGCCTTTGGAGTCGTGTACAAAGGCACATTCCCGGACGGTACTGCTGTGGCTGTGAAGCGCATGAAGGATTCTCTTCCGGAGCAGTTTCTCACTGAAGTAAGACTGCTACGAAGGTGAGAGATGCTCTGGTCGAATCATAGAGTTTCCTTATATTAACTAGATGGGACTCTAATGCTGCGATCGTTCAGCGGCCATGGGAATGATGGGCAGTACACAGATTTGCCTAGCCTTCGTACTTATGATGAATTGCACTTGTGGCTTTGTTTACTGCTGTGTTCGCTTTTGTTCTGAAGGAAAGAATGGGCCCTTTTGAACTTTGTGACCTGATTTCAAATTGCAAGCCTAAAATATTTAGGTGGTGAAGCACAATCGCTGAACATTTGCTGATTTTTGTTTCGTGTTAGAACAGCTCCAAGCCACATGAACACATATGGAGCCAGAAGTACCAAGATTAGACAAATCCGTGTACTACCCATAATTCCCATGTTCGCTGAAGCTCCATGCATTGCAGCTCCCATAAACTCTGTCACCAAAGTTCCCTCTAGTGGGTTTATAGGAAACTCTATTGGTCCATCTTCAACTTGCAATGGCAGTGTTCTTATTTTTCATCCAGGTATTCCCATCGAAATTTGCTGCCTCTCATTGGAATTTCCCTAGACGGGGCGGCCAGTTGCTTGGTTTATGAATTTATGGAGATGGGGTGCCTGCAGTCGTGCCTTGCGAGAAAAGTATGCCGTTTGTTCATGGTGGCATCATTTTGGCAAAACAGCTCACTTTTATCACTTGCAGGATAATCCAATGTACTGGAAAAGGCGTGTGACCATACTGAAAGAAGTCGCTGCTGCCATCAATTTCCTGCACACTTGCACACCCTGTCTTATACACAGGGATGTGAAAAGGTGAGCAAATTATTATTCAAAATACATGTGTTCAACCGAATTTCATTGAGCTGGCTATGCATAGAAATTTGGAAACACTAGGGTACAGCTGTGCCGATACAATGAGAATCACTATGGTAGTGAGAGTTTGACACAAGGTGCAAAGGGGCACTTTAGCACGAAAACTCTGTGCTTGCTTCCAAGGTGACTAGGTGCCATCTTCCTTCCTGTATCTGCCGTGTGTACCTGAGTGGGCGACCTTTCGCTGCGATCGTGCTTAGTGGGTTGCACCAAAGTAAAAACGAGAATGTGGCAGTGTAGGTGGCATCAAGTGTTGGAAGTCCTCCCAGAGTCTTGCATTGTTTGCTTTTAGATCATCATAATTTATTAACCCTTAAAGACCTATACAAGGCATAAGGGGGACAATATTAGGGACATGTAATGACACAAATGTATTTATTATGATTGTAAAATCAAGTTGCTTTGAAAACATATGACCCAGATTTGAAAAAAAAATTATTTGGAGGTTTTTTTGCCAGTTAGGTGTGATATTTTGTTACTCATATTACATTTTTGCCAGCTCTCCAGGTCCATTTAAAGTTTATACTTGCCACAGTGAGTCCTGGAGTACAAGGTCTGTAGCATTCCAAAACGGTCATAGCTGGTTGGTTTTAGCAACAGTTTCTGTGTTGGCTGTGTTATGATTATATTGAACTCATTCATAACCGACTTCTTTGGGATGGCTCCGACGTAAAATGCATACCTAGTTACTGGTGGTCAAACTGTGCCATTTCTGCCATTCTACTAGAGTCCAACATCTCTATGTCTCACTGTGTCAAGTCCAATATAAGTTGCACCAACTGTGCCAAAGTTCACAGTTTTGGCCTCTCACACAGCATCTGCGCGTTCTTCGCCCAAAATGTTGTTGGCCATGGCCTAAAAAACCTCTAGAGCTTTTTTCTATTGCGGAATGCCTCCTTGTCCCGCGTTTCACGAATATATCAATAGAGCACACTATACTGTCTAGAAGAACCTGTTTGCGGCAAGTTGGTGCCAAAGATGGCTTCACAGGTTATTTCTGGTGGAATGTTTGAAACATATAGATAAGACAGAAAGTAGAACTCCTCCATCTCATTTCCCTGTCTTTTATTCACATTTCAAGCACTGCGTCATAAATAACATGTTCATCAAACATAAGAAGTGTTGTCGCACAGAGAAACCGTATCTGTCATGTTCACCTTGGTCGCTAATGCCTCTCCAAAATGCACTTTTCGAATATTGCGGTGAAGTCAAGTCGTGGCATTTTCTGCGTCAAATGCTGTTCTCCAACTCTTGGTGCTCTCTCTCTGTGTCTATTGGAGCAGCATTTTTTGTGCTCACAGGGATAATCATCTGCAGGAAACAGTCGAACACTTACTGCTGTAAATAATCTCAATTTTTCTGCTCCAAGCTCAATTTTTATGCTCCAATACTGTTCGAAATTGCTATCATTCCTGCTTCAAAACTGCTCTAAAGCACAATTATTGCTGTTCCAAATGTTATTTTCTTACTACAAAAATTGCTCCAAATACTAAATTGGTTGGACAACCAGTGCATAGCGAAAGCTGATGATTTAGTGCTACTGTGCTACCATCACAAAGAATTACTAGTTATTGTTATTATTGATGCAGTAGTAACATGACCACTAAACACATTCTTATTACTTCTGAAAGATGGGAGCTGTCTCACAGTCTTTAGTGGATCGGTCTTCATATTATCACACGTGCGTGGAGAATTTTCACTGCAAATGTAAAAATTAAAGGGCCCCTATATAACCAACGAATACACAAAGCACAAGTTCAATAATTCTTTCCTGCCATTTCCTCTCTTTTTGCCACAGTTTGTGATGCCATCAGTCTGTTCAAGGGACGTCAATAGGAAATAAGCTATCAATAGGTCGAATTTGAGGGATGTCAGTTGTGGATTGTCCCCTACCTTGCTATGCTGTGCTGTCACATGCTTGTTCAGCCTTGTCTCGCTTGACTATTGTGTGTGGTCGACTGACTGCATTCTGCTTTCGTGGATTTTCGAATGCACAAGCAAAGGTACTAGCATGTCGCTGAAAAGCATGAAATCCTGACAGGCTCTGCACTTAGTCCTGACGGTGCCCACACGTTTTATAATAAAACAAATGCCAAGAAGAACGAAAAGAAAACCACTCTCTCATCTTTGAACTCGGATTGTTTGAGGGTAAGGGCAGTTTTGCAACCAACAGCTAATCAGTACAAACAGTTGTGAATTCATTATTGAACCATTCAAATACATTCTACGTGTGCGCACAAATTAGGCAAAAAATTCTCTGTTACAATTGAAATTGCGTCTTTTTTTTTCTTTTCAGTGCCAACATACTTCTAGACAGAAACTATACTGCCAAGCTGGGGGACTTTGGACTCACAAGGCAGATGTCGGGGGACAGTACAACAAGAACAGAGATTGTAGTAGGAACATCTGTCTACATGTCACCGGAAGCATTCACTGGCACAATCTCCCCCAAGATGGACACTTTCAGTTTTGGCGTGGTGATCATGGAGGTGCTGACGGGTCTGCCCCCATATACGAATGCAAGAGGAGACATTGTGAGTAGAGTTCCCCTTTAGTGCACCCCTAAACCACTCTGACGTTGATGTTTAGTAGGGGGCGTGTGAATAGTTAAATCGCACCTTGAATTGAATCAAACTGTGCTAAATAGTGGCCAAAATAATTGTATGTGAAATCAAATGCACAAAATTTTATTCGAAATCTAAAGAAAGAACAAAGAAGTGAAATCTGCTGATGTTCTCGAGCACATATGCACAAACCTCATTATAAGAAATTTGCATCTTACACGAGAACAAGTTTCCTATAACAGAAAATTTGTTATAAAGGTTTATTCTTGACCCTATATCTACTGCAAGACTGCTTTTTATTTGCTTCATTATAACTGATTTTTCGTTATATCTGGGCACGTTATATTGAGGTTTGAGTGTGATGCAGTGAGGGACTGCTACTTACAGATTACCCATTGTCATGCAGAAACACAAGCTGTTCCACACGACCTCGCTTGAGGCTCTGTGATATTACAGTGTTTCCTGCTGTTGAAAACATGTGCTCGCTCAATACCTCACTAGTAGGGACGGAAAAGTATATACTGCAAAACAATTTGAGCAATGCTTGGATAAAGTCCAGTTCCATGCTCTCCTATTTTCAGCATTTCAAAGGATCATTGTTGTCTTGGGGTCAGAGGCTCAGTGAATTATTTTTGAGCATCTTGAATACAAAACGTGTGCTCACCGTGCTGGTTATTTTTTACGCTTGCAGTTCGACAGTCTTATAGACTGTTCCCCGACTTTGTTTGCTAGAGCCATGACGTGCGGAAACTACGAAATATTCAAAATAAATATGCCATCGCTTTTGAACACGGAGATTGGTGAAAGTTTTAACAAAATGCCTACTCTAATGACGTTAGTTTTAGCCACTTCACCCTAACAAAGTTGCACCATTGGCCTTTGTCACCTTTTAAATAATTGTCCCATCAAATAATTAGAAACTTCTAATATTAGCTATTTGGTAGTTAAATTGAATTATTAAATTATGTATTATTAATTTGAACTCCAAACATGAATATATTCACACACACATAATATTTAGCTGTAGCGTTTTAGTTGTCCAAGAATCTACAATGAACACATAATGGTGGGAATTTTGTGAAATGGTGTCAAAATGGTGGAGTTACACGCGTTTCGTGTTCAAAATGCAGCACCCACTTCTTCCGTTCTTTCTTTCACTATGCTCAGTTAATTGCCTCTTCTCTCCTCCTCTCGGGAGTCTCTTCCTTGCACGGCGACGTAGAACAGCTGGAAGCTCGTGTACTTGCTAGCATATGAATACATTTTCCTGATGTCACCATCAACGTCTTCGACTGGCGGCATCTCGGTTAGCATTGGGGATATTGGTAAAGTCCAGAGAAGAGCACAACATGGCTATGCCACTGCTGCAATGTATTGTGTTGTTTACTACTACAAGGGATGGTAAACGACATGTTAACCATTTGCAGCTATCCTACTTGAAGGACACGTATCCCAACGACATCACACCGGTACTGGACACCTCGGCCGGTGTGTGGGATCAGGAGATGGCACGAAAGGTCTACGAATTAGGTGATTCATGCGTCAGGCTTGAAAGGCGGCAGCGACCTACGATGGAACCAGTAAGTTCATACAACGCATCCATCTCGAAAGCCATGGCTCTTTTTTAAAAAGTGGCTTATAAAATCCTGCAGACATGCCAACGTAAGAATAATAGGAAGTGCCATGCATGGATTTTCTCACTTGGCTTCCGTCAGCTAGGCAGCTTTGAAAATTGGTTATGTATTCAAGCAAATATTGCATTCTAAAAGCAACACATCACAATGGTTTAAGCATGTTGACAGGAACCGATTGTCTTGCAGTGTTTCGATTATCCATCTAACAAGGTTTTAATGAATTTTGCTCAAACTTTACACATGCAAATTCGAACGATGACAGTTATCCCAAAATCTGGTGTGGTAATAAGTCATTAAAAAGCCAGTTAGTCACCATTTATTCGTTCAATTACTATTATGGAACCTTTAATTGAAATTGTTTGGACATATTTTACACTATAGTTGGGTAAAACTTAAAAAAGTTCAAAGAGGGTTCGGAGTGTCCACGCAGCCGGCAGCCAATTGCCTGACTAAATAAATAGTCCTCCCTGTTTCGATGTTCGAAGTCAGTGTACATCAGTTTTAGAAAAGGTAAAAGGTAATGCTGTGTAGACTTTTACCAAAGTTGCATCCGAATAGAGAAACATTAAAGTTGGGACACAAATACTGACACTATCTGTGTTACTTTTCTTAACTGATTTATATTGTTACGTAAAAATGACACGAGGCGTGTCTTTTAGAATCTATATTGAAACTGATGCGTATAGCATCGACTAAGATGGAGGACAGCACACACAACCGACAGACCACTTCCTAGTTGTTGTCTTCTGACCACTGATATGTCAGCTACGTAGCAATTTCAGTTCGTTACTACGCACTATGTCACCAGCAACGCAAAAACGCCATGAGCCGTCTTTCTTTTTTACTAATACCACGGGAGATGCCTAAAGGCTCGATAATGGTTCGATAACGTTTTTCGTAAGCATTTTGGTCACTTCTTTCTGAATCACTTCTCGCTCGGATGCTGACACGCGGTACGGCTGACGGTGAATAGGCGCAGAGTCACTAGAGTTGATTCGGTGAGTGACAATTTTAGTCTGGCCCAAGGGACGATCGTCGGTGTCGAAAATGTCACTGTATGAGGCCAAAACCTGGCAGAGAGCGTCGGCCTGGTGAAGCCAAAGCTCCAATCCAATAATGTTTCGAAAAATAACATCCTCTGTGCTGGGTGACCGTGAGACTTCGCTTCGATCAGGAGCAGATACAGCGACAACACTGACAACGTCCTCTGTTATGGCAGTTAGCTGGGCTAGAGACACCTGGCAGGGCAACACTTGAGGGGTGGAACCAAAGTTAGGGAACGGAAGGAACACACAGTTACCCGCTATGGTTGCAATGGTATGGGGCACAGTAACACTGCGCGTCAGTCGAACATCAGTAATCCGCGTGATGATATAATCACCGTCAGGAACGCGAGGGGCCGATGACAAAGGCTCGTACTAGACGGCTCGAGGTGGCAGGCGAACGAAAGTGGTTGGGCTCAAGCGGCTGGTGGGCTTTGCAGAGTAGTCGACAAAGATTGGAAGATAGAGGCTGAGGGTACCAGACGAACAATCAATTAAGACCGAGTGTGCCGAAAAGAAATCAAGGCCAAGTATGAGGTCATAAGGACAGCAGGCTAGCAAGGGAAAAAGGACCACGGCGTGACGACCGGCAATGCTGACACGAGCAGTGCACATTCCGAGTACTGGTACAGTACGGCCTCGGCAACACATATTGCCTGCGTCGTAGACGGCGTCATAATCTTTTGCAAGCGGCGGCATAGAGAAGCGCTCATAATAGACAGGTGCGCACTTGTGTCAATGAGGGTGGTCACAGGAACATGGTCGACATGTACTTCAAGCAGGCTGTGGTGCATGGGAAGCGTCAGTAGAGGATTTTCGGCCGTCATTGGTATTGCAGCTTCACCTCTATAAGCTGCAATATCTAGTTTTCTTGCTGCGGTCGTCCAGAGAAGCTCGGCAAGGAAAAGCGCCGAGGTGGCGGAGAGCGGGATTGGCGACGTAGCGGCAATGGGGAGCGAGAGCTGCGGCGACCGGACGAAGGGGCGTCAGTGTAGCGGCGACCGGGCAAAGGGGCGTCAGTGGAAGGCTCGTACGATGACGACGAATAGAAATTGAAGGGTGCGGCCACTGAACGTCGAAAGGTCGTCAGGTGCATGTGCACAGAGGTAGAGAAGGTCTGACGTGGTTGGTTTCACCAACGGCGGCGGCAATAGTGAGAAACGTGCCCAGGCTGGTGGCAGGAAAAACAAATAGGCCGGTCGTCGGGTGTTCGCCATTCCAAAGGGTTACGGCATTGTTGGAGGTGAACGACGAGCGTGTCCTGGGGAGTAAGACGGGACTTCAGGGCGAGTCAAGGGACATGCTGATGGAAGGCCAAGGTTCGAAAACTCCTACCTCGCCACAGCTTGTATTAACGCCACTGACAGCTGTTGTTGGTCAGCGGCGAGCGTTGCAAAAACGGGTGGCTAAAGAGGAGCTGGACAGGCAGCTTCGATTTCCCGACAAACAATGCGCGTGACGTTGTCATACGTGGGGAACTGGCGGGCGGCTTCACACGATGAGGTTGTGGCTGTGTTGGGCAGCCAAGTGAATCGCTGAGTAACACAGAGGCTCTTGGCTTCTTCAAACCGCCGGCAATCTTTATTGATGGCGTCAACGGTGGCAACGTTGTTGTATACCAGAAGATTAAAGGCGTCGTCTGCTATGCCTTTCAGCACATGGGCCACTTTCTCAAACTCACTCATGTGCTCGTCAATCTGGCGCCATAGGGTGATGACGTCGTGAATGTACGCGACGTACGACTCCGTCGACGTCTGTGCACGAGGCGCCAATTGATTCCGCGCTGCGATCTGCCGCCCAATGGTGTCGCCAAAAAAGGTCGCGGATCTTCTCTTTAAAGGAGTCTCAGCTTGTAATCTCCGCTTCGTGCATCTCGAACCACACCCACGGTGAGCCATCGAGGTAAAAAAGCACATTGGCAAGCATAAGAGTCGGGTCCCACCTATAGCTTGCGCTGACCCATTCGTACCAGTTGATCCATTTGTCAACGTCAACGCCATCCTGACCGGAAAATACACGGGGATCACGAGCAGGAGGTAAAACGACATACGTAGAAGTCACGGAAGGGGCAGGTGGTGAAGACAATGGTTGTTCAACCTGTGACATGGTTGGACCTATGATGATGTGGCCGTTGCGGAGCTTCGTGATGAAGACAGGGAAGTACCCAGCACGTCCACCACAAAGATGTTACGTAAAAATGACACGAGGCATGTCTATTTAGAATCTATATTGAAACTGATGCATATAGCTAAGATGGAGGACAGCACCCACAACCGACAGATCACTTCCTCGTTGTCGTCTTCTGACCACTGATATGTCAGCTACGTAGCAATATATTCAGTTCCTTAATACACACTATGTCACCAGCAACTTCAGAAGCACCTTTAATTGCTGTTGCCACTATAACCTTGTTCAAACTTAATAACCACATTTTTGAAAGCAGTTGGGTCATTCCACGCCAAACGTCCCAGCCATTTTGGTGACCATCTCAAATATATTCGAAAACATCGTGCTGATTTACTGCATTGAAAACAGTGAACTGCTAAAATATTTCGGAGAGAATATTTTGCTCACAAAGATGCCTTCTTGACTTCCCATAAAATCGTCTGAATGTAGTTTACAAAAAAATTTATTTTGAAAGTACCACTCTTTCTTTTTATACCAAATTTGTTCTACATATTAAGTAAAGGTGCTTGTGTAATGTGTTTGAAGCTTAGTAATATAGACATAATTTTTCTGTCGCATACACCTCCAAAAATTTTGCCAAAATGTGTTATGTTTGCATTTTTTTTATATTGCAATATTACAATTTGTTTAAGCATCTGAGCAATGAACACTTACTCCACAGACAGTATATTTTGCCTAAAAATTATTTTTAAACCCCTAGAGTTGTTATACTATACAACGAAAAAATCATTGATTTCACAAAATTGTCATTTTTTAAATGAAATAATTTTTGAAGTTTCCCATTAACGGCAATGGAACTTCAAGGTGGAAGCTGTCGTTAGCGAAATGGGAAGATAGCCATCAATGGGAAACTTCAAAAATTATTTTCGTCACTAAAACGAAAATTGTAATGATAAAACTTGCCATATGATAAGAATTGTTTGTTTGCTTTTGATTTAGGTATAGGGATTGCATTTAAATGTGGACAAAAATGACGAGTTTGTGAAATGAGTGATTTGTTTCTCGTAAAGTTTAGCAACTTGGGGTATCTAAAAATATTTTTATGGAAAAAAGTCAAACACATCTTGGCTGAATTCTTGGAGGCGTGACAAAAAAATTGTGCCTGTATTGGTGAGCTTCAAAAACTTTAAACAAGCGCCTATACGTAATATGCAGAACAAATTTGGCATAGGAAGGAGTGGTACTTCTAAAATAATTTTTTCTGCGAACAGAACCCACACGATTTTCTGGGAAGTTAAGGCACCTACGTGACCAAAATTTTTTGCACTCCAAAATATTCTAGCAATTCACTGCTTTCAATGCCGTAAATCAGCATGATTTTTCTCCAACAGATTTGAGATGATCGCCAAAATAGCTGGGACAGTTGGCATGGAATCACCTAATCAGTTTACAAAAACCACCAACTGACAAAAACTGGTAAGTAGCAGATATGAGAGGCAATGCCACTGCAAAAAAATGTTAAAATGCAGTTCAAACCACACATAACAAAATCTTGCCAAACGTCAATCTACCTTGTGGGGGTGCCGACACCTTCTGTAAAGTTGTGTGCGCCTCGTGGCGCACGTGTCTCCCGCGCAGAAGTCGCATTCAGGAGTCGCAACTATCACACGGTAGGTGGCATTGTGTTCGAGAGTGTTGATCAACGCTATCATCATTATAGATTGGTAGCACCAGCGGTGACCGCTGGAAGCAAGCCTTGGTGGCGGCAGGAGAGAATTTCGAGGGTATCTTTTTGGCTGGTGGCGTTTGGTGCATACGGTTGTCTCTCTCAGTGAGACCCCGGTGCACGGCACCGCGGGCTGTCTGCCGGGGGCCCTTGTTTGTCATGTTGTTGAGTGTTGTATAATATTGTGTAAGAATGTCTTAGCGTGTTGATCACGATCGATCTTATAACAATTCGGCTGACGATATCGTCCTTCTCAAAGTAATAAAATAAATGTAAGTTGTCTGGGCTTGGTTTGTACTGACCGCATCTGCTGTGTCCGTTCACTCCAAGAGTGTGGTCGCTCTCCATTTCGAGACCCCACAACGTACAGTACAACTCTGAATTATCAAGAGTGTTGAAATTATTGCATCATCAGATTTTCTATTGCCACGCAAAACCCTGTTATAAGGGGAGCATGTACTTCAATCTTATATTGTTTTTTGCACAGATTTACGAAGAACTGGTGAAGCTGAATGACATGCTGAATGGCCCTATGGATTGAAACGTCACAGGAAAGACACAAAGTCCTTGAAGTGAAGTGGGCCTCAATGGACAGTGTTGTGTAAAGCGTAGTGTCAATGTTTGTACAAATACAAGAAGTTCTATTTTTGCAAGTGTTTCTACCGTTCCACATTCACAAGCAAAAGATCACTGATTATGATACTTTCTAAAGCAAATTGAAGAGCAGCTCTATGAACGTTTCACGTTTGGGAGGGGGGGGGGGGGGGAGAGTTTGCCAAAAAAATGAAGTCTCTGCAGCGTGAATCGTGTGCATTTCTACTAAGGATATATGCGCTTAAAATTACCGAATGATGGTTGAACGATGTTTTACATCCATTTCGAACACTACACAGCGACAATTGCAAGACAAAGGTACACACTATGTGTAAGCACAACTTATCACCTGTAATGGAGGTGAAAATGCTGGTGGTTTTGGGACGTTAAACACCACATATCAGTCAATCAATCAACTTATCACCAGTAGTATGTCGAAAGTTTCAGTACACTCACTGACTCTGCCAAACGTGTGGAGGGCAGGGACATATAAAGGCTGTATTCGAAGACAAATGGAGTGCTACTTTGCGTGGTGTGCAGTTTGACGGGTCAATACTGAATCAAATAATTGATCATGATGTTGTCAAACTGGCTGTTGATGATTTCGATTGACTAGCAACACAAGAATGAGCACACTATACGAGGTCATAGCGCATGGAGTTTTTCAGTGTACCGGCTTCTATGCAGTGGCTACACTTGGCTCTGGCTACTTGAAACATAAGTGTTGAAAGTGCACTACAACATGAAAGAATGCAAGCTTATGTGAAATGGCTTTTGTCGAGAGCTTAAAGTGGCACATTGCGACTGTTAGCTATGGTGTGCCACCACAGCATCATCTCATCTCGCTGATGTGCAGTAAACTGCAAGAAATGGAGTTTATGCTGTTGGCATGTTCAAACGACAACTAAATTTCATGCCGTCTAAAAGGTCTAAAACAATTAAGAGCATCAATACAAGAAAATGCTACGCACATCTACAATGAACAGTACCAGACGCTACTGTCTAGGCAGAAATGTCAGACTTTTACCAACAACTAAATAAATGTGCTAATTTATTTCATGTATGTCAAAGCACTGCGAAATGCCTTGATGAAAATTGACACTGCCATTAATACTAAATGGCACCATCAATTTCCCGGTTTTACAAACCAGTCAATCAGCACTAATCAATAGTAGTGATCCAACAATATGTATCAGAATACAACCCTTGGTAGCATCAAAGGAAACCAAATACTATGCCATGTGGCTGTGTTCTGTTGATTAAAATGCATGAGACAATTCTCCCTCGCCCTTTCATTTATAACTACACTTGTTCACTTTGTAACGTCGAAGGACATAAGAGGGTCAAGGCATGCCAATGTGAAATGTAAGAGCAGATGTCAGAAAGCTACACTCAAAATCATTTCAGTTTACACAACACTATTGCTGCCTATATTATGTCCTATTGTAAAGACATCAAAGCAAAACTGCCAAGTCAGAAAAATGAATGAAATGAAACTACAGGAGGCACCACCAGCCTGAAGTTACTTCAACTCACGATGGTGTGAACTATCACAGCATCCCCTATGGCCCACGTAAATGATCTGTGAATGTCTTCATGAACAGTTGGAAGTCATTAGAGGGTCCCTAAACCACCAGAGGTCAAAATGTAGTTGCAGTAAGGTAGTTGTGTACGAGTCTACAACAAACACATAGCCCCTAGAACTTTTCGAAACAGTACCGTAATAGCACAGTTAAGACTCGTTCAACGATTGAAACACTGTGATTGCTCCTTTACACTCTTTCGTTCGCTGGTTCCCTCTCCTGAAGCTGTTTTGCCCCTATTGCCCAGTGCCTCTCCCGGTCTCGCTTGGCATACACCATTGCCGACACGCGGTTCAAAACAGTCTATTTCTGTTTGCTGCAACATCAACTCAGTGCGTGTTGTCTAATCGCCGTAGCCGTGCTGGCCCATGCTCCTACAAGTCGTGCAAGAATCGACACTAACCCACAGGCCTTCAAAGGATCACCAGCATGATTAATCCTTACAGTGACACACAGTTAGGCTAGCCACCCTGAAGCCATGCCAGAGCACCTACATGCGAGATGAGCCACTGAAACACAACGAGCAAGGAGCACAGGCAGCTGCTTGCAGACTAACCGGAAGTTGTTCGCCCAACTGCAGGAGAGCCTGTGCTCCGCATCACAGATTCAACTTTGTGGCATCCTACACGTCAACATGGATGCCGGAAGGGCCGAGAAGAGAAAGCATTGTTTCTTCGAATTTGTGGCACTCCCGCAGCTTGTGGTGCTGCCACCTGTGGCATTGTTGATCATGACAAAAGTCTGCACACGATGCACACTTGCTTGAAATGTTTTCGTGCTCTATAAGGGTCAACATCCTTTTGATTTGATCAATATTCACCCTGCCGACATTTGGAAAAGATGTCACGGCACTGTGCAGTTCTGCAACAAGAAACAAGACTCATTTCGTCCTATACTTTATTACATGACTTGTCAGGCCTAGGCAACATGACTCTGGAACTTAGAACAGCAAAATCAACCAGACAAACAGAGGTGCAGTTATCACAGGTGCCAAAAAAGAACAATTTTTTTTAGTGTCAAAAGTTCTTCAATGTGGCAGAAATTCAGAGAATCGAATAACCACGTCATCACCCCAAAATTTTTTTAAATTCTTGAACACACATGCAAGGCTTTGATATGCCACAGAAACTTGTGCGACAAGAACATTTCATTATTCGTTATATGATGCCTACATACAGTCAAGTCAGGTTGGTCCCATAAATGCCCGACAGATCAAGTACAAACAAACGAAAAAATCTCCCCTACCGAGAAATATGTACAAGTAAGAACACACAGCAGGTCACACGCACAATCTAGGTAGAGCTCCAACGCCATCAAACAAACAAAATACAGCACCTGAAAAGTGTAAACTAAAATTTTAAGATGACTAACTTTTTGGTTTGCTTCCTCCGTACGTGCATGTTGCACAAAGAAAAAGACTCGAAGGACTGAAATTTTATGAAGTCGCAGCCATCGCTACCCGACGACAAATGCAGCAGCTTGGAGTCGGATGCACCGTTACAGTGTTTGAAGTTGTTTCAAACACAGCCCCAGGAAAACCCAACTATTTTCGCGAACTTAGCACAGTAAGAAAAAGAGAGGAACGATAATTTATTACTGCCCAAACACAATGAAAAGAGAAAAGAAAGTGCCATGCTTCGAAGAACAGCATGTCAAGTACAGTTTCCTTTCGTCAGTGCTGTTTGCTCAAATTTAAATAATGAAAAAAAGATATTACAAGCAGCACTGGTTGAAAAAGCTGGCTGAACCACCAGCCGTTTGACAGCTTCCAAAGCATCTCCGATCTCCGGGTGCTTCTTGCAAAAGCACGAGGAGATGGTGCGGCGAAAGCTTTCTTCTGTACTTTACATGATGGCAGCTGCCCCTCCCCCCTTTGCAAATAGTTTCTCCTCCTCTTCTTCAGGAAAACTGGTTGCCGCCCTAGGCCTCACTTTGTTGCCTAAAGGGAAGCAGGAGTTACTTTGCTTTCGAGAGCTCGTTGGAGAGCCAGTCAAGACCTTCGTAGAGACCCTGTCCCTGCGTTGCGCAAGTTGACTGGATGTACCACTGTAAGGAAGAGAGGCATACGTAAAAAAAAAAGAAGAGTAGACCGCATAATGATTCAAAACCATAGTGACTGCCTCAAATGAAACGTGTTTAGGACCACGCGATTTCAACTGAAGTAAGGCCATCGTGAAGCTAGACCAAGACTTCTATATGAAGTTATCATATAGGACACATACCATGCATCTGGTATGCACAGATGCAAAAGTAAAGCATATTAGATGTTACTTGACCATTTGCTTGAGCCAAAACATTGATTAAAAATTAGAACAATAAACAAATATGTGGCGTTTTACATCCCAAAACTACGGAAATTTTGACCACCTGGTGTTCTTTAGCGTTAAGGGAAGTTAACAGTGGACATGTGTTGAGCATTACCAGATGTGGTACAGCAGTGACTGCAACTTCTGCACTTTCTTTCACATTGATGCACGAGTAGAATGGAAGCATCATGCAGAGGTTCATAAAAGGCAAGCTAACTTCCTCTTATTCACCTTGTTTCCCGTTATGTTATCTGCTCAATTACAACTACTAAAGATAGCTGATATTGCCAACGAAATGTGCAGGTGTGCAAGATGAAGAAGAAGGAAGTAGAGGAATGGGCGCTTGAACTGCGTTGTTCGGCGAACCAGACTGCACTTGACCCACAACTGAGCTGCTCCTGATCTACTACTCTTCGCAGCACTCTTTTGCAACAATGTACTCGCCAGAAAGCATGCAACCATGGAAGCTACTCTTCACATCATGGCTTGCACAGTGCACTATGACGGATGTATTCGAAAAAAGCACCTGATTATATACGAAACTACTCACATACAACTCTAACAGCGCTTATGTTCGGAGCTGTCCCTCTGTGAACATCATCGAGTGCAACAACAAGTTTGAAGCCCCAAATACTGTTTCGCTCGTGTGCTTCTGATTTGAAAAGCAGTGACTCTCCTTGCAATGACCAGTGGAAGCCATTCCCTACCAATATTGTTGCAATGTTGAGGAGCAACATAATCAAACTCAAACCACCGCCACAGTATGTTTAATATTAAGTTTCGCTACTCAGCAAGGCAGAGCATACAAAAAGCATCAACTTTTAATTAGTATATCAATATGCACACTTTAGAAGCTAGTGTTAACATCAAATATGTACATTCAAAACCTTCATCAAATATAAAATATTCAGGAACTTGGAACTAACCAGATGCCACTTCTTGCACCTATGTGGTAGAGGCTTGCAATTAGTAATGGTGTGTATAACTATGCTTTCTGTTAAAAGTATCAGAAAAAGCAAGCAAGACTGAGGGATGGTCCAGTCAAGATGACAAAAAAACATGTGCCTAACCTCAGTTACACTAGCTTTGGTGATACAGTAGAACCTCGTTAAATTTTATTGTGTTATTAGAAATCTTGGGTAATATGTATTGCAAGTGCAGTTCAAAATTTTTGCACACTAATTTGACCGAATAACTGGCATGGCTAGTCTGCCACTTTCAGGTTTATTTGCATAGTTGGCCACAACTTAGTTGCCTATGCTTGGATGCTGTGGAAAACGCATGACTGCCTGACAAGAATGATAATTCTTATGAACAAGGAGACTTGGATGCCAGCAAAGATTTCTATAGTATGTGTGGAACTGTGACCAGAAACAAGTCTGTAGCCACACGTCGTAGCACTCTGTAATTAGTCATTGCTCAGCACGCAGTAACATTCAAAACCTTCACGCAATTAAGCTGGCATTCCTACATGTCATCACCAATGCATGATGGATAGATCAAGGTGTTATACTTCACAAAAAGGCGTGCCGCTGCAATTTAAACCGAATGCTGCTTGATTACGATAACAGCAAGCAGTATACAATTGACCTCCTCGGGGCCATACAACTCATCTTTAGCAAAGGGCAGGTTTGGGCTAGTTAGCACTTCATTGAAACTTCTACGGCGCAAATATCGGAGATGACAGGCAAGGGAATGCGACACACGAGTGCTAATTTCTAATTTTTATTATTGAAACACAAATGTAACAGGAACTGTGTGTGTACCTAAGCAAGTTCACATCAAAAAAAAAACATAAGCTTCAGCTCTCAAGATACACAACAGTAACGTGCAAAAAATTAATTCAGTTGTCACTATCAAGAGATACACCTAAAAAGCATAATTCTTTCTTTAAAAGAGCAATGGAAGGCACACTGATACAAGGGCTCACATCCTTGACTATCTCTGTTGCTTCTATTATTTCTCACCTTTTTTTTGCTGGCATGAGCAAAGACCACTGAACATTTTTCAAATTATGGTGTGCCACTGCAGCTTTGGCAATGTGTCGCCATGTGACCATGCAAACCTCCCTGGACATGCTCTTTGAGGCAGTCGTTTAAAGGGACAATAAAGGCAAGCATCAAGTCGATGTTCATTGCTCAAATAGCAGTCCAGAAACCTTGTAGTGCTACTTTTGTCCAAAGTGCTTATTTTGAAATTAAATCATATTTTAGCAGTCCACATCGCATTAGCATACCTCTTACCCGCTTTAAGTGGAACCTTTCACGTCCCTGTTGCCGTGCTCAATGTTGCCCGGCTTCACTGTGCTGTTGCCGACACTAATAGCAGCAGAACGAAAAAAGCGGGAGCCATAACAGCAATAACAACCATTGAACAATTTTCTGTCATGGCCTCCGAGATTGCAGGCGTACTAGGTCCTGCTAGATGGCACGACCTGTCCAGTTTAACCTAAAGCCCCTTATTATAGAGAAAGCAGCGACACTCTCCGCCATATCCTTTCCAAAGTGTCCAACTATCCTCTCCCAAGTGTCCGAACCTAATCTATATCCTCTCCCGAACAGCCACCGTACTATGTCACGCTGATAACACACGCGATACTTGTCGCAGCCCGAGAGGCGGGAGAGGATTATGCACAGCGCAGCGGCTCGGTTAAAAGAATGGCGGTACTTTCCTAAAAATATCCAGAGATTTTAGTTTAACCAGGCAAAAATTGAACTTTTGAACCACTCGCACCATTCTCCATAGTAATGTTTGGTCGTTTTTATTGGTTTTTTTTTTATGAATCAAACAGAAACGAACAAACAGCATTTTAATGTGTCTCTTGATACACAGAAGACTTTATTTAGTGCAGATAGTTCGATTACTAGTGATTAATTGTAGGCTGTAAGTCTGACGTCATTAGAATCATTTTGCAAATTTCCTACGCGTGGCACATGTTTTCGTGCATTTACATTACTTTCTCAGTAAGTAGGACACTGCTGTTGATAATACTGTAGTTTTAAACATTGTCATACATTGAGCTTTGCTTCTGACATAAATTGTTATTCGGCTTTATTGTTCATTTAACAAGTAATTACAGTGTGACAGAAGCGTTGTGTCGCAAGATAAAGAAAGAAAGAGGTGTCGGTATGCAAGTGCCGAGACAAATTACTGGGGAAATTTCGCAAGTAAGAACAAAAGGCTTGCCGTCATTCCTCATATTCACTGTGTCTCCCATAATTTGAAGAAGGTGGGCCACTTCACAAGATGTCAAGGTGGTCATGTCGGCAGCCATAACATTATCAATTGAGCCTTTGCAAAATGACATGCTCCGCACCCAAAGAAAAGTGCACGTGTTCCACGAAGCATCATGCACCCTTTTCAGAATGCTAAGAAGCCGTTGTGTATTAATTTCCTTTTATTAACATGTGGCAGTAGATATGAGCGACAGACCGGACGTAGCTTATACAACTGGCTCAGGGGCATTCATACAATATCGTCATGGCTTTGTGTACGTTAAACGTCACTGTTCATGAATAAAGGCAGATGAAGGCCACCGTTATTCAATGCCGCTTGGCAGCACAGAATCCATCAAGAAGGCATTAACAGCCCAGCTGAAACCATGTTTACAGAACATGGCAGCCAACCACAACCAATCAGGCCTACAGTAAATAAAGGGGCATAAAATCAGGCAATTACACTCACCCTTCGGTTTCTCAGCTGGTTGAGGCCCAGTTTTTCAGTGAGTTCTCCTACAGGCATGGCATTAGGCAGGTCTTGCTTGTTGGCAAAGAGCAGTAGGATAGCATCTCGCAGTTCATCTTCACTCAGCTACGAAAAATATTTAAGGAGAATAAGACCAGTCTCAGTCCATCTGAACTACTCTTTTTTCCCCAATACAAATGCAACCACCACACGACAAACTTGACCCACCATCTTCTGCAGTTCATCCTGTGCCTCGGTGATTCGTTCCCTGTCGTTGCTGTCGACGACAAAAATGAGTCCCTGAAATCGAGGCAAAATAAAATTGCCAATTACACTGCCGGAGATGATGTCAAAAAGCCACACAGTGGAATAGGGGGTATGAAGCGAGCCTTCATCCGCAAGGCGGCTACACTATTGCCACACCGCTTCGAAGGTCCTTTTATACACGTGCCCCACTGTCCGTGCAGGAGATTATCTGGAGGTCTCTAGACATCCAAGTTGCTGTACAGAACTCTGACACAACACATGCAGTGAGCGCGTTGACCTCCAAAATGGCAAGTTTGAAACTAGCGACCATTGCGGATGATGTCAAGTGCACACCCCTTATACAAGGGCCGACATTGAAAGGCTCCAGATTTATAAGGAGTTGCTTTGTACACAAAAGCAATCTACAAGCATTTTTAAACATCACCAGACAGGACTCTAAACCCTTGACACCATTCACAGCTATGAAATGCCACAAGGGGTACTATGTGAGCCTCATATGTTAGTCTGTCTCATCCTTGCTTTCTGCACAGCTTTCTAGTAGCAATTTCGTGCCATAGCAAGCAACAACTAGGCAAAGTTCTAATGTGATAAAAGTAATCATACATAATAAAACCAACTGATTCCTGATAAGGTTCTAGCACGACAATGCTATATTAGACTCCCTCAAAGTCAAGCCGCACCCAATGCAATTCATCAGCCAAGCGATTATGGACATCTTTCTTCCTGAATGTCACATTTTTGCTAAAAGCTCCTCGCTCTACAAACCTTGTGAAACCCATTTACATGCATGAGAACGTAACATAACACTGGGAGACAACACCTTTTGATGCCGTGCCTCGCATAGGGTGCATCAAAGCACATAGCATCACGCCTCATGAAGGTGTATCCCTCGTGACAAAAGAAACATAATAGAATTTTCTAGAAAAACATAAAAGTCAATGGCCCATGCTGCATGACATGTTTCAAGCCATGTGCCATCTACGCATATACAAGTTTTGTTAGCTGCTCTTCATTTTCAAAAATGATTAACCATGAACAATAGGCGCACATACACGAAAAGTATGCACTGCATGCCGACACGGATGAAATGTCAACTGCTTTAAATGCATTTTTTTCATTTTCTGGTTTAAAACACTCAACTAGAGAAAATCTGCTTGCTAGCCAATAATCAAACCTATGCAGCATATTGAATGCACACAGCGCACGTGTGTATTGAGGAGTTCCAGTAAACAGGCATCCCTTTTCTTTTACGAACACCTGTGACAACGCGCATCAATGCATAGAACGTGTCACAAACGAAAGCGCTTTTGTGTGAAGCCACGCCTTCTATGCACGGCCACTCCCTTTCATCACCTTTGTACGTAATCCGTCCAAACGATACGGAGTTTGTGCTATCGCCAATGTTTTCAGTAACGAAGTCAAGCTCCCGAAACAGCGGACGTCGCGTCATGCAGTAGGTTCGCAGCACCCGAAACCAAACTCGGGGTCCGAAAGACGTCGAACGCCATCGCTACCTCACCTGCGTGTTTTGGAAGTAGTGTCTCCACAGCGGTCTGATCTTGTCCTGTCCTCCAACATCCCACACGGTGAAGCAGATATTCTTGTACTCGACAGTTTCTACGTTGAAGCCGATGGTAGGAATGGTAGTCACTATTTCACCTAGCTTCAGTTTGTACAAGATAGTAGTCTTTCCGGCCGCGTCGAGACCAACTGTAAACAAACGACTCCAGGTAAATTAACAGCTTCTTCAAAGCATACGCGTTTGTTCACGCACGAGCATACACAAACAAAGGGCAAGTTACACCGCTTAAACGACGGAACAGCCGCTTACTTTCGATCTTATTCATTCAGCGGGTTCCGGACACCTACGCCGGCCCAACAAAGTCAACACGGGTAGCCCTGTAGCTCGTTTGAAATGCCTGTCTCCGCAACCAACGTTACCCGACAAAAAGCACGTCAATGAACTCGCTAGCAAACGACGGCAGAACGTCTTGCAAAATTAAAGGGCCCCGATAAACATTGAATCATTTAGGCCTAGAGCGCAGGCGGCATTCACTCACCCATCAGTATACGAACTTGCTTCTTCCCGAAAAGACGCGAGAACAAAGACGACAGCGTAAGTCCCATAGCTGGTCGATAATCCGGGCTGACCGTATGCACTTCACACAAGAAACACCACAATTATTAAGGCAACCGCTTGGAGATTTGATACAAAATTGTTCCTTGCCACGTCTCTGTCGGGGCAAGCGAACAGCGCAGGTGTGACGTCATGTACTACAAGCAGCCTCAACTTCCTCGTCAACAAAACGGAGAGCGCCTTGGCGGCGCTGCAAGCCGGTTTATTATAGTTCGTTATAAAGGCTTTTATACCTCGTGCGTTGAAACATAAAAAAAAAAAAAACTTTTCAACCGCTTCTTGAGAGGCCATATAAATGCGACCTCAAGAGACTTAAGTAAGTGAGATATTGTGCGAATTTTTTTGCACAGTCAAAGCATATGGGGCAGAGAAAACAAAAAACAAAGCATTAATATTGTCCGCACCTTGGCGCAACACACATGTATTCACGCCTTGAAGCGACCAAAAGAAGAAAAGCAAAACAGTTTCTAACAATGAACTTCTGTAGTAAAATAGATCTTGCTGCCACCACATAGAAACACACAACAGCCTTTTGCATAGATTTTGTATGTTTATTGCTTAGCTCTGTAAATAAATCTCATTTCTCGAAGAACAAGAGGTTGTTTCTTTTTTGTCCATTCCAGAAATGACTCATCTGACAGGTCATACAATACATTTCACATTTCTAGTGCAATGCCTCGCAGCCTGTAATGGCAGGGATCTCCGCTGGTTCAAGCTGGGGTTTCGTCACACCAGAATCGTCCCACAAGTGTATCCCATTTACCTCGAACCAAAATTTTGCATGACAAGCACAAGTGTGTCCTGGAAAGAATGACCTATTTAGACGCAGAGGAAAAAAATCACTCTTCTAGTACACTGTAACCACACTAACAGTAACAGCAGTTCCTGTACACCATCTCCAAGGTAAATAAACGATCAACACAACTGCACATCACCCCGATGAAACAACTTCATCAGCAACATCACGCATGAGCAGTTGTGATAAAATAGGTAAATATAAAATGCAGCATCCTGACTAGAAAAGTAAAAAAAAAAAAAACCAGCACACGCCCAGAAAGCCAACTACCTATCGATTCAAAAGAGAAGCCAAAAAAGTACAACAAAGAGTGCATACAAAAACTCCAGGTGAAGAGCTCTCCAGATAAATCTCATCAAGTGAATACGAAAAGGAAGCGTTAGCTTGTGACCTGCATGATACAAACAGGAGGTAAAAATGGGCTCATCAGTAAATATATCTGAATTTTTATTGGTATTTGGCAAAGAAACTTGAGCTATAGTGAATCTTCTAACCAATCACATTGCGTCAGCCTTCCCAAATAATTTTTTTTAGATTAAACAAGACAGCTAATGACTATGTGAGAGAAAAGAATATCAAAATTCTCTACTCTGTTTGTGAGACATTATTTAACAAAAATTATTAAAATTAGAATATGGGAAACAATATTTGATTGTAGCCACTGATACTGTTTTTTCCTTTAATGTGCATCTAGTTGCACTTATATAAATACATTGTTGTTATTTTTTTTAGAAAGCCTACCCCTAGACACATTATTGGTGGTGAGAAATATACAGATGCAAATTCACACAAAAAGAAATGCTTATGCCTTCCTCATGTTCCACAAGGGTAGAAGGTTTCTAAGACACAGTCTTTATGTTAAATGTTAATTCCTATGTTACTAATGTATTACTGTTCCAGTTTAAATTATAGTCTTATACATAGCTACTAAGTATGAAATTCAGCATTTTTGGCAAATATCGTATCCCAGAAATTTTTTACTCCAAGAGCAGCTGAAAAGTGGCTTCAAATTAATGCGTTCTCTCATGTGCAGTTTCAGTCATTTTTCAACAAAAACACATACACACTTACCACATGATATAATATGGTAAGCAAATTAATAGGAACTCAAGCAGATGCATAAAAAACATGCAGTCCTAGTAACAACGTGAGCTGAAAGCATAGCACAGGTGAATTCCGTCAATTCGGCTAATGAAAGGCCTGTGAAATTAATGTGAATTATTATTTGTTCTTTTATAATTTACATAAGCAAGGACGATCCTCACTGCAAATATTTCGCTGTGGTGGCTAGCATTACCATAATAGCATCGTGTGGTACTGTGAATGCACAATGCATGCGACAGCATTTAGATGCATGATAGTTGAAGTGTTTTACCACAAAGCATGCGCTGCATTTTCAGCCAATCACTTTTGAATAAAGTTACGTTCATCATGCACTTGATGGATGACCCCGTGGACAGGATCTCCACTACTTCAACTAGGCATATCATAACACAACTGTGCCAGTATCCCCAAAAGTGATAAGCAACGGATACGTCTGCAGTGATACACCAGAAAGAATAAGCACCAGTCTGCTTCAATTCACCATGTCCTAATACATTCTGATGTTTGTAATACAGGTTTTCCATAAATCTTAGAATAGTGCACTCGATGTTTGAGACAAGTGAAGAGGTTCAAAATGTATGAAAACCGATGAAACTCAAAATCCAATGAAGGCTGATTTGATGAAAAACAATCACAAGTGAGCATATGGCATGCCAAACAGCAAAAAAAATGCATGTACATTAGTGTAGTTGAATCTTGATTATATCTAGTTACACCATAAAGCCGACACCTATGTACATACTCTGCCCAATTCATTCAAAAAGCCCCAGCAACACAATACCCACAACCAACGGCCTGTTGCAGCTTGCCTAATGGTGCCAAACAGCCTAGGGATATCTGACACACCAGACTACTGGAAGAACTCGGTGAGCATGGCCCAAGTTTCCCACAATACTTAGCGTTTACGTACAGCAATGGCACTACAGTTGTTCAAAGTGTATACATTGCGTATTAGGTGAATATAATATTTTTCAGAGCTGCAACCATGACAGTATTGCATTGTGTGTAGTACTTGCTCTCATTGTAAAGCGACACAGATCCATTTAATTTACTACGGCTCTTTTAAAATGGTAACTTTCATACTCAGAATTCTTCATCTAAGTACCTTCTAGACAAGTGTGGCACTGCAGTCAGTTAAATATTTAAAGAATGAATATGTTGAAAGACTATCTGGAGGACCTACAAAAACTATGAAATAACTTCACTTAAATTTTATACAACAAAAGGATATCAGTTTTCAGAACAAGCTATTGCACGTTAAAGTTTAAATTGGGCAAATTTAAACTTTCCTTCTCTAAATCACATTTATCCCAACTTTGCCACCACTTAGCCCTCTTATCTTCATTCTAGTTTCTTTAATTTTTTCATTCACTTTCTTAAGGTGTAGAGCTGAGCCCGATCAAGGGTTGCAGATGAACTTTCCCTTATTGGGCTTCATCTTCTCGTGATAGCATGTCTCACATGTGAATGCTAGCCCATTCCAGTCAATCTTCTGGCCTGGTGGCACATCTGTTTCCAAACAATATGCTTCCCACAATGCTGCATCATAGTTACATTGGTGGTACACTGTAATATTACCGTAGCACATAGCTATAGAATGTTTAGTCTTGAATTTCATAAACTGCTTAGCGCAACATCTTCACAAGTGCACTGGTGCCACTCACCACCAATGGCTACCTCTGAATAAGAAGATGGGACAACTCAAAGTTTTCAACACTGGAGCAAACATCACAATGACTTAACACTGTAAATAACTTTTGCGGTAAATTCTGCGTAACAAGTGCCAAATTTATTGCATGTGCTGTTCCCGTTGTGCGACCAGCAAAGAGTTGTCACAAAGCTGCAGCTGCTTTGCGTGAAAGCTACACCAAACGGCTGTAGTACATCCTGTCACTCACATGCTGCACAAAATGCCTCTCTAGAAAACTTAGTGAAACCTAGCGACACATATTTTCTTTCATGGCAGTTTGAAAATTCCAGGCTAACATCCCTAAGAGCTTGCTGAAGCAATAGAACTATTTCCGGTACAGGAATGCAACAGCAATATTTCTACATTTCTGTAAAGCTCTTTAACAGAATGACAGGATAGAAAACTGAACTGCCATGACGTTGAAAACACGCCAAGCTATAGGCAGGCAACCTGCCAGTCAGACAAATTTAGATTATCTGATGAATTCGAGTGTTGCGGAATGCAGCCCTGTATCAGTACTGTGGTTTGCTGCTAGATCTATAGGCCCCAATCATGGCTCGGTAACAGTGCAGTGCACATTACGGAAATGCTAAAGGTCCTAACCGAGATTACGTTGTCACAGTGCGTAATGGAATGTTAGTTCTTCAAGTCAGCATGGGGCAACACAGTTCCCGACTACAGCTCAGCACAACTCCTAAAATGTAGTTTAGGAACAGGTTCTAGTGCCAAGTGAACACAGCATTTTCGGCACATACCAAAGAACCTAGTGGTCAAGTTAATATTGCCATGATTTGTGAAATACCATACTAGATAATACGACAGGCACACTAAGTACCAAAGTGCAATGCCACCAGGCTGTTTGCGGGCATTTAAAAAGTTAGGGTATTGGAGACATCTCATGCAACCACAACAACTACAATCAGGCTTCAAAATGGTAATTTAAAACTGAATGTTAGCATGCAGCCACGATTCCTATTGCTAACATGACTGCTCTGGCAGCCGGCTTCCATGTTTGTATGCTGTAGCTATAAGCCCCACTGCTCAAGCACATGGCACACTCTCAGTAGCCTATGAAAAATTCCACCACATGGCAGAGATGGTAACGCTAGCAGTATTGTATTCAAACTTTGCAAAACTCAATAAATATATAAAATTGAAGGGATGCTAACGCACCAAACAGCAACACAAATTTGCAAATATGAAGCAGCGACTGAACGTTCAGAGTACAGAGATGATAAATTGCCGATCACTGGACAGCATACAAATATGCAGGTTTTTCGACAGCAACTCCACATAAAAAGAAGAGCAATAAATACACAGGCAGGTTCACTCAAATCTGTAGCACTCAAATCTGCAGCAATCAAGCTTCCGCATATGTGCGACTGCACTAAGTATTGTGGTTGGATTTGAAAGTAGTTTTGGTTAGTCAAAACAGATAACCAAGGGGATCTAGATCAATTGAGTCACGCAAAAAAAGGGCGAAGTCTGAAAAATAGCCATGCAAGAATAGATATGCATGTGGCAGATTGAAGGAACAAAACGGGCCTTAACAAATGCATGCAAGAAGCAGCTTGGAAATTAAAACCATCCACACGGAAACTTGCACTACAACAGAGCCAAATGATTCCAACAGACAGTTATTCAAAAGAAAGTATAGGCATTATTCTTGTATGAAAGTGCAGTGTAGTAATTGTCATGCAAATCGAAATTAAAGAGGACGAAAGATTGCCCTTTTTATCGGTCGAATCCAAAACCTACAACCATCGAACTAGAGTGTCATACAAGTAGTCGAATCCCTTTATAAGAGACACTGATGTAAGAGACGATTGGGTATAATAGACAGCAGTGTGCCTACACAGAAATATGGGTTGACCAGAAAATAAGAACATGGTATTTGACCCTGCTTATAAGAGAAAACTCATCATACATTTAAGCCGAATTAAAATAAACTTGCATTTTACCGAAAATTGGTTTGTTATATTCGAATATTCGTTATAGAGCTACAATTGTCATACTATATGAACTGCAAGAACATTTCTTAATTTACTAAGTTATAAACAGTGTTTCATTATATGTGGGTTCGTTATATTGAGGTACGAGTGTACAAGCGACGACAAATGCTTCGTAGTAGGTCTCTTATAGTAGTTCAACTATAATTCGAAAGTTGTGGCTTCCTATCTCACTAACAAAAAGGGTGACTTTTCTTTACTTCAGTTCATTTAAATGTATGACACAGTTACTAGACTATGAGATGACAATTATTGCCTACTATACCTCACCTAGCCTAACTGTCTGTCAGATTCAACTGATTGTGCCTAGCAAAAAAAAAAAAAAAACGAGCCCCTTGAAATTTTTTTTTTTCATGCACAGTGGTGGAGGTGACTGAAATATATAACGAGACATGAAAAATATTTGATAGCACAGAGTGCCTCTTGTACAGCACAGAAGCAGAGGGAAGAAGCCTAGTCTGCGACCTTTCTTCCTAGTTCTGCACATCACGCAACGTCATAGTAGTGCTATGAAGTTAGTCACATTCACAAACAAGTTAATCCACATTGCAATATGGTAATAAAATGCCCATGATAGAAAATTTCTATGTGAGAGTCCAGCACGTAAAACAATTAAATAGAAATAGGAACATAATGTTCAATTTTACTGCCCAGTGTTACAAACCACGTAACCCAACACCACTAATTTGAAGGCACTACACAAGCAAGTTTTAATAGAAATGTTTGGCCTACAGTGTTCTCCCTGGATAGATAATTGCAAAATGCTGGACAAAATGGTCAAAAATGAATGCAGGCACTGGCAGCAAACCTTCAAATCGATAAGTATGAAAGCCATTCAAACATACTACTTTGAAGAATTGCGGGATTGTCCGCGATATGTGTGTTGCGTGGGACAATGAAAGTGTCAAATGCCCCTCGAATATTTATAGTGAAAATGACTGAAAAAGAAAGGTGCTAACAACAACAGGCCAAAAAAAGAAGCTTGAGGGATAAAAAAATATGATAAAAAGAGCTTTAGGCACAGAAATATCATCAAAGTGACTTAGATAAGGCCTCCACAATGCTATATGGGCACAATGCACAAGTTCGAACACTTCTACCAAGTGCCAGTGTCCTGATATGATAAATTTTGGCTCATGCCTAGTTTACAAGGCAACCTTGCACCGCATTTCAAGTCAATAAGTCAATGCTGAAATCAACATCTTTTATTTGACTTATGCCACGACTCCATTATCCTAAGGCATCATGGTCAGTCGTTGGTCCTCTCAAGACTGCAATGATAAAATTAAAATATAGGGACGGGCACGAACAGTGAAAGACTGCCAATGTCTTGCATGTTTTCAAATTGCAGAGAGCTGTGGTACTAGGAGCAACCTGGCATCTGCCACTTCACATGCTACATTTATAATGAAATACTGGCCACAGTGTTTTACTACATTAGGGAGCCTTGCTGCTGTGATAATAAGGCAGACTGTGTACTAGGAAGACTTATAAGACCGTAATACTCGTAAAAGCATAGCAAAATATTGCACACCCTGAAAATACACAGCTTTTTACCTGAACCGGAATGTTCAGCAAAGAAACTATGACTGCTGAAACAACTATGACGCGTAAAAATGACACACTTATCCTATGTGTTCTCCGTATCGCAAGTTACTTTAGGCTACCTTCCTGCTATTATGTACACATGCAAACATTGATATAACGAACCGGAACATTACGAAATATTGGTTACAAAAAAAGTATATTGAAGAATACTCTTGCAATAGTGACAGTGTTAGGAATATACTTTATAACGAATTTTCGAATATAACAAACTTATTTTTATGTAAGGTGCAACTTCGTTACAATGAGTTTGGCTGTATTGCCCACCCTGCACAATTTAAAGGTAGCAATGAATCTAGCAACCACAGAAAGAAAAGGCTTCCTCCTCCTTTCCTGGTGTCTACTTCGACGATTGCCAGCTGCGTGTTCAGCATATTACAATATGAATAAACACGGTCTATTAAAATATCCCACTGCACTCAGCATGATTTTTACCTTTCCATTCTGCAGGTATATAGAGGGGCCCTGCATCACTCTTACACGTAACCATCGAATGGCTTCACTATGAAAGAGTTTATTGCATTGCAAAAGTACGAGTAGACTTGCACAGGTTTGTTGCACGTTGTAATTGCTTTCCCTCTTCCCTCGTCCCGACCAACGTGCTGGAAGTTAGTAAGCTGAAAGTGATGGCACGAAAGGAAGTAATTATGTCACGAGTGTGTTATAACCTTGAGCACTTCTCTCTTTTTATTTCTTTTATCTTCAGATTGCAGCTTAATTTCAGTGTGATCGCGAGCATAAGCATGTGGCAGCCTCCTGTGGAATTCACATTTACTAAGCAGTTCACTGTGGTCAAATCAGCTAAAGGATGTGGATACCGGCATGTGGCATTATTTGTAGAAAGACGAAGGAACCATGTCTAGCCAACTTTAAATATTAATTGCGAATTCTGGGGCTACCTCAATTACCGATCGGCAGCGTTTTATGACCATGCTGAAAAGTGTTGCAGGGCCCTTTGCAGATATTGTACCAAGTTTCCAAAAAATGTGTCAAGCAGGAAAGCCACACTTCTACCGAATAGCACCTGAAGAATAAAGAAAAACTACATGCGACTCGAGTACCACAAAAAACAGCTACAAAGGAATCGACTGACGTGCTTAAGTGGGAACACGTTGTGATTACTTCTCACTCGTGACAACTATTCTCGTCGCTGATACAGAAAGGGTTAAAGGTGAGAAGAATAAGAAGAAGACTTCAGTGGGAAATTTGTCGGTCGTGGTACATACCACTGGGTGCATCATGAGCGAGTTTTTATGTCAGAATTATGAAAGCAAGAAAACTATGCTCTGCATTGCTTATTGAGATTGCCACATAATCAAAATCTCACTGAATAAAGAGCACGGTTGGAGACATGCTACAAAATGGCTTGGGAGGCATAACATTCTTTAAATCATGCATTTGAAATCTTGTTTAGAATTGCATAATCTTCAAGCATGGGGTGAAAGTCATAGACCAGTGGTTCTCAAATGGGGGTCCTCGAACCCTAAGAGGTCCGCGAAGCCATTTCTACGATCCGCGAAACCCTCCCCGACATTTTTCTTGAAGCGTGACAGTGCCACGTATTGATGAACTGTCCAAACTGATGTGATGTGGCACGTTTGTTTGATGTTTTTGGTAGCAATAAAAGGCTCCAGTCTCACACTCCAGTTGTGTTAATTTAACTACGTACCCCCCATCCTCCCTCCCCTTCACTGCAAGCGGTCCCCCAAGACTTCCACCAGTCCACAAGAGGTCTCCGACATATTTATGGCTGGGAACTGCTGTCATAGACAACTGTTGGTAGAATTGTATTATCAATTTAGGCAAGCCAATCGTTCATATTCGCATTTTTCTGTGATGTTCCTAGGAATAGCATTTCCTGCTGTTTTATGGCACACGTTTACGCTAACTACACAGGACTGTTCCACCAGCATTCCCACTAGTTGTGTGAAATAATGTAATCTTATTTTTCTACAAATCACATCCTCACCAAACTAAGAGGAGGAATGAAAGAAGCATCTTGCATTTCTTTACAATCATGCGAGAGTGAGCAGAATAATTATCAAGGTTAGTCACCCCGGGGTATTAAACTTATTGGAAACACAGAAGCTAGTACTGGTTAGATGAGGCTGTTTGATCACAATTTCCACTTGACATTTCATATTAGCTTTACAGACGTTTTTTTCGCCTTCTTTTCACACTGGTACTGAAGGAAAGTTGTATCCCACAAATGCTAGATTACACAAATTAGACGAAACTGACCTATCAAGTCTGTTTCCTGTATTATGGTTTTATGGCAACATTTGTGTAACTTCTGGTAGTTTGGTTTATTTGTGGTTAGAACAGTTGAAAAAAGATCGTGCTATTTTCGTCTTAGTATATGTGTATTAACATTACCGTTCAAGCTCCTTAATAGTCTTGTGTACTATAATTGTTATCATTGAAGTAAATACTTTATACCCTATATACACACGTCTGCAGTATTCTATACAAATACAGACACAAAATAATGTTGGAACGAAAAAAAAAAAACCCTTTCATATCACTCACTTTTGCGCTAACTGTAGTAAAACATCTGTACACCGATTTGCAGAAATTCATTGCAATAAAAATGAACAGAAAAGAAAAGTAGATGGCTAATCGCCTTTTAAGATGTGACGTGAACAGGTGTAGTGATTTAAAGAGGAAGAGCAAAAGCGCGTGGAAAGAAATAAATATGCCTAAAGGCAAACATATACAACTCTGTCTGGCACGAACAGCATTGAATGTGCCAGTTGAATAGCCCTGCTGCATTTAGTCCATCACCGGGAAGCTAGCAACTTCAAGCGAAAGCAAGTAAATCACGTATCAAATGCAGGTACTACTAGTTATTAGCGGGACGAATAAAACATCGAATGCACACGAAAACACATCTGAACTTCGTGACTAATGTCGAATTCGGTGCCCGTAGTTCTCGCTTGCAAGGCATTGAGTTAACTCCAATTAGAATGCATAAATGCCCACCAACACGTTTGAACACGGTGCGACACTACCTCGAATGAACTGCTGGCACTTCAAGTCATCGACAACAGCGCAACTTCCAGAGGTCTATGGCATGCGGAGAAATTGGAAAACCAATTTTAGAAGTTCTAAGCTTTAACGCCAAAATCAAGAGCTTGATACGTTTTCTGCACGCTCAGGCCCATGTGGCTCCGAGCCTTCCACCTCGAGAACTTCATTTTCAGGCTTCGGGAACAAGTCCATTGCTTCCTGAATTTTCGAACGCACGAGGTCGTACTTCAGCTTCAGCTGGGTCAGGTACTCTTCCTCTTCGAGATCCAGAATCTTCAGGAAGTTTTGAAGCTCCGGAACTGCAAAGTCCTCCCACTGCAAGTACAAAGAAAAGACAAATCTCTGTATTAACCAGTCTTATGAGGACAGAAAGGTGATCACTGCATCAATTTTTCAAGACGAAATTTAAGCAAAAAGTGAATGGCAGGAGTTACCCATATGACATTTCTCATAGCACAATCACAAAACATTGTAAATTTTTTTAGCGCAATGCCAATTGAAAAAGTACATATGCCTTGTGCAAACGAACCTTGGGCTGATTTTTCTAGACAAAACTTAAGAAAAAAGTGAATCACAAGCATTGCCAGTAGTATGACATTTCTTACACAATCCACATTTCCTGTTGACCACCAAATATGACAAAGCAGAAGGTCAAACAGATTTTCCCTCATACTACATACGACTGAAACAGCATGTAAGTTATGCATGCAAATGCAGCAGGAAGTGATTTAATGTTGATGCAATGCTGATACAAGCTGTGGCGTGAACAGTAAATAGCAGCAGTAGATTCCCACATGATTTGCACGGTCAGTGTTTTATACTGTGAAAAACTACACGCCTGTATCTAATACAAGCTGAGAGGCAATAATTGTAACCCATCCAGGAACTGTGCAAAAATACAATGAAAAATCACGCAAACTACAAGTTAATCATCATAATCATCATCATCATTAGCCTGACTACGTCCACTGCAAGACAAAAGGCCTCTCCCATGTTCTGCCAGTTAACTCGGTCCTGTTTCAGTTTCAGTTTTTATTGAGCATTTTCTTCACAGAGTTGCGAAAAAGAAAACGCAACGATCAGAGCAAAAAGCTGCTATGTTAGCAGCTTGACGAGGCTCCTACCCCTTTTCACTTGGCATTACAAAAAAAAATCAGCAGAGCACAAAACATGAAAAAACAATTTGACGTCGATCTTCAAAACTTCAAGAAATTAGAAAATAAAAAGAAAATGCATCAAAATTACATCAGTTTCAGGTTTACATAAGATAAGCAAACCACAAAGAGAGAAAAAGAACAAAAAACAAAAGAAAACAGCGTGCGTTCAATCATGAAACAATGCACACGTTGCTAAACGGCTACCAAAGTATTACAAAATGATTATACAACTTTTACAACACTGGGTATGCGAAAAGCACAAGTTTTAATGCACAAGGGAAACACTGACGAGTGAAATGCACGTTTTACTCGTAAAAAAAAGCAACGAAAAAAATGTCAAAGAAAGTAAACATTATAGGATGCCATGTTACACACGAGCACTATTATAGGTTGTTTCTTTTACATATAGTACTGTAGCCGGACAACTAGAAGAAGCTAAACTACACGCCGCCATTTTCGATGAGAAGGTTCTTAAGTTGTTTTTTATGTATATTAAAGATGTCGATGTTTTTATTTTCAAACATGTTAAAACAAGCTGGAATACAGTGTTCAAGTCTTCTCAAACCGTGATTAGTTCGCGAATAAGGAACGAACCAGGAAGGCCTTTTCCGAATGTCATAATAGGATTGTGTATTTTTTCTGAGGTTACACAGTTTAAGAAAACAAGCGTTGTTTGATAGCAAGCTTTGTTTGTATTTCATAATAAGGTTGAAACTGTGTATGTGATTGATCAGTAAAATCTTATATTCTCTGAATAAATTACTAGTATGTGCGTCGTATGGTACGTTTGCAATATGACGAATCGCTTTTTTCTGCAGTAAAAATATTTTGTTCCAATTTGCTTTAAATGTATCTGCCCACACTAGACTACAATAGTTTATGTGAGATGAAAACAACGTATTATAGAGTAAATGTTTAATGTTTGCTGGAAGTATCTGTCGAAGTTTAGAGAGAGCACCACACGTCCTAGCTATATTTCTAGTTATTTTATTAACGTGTTCGTCCCAATTGAGATTTTCATTAAAATTACTCCTAATGATGAAACTTCTTTGACAACCTCAATTTTTTTGGGCCCGAGATATATATCCAAACCACGACAGACAGCCTTCTGAACCGGTGCAAATACCACAGCTTTGGATTTTTTTGTGTTGATCATTAAATAATTTGCAGTACTCCATATGAAGATGTCGTTAAGAATGTTGTTGGCTGAGTCTGCAAGCTTACCTAAATCATTATTATGAAAAAATATACTAGTGTCATCTGCATAAATTATAAAGTCCACATATTTGCTGACACTTGTTATGTCATTTATATAAATATTAAACAGTAGGGGCCCTAATATGCTGCCCTGAGGTACACCTGACGTTATAGTTACTAGGGAGGATTGGCTGTCATTTATAACTACAGATTGCTTTCTTTGTGATAAATAAGATTTCAGAAAGTCAAGTGGGGATCCCCGAAAACCATAATGACACAATTTTGCATAGAGTACTTCGTGGTTGATTCTATCAAACGCTTTGGAATAGTCAATAAAAACACCCAGTGTTAACAGTTTCTTTTCAAATGAGTTAAGTATGAGTTCTTTTTGTGTGAGGAGAGCCAGTTCCGTGGACATGCCCCGTTGGAAGCCAAATTGATGCGGTGATAATATAGAGTACTTTTCACAAAAAGACATGACACGTTGATATATGATTTTCTCTAGCCCTTTAGATATAACAGGAAGTATCGAGATCGGACGATAATTAGAAAAGATATTTCGGTCACCAGATTTGTATAAGACACTAACTCTCGCATGCTTCATTTTTTCTGGGAAAACTCCCGTGGATAAGCAGATATTAAACAGATGGGTAAGAACAGGTAACAAAAAATCAAGTGCTGCTTTAATAGGTCTAATTTGTAGGTCATCTATGTCCCGAGCAGTAGTGTTCTTTAGTGACATAAATACAGACAATACTTCTTCAGGAGTTGTGTTTAAAAAATATGCGGTGCTCATGTTTGGCACACCTAGAAAGTCCCTGTAATCACTATTACAGGCACGAGAAGGGTTTGATAAATCAGAGGACACCAGCGTTGTGAAGTACACGTTAAATTTATTAGCAAGTTCTTGACCCTTTACTATCTTGTTATCTATGTTTAACTCAAGTGCGTTGTCTCGAGAGCAACTTCTATTTAGAAGCTTACTTATTTCTCGCCAAAGCACGTCGCCACGAGTGCTAACCCTCTTGAAGAGAGCTTCATAGTACGCATTCTTAGTTTTTCTCAGTTGCTTCGTTACAAAATTTCTATACCGCTTGAATTCCGAAAGATCGTTATGGTGTCTTGTTTTCACGAATTTCGCGTACAGTAGATTTTTCTTCTTAATCATTTCCAGACATTCTCGTGTCATCCATTGTTTCCGACCTTTCTTTAGGATTTCGACAGTTTTATATTTAAAACACTTATGGTAAGTTTTTCTTAACAGGCACATGAATATTTCATACGCCTCATTAGCGTTGACTGATTTATAGACAGGATCCCAACAAATCTGCGCAATTTCACGCCTAAAAGTGTCTAATGTTTTGTTACTAATTTCCTGTATTTTGTATGATTCTGGAGTTGATACTTTTGCACGATTAAGATACTCGTTGCGATATTGAAACATGTATATAGGGTAGTGATCACTAATATCGGCAATAACAGTTCCAGATACGGTTGAATCACTTATGTCATTTGTAATAAGTAAGTCGATAAGGCTTTCAGTATCTGAAGTGACACGTGTAGGTTCAGTAATAATATTAGCACACGCAAAGGAATCAAGTAGTAGTTGGAAGTTACCAGAGGTTTCAGTTTGCTGTAAAAGGTTTATGTTGCAGTCGCCCCCTATGATAATGTGCAACTTGTTAGTGCACGCATACGTAAGGAGATTTTAAAGAAATTGAAAAAACACTTCTGTTTTTCCGTCAGGTGGACGATAAACTACCACATATACATACTTGTGACATGCTAGTGATAATGCCTCATAGTCTGGTGTAGTAGCTGAAAAGTCTGAGAGAAGGCTGCAAACTAAATGGTCAGCAATTAGTTGCAAAACACCTCCCCCTCGACGAGAGGGCCTGTTTAGAAAGAACGATTTATACGTTGGCAAGCATAGTACCTCGTCATTGCACGTGTACCAAGTTTCAGAAATCACGACGATGTCGAATTTAAACGAGAATTCGTCGAGAAACGTAGTTATATCATCGTGCTTGTTGCGAGCTGAGCGAGCATTTAAGTGCATGATACTGCAATACCCACTAGTGTAAGGTATATTGATATCACGTGGTAATATCGCCATCTTAACAAAAGGAAAAAAATAAAAAGAAAAAAAAAGGTCGCGCCGAAAAAACGAAAAGTGCTAATCAGATAAGCCTACGGCACGCTAGATGCCCTGCGGCTGCTTGAAGTGGCCGCATGCATCTTGTGCAAGTCAGCTTCACATGTAATTTGAACTGCACGAGATGTTTCCGTTTCACGCGCAAATATTTTGCCACCACTTGCCCACGCGAAGCGCCAGTTCATTTCCTGTTTCCGAGCAATCGTCATACCCAGCAATTTTTTCAGTTGGGGACAAAGGTGCTCATTTACGAAAACAGACTGTTTAGTTGTGAAACCCTGTTCCTCAGCTGTGAATCGAGTTCTCCTTGCTTTCTTAACGATGACATCCCTTTTAGCTCGGCGATTGAAAACAACCACGATGTTTTCGTTCAGGGGGGCATCACTGCCTGCTTTGCTACCCCGATCTTGCTGCTGCCAATTTATTCCCGCAAACTTCTTAATCTCATCTGACCACCTAACCTTCTGTCTCCCTCTAACCCACTCGCCTTCTCTGGGAATCCAGTTAATGTCTAGCGGTTATCCTGTCTACGCGCTACATGTGCGGCCCATGTCCATTTCCTCTTCTTGATTTCAGCTATGATATCCTTAACCTGTGTTTGTTCCCTCATCCACTCTGTTCTCTTCTTGTCTCTTAAGGTTACACCTACCATTTTTATTTCCATTTCTCACTGCGTCATCCTCAATTTAAGCTGAACCAGCTTTGTAAGTCTCCAGGTTTCTGCTCCGTAGCTAACTACTTGCAAGATACAGCTGTTATATACCTTCTTCTTGAGGGATAGTAGCAATCTACCTGTCATAATTTGAGAGTGCTTGCCAAATGTGCTTCACCCCATTTTTCACCCTATTTTTATCCAAGTTAATACTACAGTAAAAAGAAACCTTGCACCTCAAACTGTCAGTCAAGTTGCTCTTGTATTGTGACTTGCAATTTGGTAGCCTTTTGATGAGATGATTAAATTGTCACATTAGCAGCAGTGAAAGTCCCATAAAAAACCTACATTTCACTACAATGCTGCACATTACTGGCTCAGTACACATGGCCCCTCCTGACAAACTAAAATTTAAATCTTCAACAACTACAGATAATGAACGCTCAACAGCTCTTTACTTGTGTTCGAACTGAGCAAAAATCTAACGCCTACGTACAGCTCGAACAGAGCGAAAATCTATTGCCTACTTACAGCTCTATTTTTAATGTTTCAATGTACTAGTTGCACTGCACAGCATACCTTCAATGCCATTTGCAGTTGCATTGCTCCAATTGAACAACAAGCATGTCATTATACAATACAATCCTGTTTAGAGGAGGGAAGCTAACACTCGCAGCACACACTACTTATGCCACTTTAATTATTTTTAAACTTGTAGCTCATAACCAGATGGGAGCCACAGCTGAACCTCATTATGATGAAGTTTAATCTATATATCATTTAATAGCCTCCCTCATATTTAATATCGTTATAAGCATAATCGCTAGTAGTGGAAAAAAGACGTATTCATATGCACCATTGTACTGGTATTCACCACCAAATCAGCTTTCGTGCTGTTGTCTTACTCAAAAAGGCTTCAATCACCACGAAACATTGAGTAAGGTTAAACAACAATTAGTAAATGAGTGTACAGCCTTACCTCTATATCACTATTGTCATTTTCCTGAAGAACAAATTGCCTCGTTCGGCTATTCCAGTCCAAGGCGAGCCATAAAGGTTTATCCGTATCTTGAAGTTTCCTAAGCTTCACTGAAACAATATGCAAGAAGAGGTCAGATTTTATGCGACCTTACAAGCTCTACGTTGAAGAGAACAGGAGCTCTTTTACTGTCTTGACTGCCTTTATATGTACATTAGAGTTTATGAGCTGCCATATTTACAAGTAAATAAAAAAGATATCGTTAACTCTCGAAAAGCAGTTATTTTAACAACAGAAGCTGAAAACAGAGCAAAATGTTTAAAGGCATGAAAGCTCGCTAAACAACAAACTATTCACCGTTACAACACAGCAGTGTTGCCTTTCACTACAATCAAACCCAGAGCAAATACAGGCTCGTTAAATTCTGTAAATAGACATACCTTCACCAGTGCTTTCGTCGACTTGACTTTCATAAAGTGCAAACTTCCGTGGATTGTCTGCTACTTTGAACTTTTTTAGAAGGGCCACTATCAGTTCCCGTACAGAATATTCACTGCAATGAATAAGCACCAGCTTTATCACATCTATAATAACTGTGGGGGTTTCATATTCCAACGCCACAATGTGATTATTACAGACTCTGTAGTGAAGGGCTAGCGAAATTTTGACCACCTAGTGTCCTTTCGCGTGCACCTACAAATCAAACCTAAATCACTAGCATTCTGCACTCCAGAAACGCAGCCACTGCCCCAGAATTCTATCTCACGGCCTTCGTGTGAGCAGCCGAGCACCATTGTCACTAGGTAGGTTAACAACACAGACGTCCTTAAAGATGACTCAAGAGTTGGCTAATCCTACTGAAGAAAGAAAATCCAACTGCCATAAAAAAATGACAAGAATAGTTCCACTGTGACTTCTGCAAACTCTTCGTGAAGGTGGTTACCACACAGAGCATTGCTTTTCACCAGAGAAGGTTGTTTATCCCATTGACAGAAACCAGAATACTGTTATTCTATAGCCAAGCAATTGCCATATGCTAGGTGTGGCTCTGCAGGTGGTGATAAAGTAGAACGTGGCAAGGCTTGAGAATGAATCAATGTAAACCAAACTGTCATAAAAGACACACAAAAAAGTTTCACCTTGGCGAGTGTATGTTTTTGTACAGGTTATGTGCCCTTGCCAGACGAGTGCTCATAAAATGCTTGATTACATAAACAAAACTGTGTATTGCCCCATTAACTAAAACCAGAGATTCTGCCATTTCAACCTGCCCCCTTGTCAGCTCCGTAGAGCCTCAGAAAGCTGATCATATTGCGACTTCATTTGAGTGCACCCTTGACCTTTCAGAGGCCTCTCTGAATGTAACGCACTTCAAATTCTGGCAAATTAAAAACTATTACAGCAGCTACTGAGGACACCCTGCAGCTAACATAGGCTAAGTCGCTCTGTAACTTGTATATTTCGTAACCCCTGCCATGCCATGAAAAAACTTTCCTCATTCTTGAGATTAAAAAAACAAAAAACAAAGACAAGCTCAGCTTGCTGACGGTGATTTTCCTTTCTCTCGTACTGCCATACACTCGTTGGTATCATCTCAATGGTCTACCATTTTCAGGTACGTGGAAGTACACATACCGTTGGGCACAAAAAAATAGCTTAGCTTGTTTGTGCGAAGGAACCAAGACACGTGGGCAAGGAAGGAGTACAAAAGAGATGGTGTTGGTTATATAAGGGTAAAAGCTTTAGATGCATAGAGTTTCATACAATAATACCTAGAGAGGAATCTAGCACTGCGATCGTGTACCTCCATGGGTATTATGGGGTGTACAGGCTTCAGATTGGATAGGGTTATCTAGCAAACTGTCTACAGACTTTTTTCTACAGTTTTAGTTTCGTTCTTCATGCAACGCGGGTAGTAGGCTGAGGTGAAAAAGTCTGAAGCAGTCCCTATGTTGTTTGTAGAGGCTTAAGACCACTTATGTCTGAAATTTTCGGCAACGTTGAAGCTTTACGAGTCATATTTGACAGTTTAACGAAGCGTTGTCCCCGCACAGCTGCGCAGAGATGTAGCCTCTCATGCCAGTGCAGAATATTGCGTCGAGTTCATGTTTTTTCATGAGCGCGTCTTGCCTAAACTCGTTTTAAATCAACTTCAAAACAATGGCGAAGCTAAGTAGATGCACCGTCATGCTACGCTGACTTGACTTCACAACAAACCAGAGATGCGTTGGGGGCAGACCACTTGGACAAACGCACCTAACATCGCAGAAAAGTAAACGTTAAGTTTTTCTCACTTATTACTGTTTTGTTATTTATATAAATAGATAATGCGTACTTTCCAGAGAAAAACAAGCAGGCTTGTTTTCAAGCGCTGTAATAAAATAATTCTTAAAATATTGATGCCGAATCTGGAATGCAATGGCAGAGCAATGCATACCCTGATGGTTAAATTTGCCCAGGTATCACTTTTGCCCCATTGTCACAAAAACTTTTAGCAATAAAGTTTGCATACAAATAAATAAAGCAAGTTTCAATTAAACATAAGTTCATATCACTTTGTTTTACACTTGGAAAAGAAGCGTCGCAAATTTCAAGAATGTAATCAATCCAAAGCGGATCCAAAGCCTGTACTTCCCATAATTCCCATGGGGTTACAAGTGCCACAGAAGGCGCCCGTGTAGACACTAGCGCCAGATTCCCCTCTAGGTATTATGTATGAAACTCTATCCTTAGATGCCTCATAAAAAACATGAAAATTGACTGCCAGCGTGCCATGTCATCAGTGATGGTCTCCTGCGGCGTTGGTGACAACGGAAGTGATCCAAAATGTAATCATCACATAATTATGTCGCCATATGACGTCATCATAATGCTACAAATTTTGGAGTAGCGTCACGTCATGCTGTCAATACATGAAATCTCAGCTTAGTCACAGGTGGGCCATTCACAGGGGCAGTGCAAAACCATGCCAGATCCACAAAGCTTTTGGATGGTGGTGTGGCAGGATCAATATAAACCTAGTGAAAAAAAATTGGCTTTCGCCTTCGAGTCATCTTATGTGCATGCATAAGGGACGCTGCGATTTTCTTGGTCAGAATGTTGAATAAGTGAGGCAAGAAAAAAGTTAAGTGACTGCACGAGTATCACGAATTGCTTATGCTAAGACTTTGCTCCATAAACGAAGCAAAGCAAGTCTCACACATGATGACATTTGATATGGCTCTGCTGTAACTACACTAGCCCATACGTAAACTTGTTGCTACTAGCTTGGCTTGTAAAATAACGCATAAAAACAGTGCACTGAAGTGTACTGTCATCTAGTTACTATAACCAAGCTATGTCAGCGCAGGCCAAAATGCTTGGATATTTTTCCTATGTCTAATGAAAAATTATTCTGTTGACAGCTTGCTATCGCATCAACGGAGAAAATGGTTCTCACAAGCAAGCTGACGTGAACGACAGGAACATGGTTTTAGCCTTAGAGGAAGATAATTGGTGCAAACAGACAAGAGAAAGAAAACAAATGGCTATGGTTTTGCGACAGGTCATAATGTGCAAAATCATTTTTCGATTTATCATCTATTTTGAAAATGCATTTTAACTTTCTAAATACAGTTTAATTCATGGTGAGCTGTTGTTTGAGGTTGAAACTTCACCAAGCACCTTCTGAAAACAAGCAAGGAGAGCACAGCTCCATAAGATAGACAGAGTGCTCCATATACTGCACACATGACTTCCTATCACAGTAAGCACGAATTAGCAGGATGCTGATTGATTTGATTGATTTGTGGGGTTTAACGTCCCAAAACCACTGTATGATTATGAGAGACGCCGTAGTGGAGGGCTCCGGAAATTTTGACCACCTGGGGTTCTTTAACGTGCGCCCAAATCTGAGCACACGGGCCTACAACATTTCCGCCTCCATCGGAAATGCAGCCGCCGCAGCCGGGAATCGAACCCGCGACCTGCGGGTCAGCAGCCGAGTACCTTAGCCACTAGACCACCGCGGCGGGGCGACGAATTAGCAGGATGCAATCATTCTTTTTATTGTACAGTGAAACCTCGTTAAATCGTAGTTGGCCGGAGCTCAGAAAAAGTACGTACTAAACGGTAGTACTGCTTAACCAAAATAGCGTCAGGTCGCTCATTTACCTGTCAAAAAAAAAAAACCCTTCAGGGAGTGCGATGAAAGAACAAAAAACGTGCAGTAATTTATTAACTTCGCGTGACAAAGTCTGTAATCTTCATTTCACGACGCAGCAGCCTAGCAGCAACGACAGCGGCCTCAAACTCACTTATGCTGTGAGCCAGCTTTTCGGCCAGCCCCCTCTTCTCGGCAAATACCCACATGATGCTGACACAATGCGCAGCTTCAGCCACTGTCGGACCTGGATCACCTGTGTTGTCGCTTTCCATGTCGTCCTCATCACTATCATTTGGCGACACTTCGACAACCGAGGCAACAATGGCTTCGTCGGACATGTCCGTAGATGTCTGCACATCGCTATCTGCGTCTCTGAAGTCGGGAAAGGAAATGCCTTCCGTAATGCCCTGCCGCTCCAGCACTTCAGCTAGCAGAGTTTTGCAAGCTTCGTCTACGATGTCCGAAGTTTGGCCGATGGTTTCACTGGCATCATCTGCGTGCCTCGCACACACACTGAAGCACGCTTGAAGCAATTTTGAACTGTCGTTGCTTCAACCTGCCACCACGAGTATTCGAGCAGGTGAATCGCTCCAATCAGGTCGATGGAGAATAATTTGCCACATTTTATGACGAGAAGAAATCTGCGCAGCAGATTCTTCTTGTAGAGCTGTTTTACAGCTCGAATGATGTCTTGGTCCAAGGGCTGGGCAATCGCTGCTGTGTTTGGTGGCAGAAACGCCAACTTCACAGCCGTCAGGTTGTCCCGGGCGACATGCGCCGAAGCGTTATCTAAAAGAATAACTCTTCTGTTCTTAGCCGCAAAACGACGATCGATGAGGCGCACGTACTCCTCAAAGAGTTTTGCCGTCATCCACGCTTTGGTGTTGCTGCGATAGATGACCCCTGATGGCAACCGGGCACCTTTGAAACATCTAGGCGTCGCCAACTTTCTAATCACGAGGAGCGGAGTTTTGTCAGTTCCAGTCATGTTTACGCAAAACGCCACTGATATTCTGTCTTTTGCATGCTTGCCACCGGTGCACGTTTCGCCTTTCAATGCGAGCGTTTTGTCTGGTAGCAGCTTAAGGAATAGCGCCGATTCATCCATATTAAAGATGTCATCAGGTGCATAGTCTTCCAAGATATTCTTCAGCTGACCATTTTGCCACTGCTCCACACCATCCACGTCAGCAGCAGCACCTTCTCCCGAAACAATCCTCGTGGTAATGCCGTGCCTCGCCTTAAATCTGGCCAGCCAGCCATTGCTGCACACGAAGTTGTCATGGTTGAACTGCGAGGCAAAAACCAGGGCCTTCTCCACGAGCAGGGGTCTGCTGATAGGCAGATTTTTTGGCCGTGCAGCTTTTAGCCACTTCACCAGTGCCTCCTCTACATCCGAAAACGTCGAACCGCGTAGCCGGCACCTTTTCGCAGTTGCAGAAGCACTGCCTAGCAACTTCTCTCTGGAATTCCAAATTCCATACACCGTGGTTAACGGCAGGTCCTTTTCGCGTGCCAGTGCTGATTTATTCATGCCGCTTTCAAGAGTACGAATTATGTGCGATTTCTCCTCTATTTTCAGCACTCGATGTTTTTGTCCCAGCTTCGGCATGACGCAAGTACGAAGCAGCACAAGCACACATACACAACACGTGAAAAACGACGTGAGAGCTGTACGGCACGGATCAACAGAGAACACCTATGCACGGTGCCAAAGGAACAAAGAAAGCAAAGCAAGCGCACACCGTGTTTGAATGAATGGATGCTTGGATATAGCTGTACCCTTAGATCGGGCGGTGGCTAGCGCCACCAAGCCGTAATGCTTAATGAACCAAAAACTATATTTATTTTTTTTTCCCTTAAATAGTGAGGTTGAGGATTCGTACTTTGCAGTGAAGGGTTTAATTTTCACTCGTGCCTTGACCTTAGCCACTAATCAGATAACCTTCTTCTAGTTAATTCTACCCGCTTAAAGTCTATTTTGCCCTCACTGTCCCTAAACCCCAGTGCTTTGAAAAACTCTGCGCCATCATGTTGAACTACAGGGTGAAGCCCTTTACAGAACATTATCAAGTGTTCGGAAGTTTCCTCTTCCTCTCCACACGCACTGCACACCGTGTCTACCCCTTCGTATTTGGCCCGATATGTCTTGGTTCGCAATACTCCCCTCCTGGCCTCAAACAGTAGAGAACCACCCCGAGTATTATCAAAGATCCTTTCCTTGGCAATTTCCTGCTTAAAAGTTCGATAGATCTCTAGTGCGGACTTCTTAATCATGCCAATTCTCCACATATAGGTCTCAGCTTCCTTCACCTTTTTCTTAACCGATAATTCTTTTTGGTTTGGCCCCCTGCTGTTTTCCAAGTATTTACCAGTCAATTTTCTGGTTCGCTTCCACCACTTTGTATCGACATTCTTCACGTACACGTAGCTGAATACCTTCCTAGCCCAATGCTCCTTCCCCCTTTCTCTCAATCGCTTTTCAAATTTTATCTTGCTGCTAGATTCCCTGCCCTCAAATGATGTCCATCCCATATCACCTTGTACTCCCTGATTTGGTGTATTCCCGTGAGCTCCTAAGGCAAGCTTACCTATTCCACGTTGCTTGATTTCTAATCTTGCTTGAACTTCTGATCTCATGCACAAGACCGCATTGCCAAACATCAGACCAGGAACCATGACCCCTTTCCATATTCCTCTCACAACATCATACCTATTGTAATTCCACAGTGCCCTGTTTTTCATTACCGCTGCATTCCTGTTACCTTTAGTCGACACATATATTTCGTGTTCCCTTAGGTACTCGGCCCCATCACTTATCCATATGCCCAGATATTTGTATTTATCTCTAGCGTGACCTCCTGTATTCTAAGCTCACTACCTTCGTTGTCATTGAAAATCATGACTGCTGATTTTTCCTTACTGAATCTGAAATCTAACCTATCTCCCTCATTAGCGCAAATGTCCACCAATCCCTGCAAATCTTCCTTGTTGTCGGCCATTAGCACTATATCATCTGCGTACATCAATGCTGGTAGTGCCTGTTCAATGAGTTTTCCTTGTTTGACGAAAGAGAGGTTGAAGCCCAGTACACTTTCCTCTAATTTGCATGTTTGTGCAAAGCGCCATTGCGTGGACAACACCAGAAGCCTAGCCGGCCGAGTGCTTCTTGTTGCAGAAAAATCCAAGAGATGGCGCTCACCAACACAGCCGCCATCATCATCAACACAAACAAGCGAGGCGTGTTTCGATCTCTGTGGCTTGCTGTTCTGTCGAGACGCCCAGTGGGGCACGACATGCCGTGGCGAGTGCGCAACGAAAATTGGAAAAACTACTTATTAACCAATATACCGTAATTACTCGAATCTAACACACACCTTTTTTCCGGTTAAGCGAGTTCATAAATCGCATGCGCGTTAGAATCGAGTACGAACAAAAAAAATACGTTCAATCTATTGCCATCGGCAAATACAAAATGGCCGCCCCCTACGTTCGTCGGCATGGCGCCGCATCGGCCATTTCTGCCTATGTGTTTCCCATGTGCGGCACTTCGTACGTGTGCTGAGGAGTCCGTCATCTAGTAGTGCATTAGCATCGACGGCGTGGAAGGGCCGACTCCAAAAACTCGAGTGCACCACGATGCCGCTTTTAAAAGAAAAGCCATCGCGTGTGCGGAAACGGACGGAAATCGGGCCGCATCGCGGTCGTTCGGAGTTCCCAAAACGTGCGTGCGGGACCGGCGGAAACAAAAGCAGAAAAATGTCGACAGCAAAGCTCACACAAAGGCTTCAGTGGACCACAGCAGGGTCGGTTTCCGCAAATTAAAGAGCTGCTCGGCGAGTATGTGCTTGAGCAGCGAGCGGCACAGCGGCCCGTGACGACAGAACTGCTCCAAGTGCGGGCTATGCAATTAGTCTTAGAAAAAGGTCTAATGTGGAGCCAGTTTAAAGCGAGCAGATGCTGGCTAACTAACTTTATGAAGAGGAAACGCTTTTCCCTCCGAAGGGGAACATGCACATGCGAAAAGTTTTGCGGAGGAGTACGATGAAAAGCTTCACAGTTTTCAGAGGTTCGTCCTAAACTTGCGGCGCAACAACGGCTACCTGCTTGGGCAAATCGGGAATGCCGATCAGACGCCTCTTTACTTCGACATGCCTGGCACCACAACCACCGAGAAGGGGGCGAAGCAAGTTCGCGTGCTGACATTAATCCACGGTAAAACTACAGTGACGGCAATGCTCTGTTACACGTCAGATGGGCACAAGCTTCGCCTGTACCTCATATTTAAATGGAAGACGCTCCCGAAAGGAGTCGTTTTTTCGAGTGGTGTGATCGTGCGGGCCAGCGAGAAAAATGGGTGCGCATTGCAATCGATGTCTTACGTTTTTTTTTTTTTTTTTTTCACGGTGGAAATGGGTGCGCGTTACAATCGAGGGCGCGGTAGAATCGAGTAAATACGGTATACGCGATAAGCTGGTACGGCTTACGCGGATACAAAATGCATTATGTTCAATGGCCGCCGGGTCGGGAATTTGACTTCACTACTTTTAAAACAAAACTACTGTTTACGCGGGTAAGGTTTAACGAGGTTTCACTGTATCAGATCTAGGTGTAACAAAAGCACTCAATGAGAACATGTATACTCATAAACAGAATACCGAGTTCTCTGCTAATATTGGAGAGTGACCCAGACAACAGCATCCCTAAATGCTGTTATCTCTCCATGACATCATGCTCAGGGACCCATAGCAACTTGCCATATTTCACAATGAAAGTTCCGATTATCACTGCTCAGTCAGCTATAAATCAGTTAGCAGGCAAATTTGTTTTACGTAGATCTTCACGCCTCATACCCGTCTGTTTTCTCGCTCACTTTCGGTGGACTTTGTTCTATCCCACACCTGCTAAAGAAACTGCTGTGCATTCTAACAGTGGGCACACAATGCGGCTTTTCTTGGGCAGCTAAATGTACAGATCTCCACACTTTTAAGGGAGCTGAGGAATCGTGAAACTATTTTGTGTGGACTACAATAAAAATAGACTCGCTTAACTTATGCTGAAGAGTCTTTTAACTATGCTGAAGAACAGTACCAGCAGAAACTATCATGACTGGGGCTTTCTCTACTCTTATGTTGATGCAAAGCTTCATGCTACCATAAGAAGACTTCCCGCTTACCTCGTAATGTGAAGAGCCTTTATAGTGTCCCTGGGCAGGTAGAAGGAAGTAAGCGTTTTTCTATCACTGTCTTCATCCTTGAGGATGTTGTAAATGGACGGAGGTCTTGTACCGGCGACAACGTTGATGGGACGCATCAGGTTCATGCGCACTCTCACGAAACCTCGTACCGACCCGTCTTCTTGCTGCATTCGAGGGAAATAGAAAGAATTTGCAAGCTACAGAACTGGGCAGTTTGTACTCAACAAAAAGGCGGACTTTTCATGTGCGTGTACAGTTATGTACTATCATGGCATTGACAGAACAGTTTTAGTCACAGCTGCGATTGGTCACATTCAGTAAACTATTAGTGCTACTATAAGATTTGTTACAGAACCTTGAATGCGACCTTTTAATATAGTGCTCATAACTAAGCACTCTGCCAGAGCTTTACAAGAAATGCCTAAAGTATACCCTATGCATACAGATCATTACAGTATATATTAAGTCCACTGATATAGTACTTTCCATAGAAAAAAAATTACTTCAGCAAATTCTACTTTTATGTTGATTTGATGCCATGTCAAAGGGAAAGGTAGTGATTATTGCAGAAATAGAAAATGCCTACAATTGGGCGGTCGTACAATTTTAATCACTTTACTAACAACTAACCTCTGGCTTTCAGTGAACATTCATTTTGGCAACGTCTACAATATGTCGTTAATTCCTCTTGCTGCTAAAATAATCAGGGGGTAATAAGCAAAGCCGGGAAGTACAAAATAAATGCAGTAGCTTACCAAAACCATGTCAAGCCCTGGTTCTTGTAGGTTGTAGGACTGAATTCGTGACATTAGCTCGTCTCTAGGCAAGTCCTCAAGAAACAATGGTGATATACGACCCTGTTTAAAGCAAGTAGTTAATATTCCCATTCATTAGTAAAACAGTTAAAAAGCTCACTGCTATGGGACATACAATGCATGACGAAGTTTGTAATAATCATAAATGTGACAAGTTTGAGCACTACTACAAGGTCTTTTTCTTGCACTGTTTGCGTTGCCAGTGTGCGCAGCCTCTGTAGCCTCACATCTCCACCCAGCAGTCTAGTTGTCAGTGTCCGTACGTTGGATAAACCAACCAGTATTTATTTGTAAAAGACTGCCACCCCACTTTTTATGCAACATGAGATTGCAAATGCTATAGTACTGAAGCCCATTCAGCATATACCAAAAGCTTTACATAAGACTCATTCATACAATGTGACGCAATAATTGGTTCACATACTAGACTGATCAAGCATTTTTGTTTCAAGTAGCAAATTAGTGCTTCATCCATGATCAGCCTTGAACACTGATAGTGAATCAATAAGCTTGGTTAGCCAGCTAAAGCCTATGACGCTAGCTACTAAATTAGGGAATACATACTACCGATAGAAAAGTACACCAACATCCTTGAGGCAACGAATCATCTCGTGAACACTTTAGTAAGGCTGAAGGTCACTTTGAAAGAAAGCATTTACTAATGTTTCACAGGATGCACAAGACAATATGTGTAAGTGATCAACAAATAAATTGTCTCCTGCCAAAAGTATTTTCAAAGCAAGGCACTGCACGACTACATCTTCATTATGACAAAACTCTGAATGCACAATGTTTACAGAACAGCAGCACAATAGACATGACGGAGTATAGGCACAACAAATGTTGGAAAGTTTGTTGACCATTTGAAATTTCAAGCTTTGCTTAGTAATTGTTACGGTGCAGACTATGATGTGCACTACCCATGCCAACCCACATTATTAGCAGCTCATGCGATTTAACGCTTGCAAGAAAGGGCCACTTACAGTGCTCTTCAGGCTAGCCTTTTGTTTCCTTCCTTAGCAAACATCAAGCGTACTAACACAGTACTCAACCGCGTAACTGGCTTGTTCTGAAAATCTGATGTTATGCCAACATCTGTGTCATTTGCCCTTCATGTTTACTTCTGCATCAAAGGCAACTGTCCCTCTCATATATGTCCAAGGCCTTGCAAACAAAGTAGAATCTTAGTAAATAAAAGTATCTAAAAGAAAATAGCAGCCTAAATGGAATAGCTGCCTCTTATATGATCGAATTTGGGCATATATTCTGCAATCCTGCTCAACTTTGAGTAAACGAAATTTCTTTTGAATAGAACACACTTTCTTGGTCCCTTCAGGTTCTGTTTAGCAAGATTTTACTATACTAAGATAATGCAGGTACTCATCAAAATGAAGCCGAGCATCAGGTCACCAACAATTTTAAAAACAGTAGCGTTATCATTTTTAGAAATATTAACATATTTTTATCTCGTGGCATCAGAACAGAAACAAAATTAGTACAGGTGTTGAGCAGTTGAGCAAAAGGTACATCTGACAGCACTCACAACTCCAGTGGACAGGCCTTAGAGCTTCAAAAGAAGGCTGAGCAGTTTCTTGTGCAATGGTATAATGTGCACTGGCGATTATTCACAGTGTTTACATTGAATACCTACTTATAAACAAACAGCACTTTCCTTTTATTGCTTTTACAGAGAGATAATGCACTTCTAATCACCCCTGTTGCCCTACCCTAATACAACCTGCAGTTAGGAAGACACCAAGGGCATTGAAGTAATAAAACTCACATTTCCTTCCTTTCTCTCGTCTTGCTTCTGCTCGCTTAGGTCGCTCGTTTCCATTTCCCCCTGGCCTTTGCAGTCTAATGCGACAAAACTTCGACACCTTAGGTGGCAAGTAAAATTGCAGTCTGAAAAGAAGAAAAACAGTACAATGAAGTGACAAAGGTGCTCTGCATAACCATAGAAGTGTGCAGGGTTTCTCATCAAGGGGAGGGGGGAAGGGGAGGAGGCAAATCTCAGTCTTCACTCCCATGCCCCCCCCCCCCCCCCTGCCCCCGTTGATTGATCTAAAACATGACAACATGCTCTACAATGAAAATGTAGTGACAACAGTCTTCTGATAATGACTGCCGTTGGTCATTAGCTTTCTGGGATTAAAGATAGGAAGGGAAACAGTTCTTCGAATACGGTATCGTGCTGTTCAAGCAATGACAGGACATGTTCGGCTGAGTGAAAATGTGAGACAGGCTTTGTGCACCCTATTAAGTTATTCAGGGGAACCAGTCACCTCACCAGTCCCCCTCGTGTGCATGCCTATGAGTATAACTTACAGTTAAAATGAAAAGAAGTTGTCTATGAGCTAGGGAAACGTATTTCTCAACCTCATTACTTCGTTCTGTTACTTCAATCACAGTCAATTTTTCATTAGCGCAGTTAATTAACTGAGGTCTCAAAGTCTGAGAATGGAGCAACAACACACCCACTCTGCTTGCTGAACAGCAAAGAAAGAAATATCACGTTGACCTTTGGTCTTCTTAATCTTCCAGGTAAATTTTCACTGGTTACTGCTATATTTTAACACAGCTTGGGGGTGACGCACAGCCTTCTGTAAATTGAAGACGGAGAAAATCCATTGTACATGTACTTCCCGAATAATTCCAAGGAGTCAGGCAAACAATTCTCTCTTGTCCTTTAGTCATGCTAGCAGCTAGAAGGTCAAGGTGACTTGGAGTGCTTCGAACTAGAATGCAGCAACCCAAACGAACCATGCAAATCAGTTACAAATTTTAATTATCTGATTGTAAACAATGCCACAAGGCACTATAAAAAGGCCGATCGAATGAGACGTAAAATGAGGCCACTCTATGAAGTGAGGAGATGATCATAAGAAGTGAACTTCGACTTAGCGGAAGCAAAACTGAATGCCAAGCTTGGGTATTTGCTTTTACAGCTGGACATTGGGCGGCATTAGTGTACATATACACCTTTAAATCAATAAGTAGCGCATCACATATATCACACTTGTAGTGAATCGTATGCACTACAAATTCACCACCAGAACTGTAAATAGTAATGACATTTGTAGTGAATGTACTATGAAGGCTAATTGCATTAATGCACTAGAAGAGGACTCATCAAGACATGCCAGTTGACTTGCGTGGGGCACATAAACGTTGGTATATTATACAGAAAGAGAGTGAATAAATAAAACGGCTGCAGGCAAGCACTCCGATTTTCTCGCCGGCTAAACAAACTTGTAAAACAAAGCTTCCCGCTTGTTTAATATGAAAGCGGACGCCCCACATGTAAACAACATACATTCACTGTGATGCACTAGGATATACGATATGTTACTGCTGCGACATTCGTGTAAATACGACGCCGCTACATTTCACTCCTGCAAGGCGTCACTATAAATTTAAATAGTGATCTTTTTCTGCTGCAAAGTTTGTCCAGATGCAACAGTAGAAAAGTCAATCTAAAAGATTGATTACTAATTAAAACTTTTGAGTTGTACAGGTTTACATATTGAGTTGATGTCCAGCCCTACTTATAATCTACCAAAACGTACTTTAAAGCGTTGTGAATGAAACATATACAGACTTCCCAGCAACCAAGTTCAATATCAGAAGTCTTTGTGCAGGAATCACAGTGTTTCAAGTCAATTAGCACTGCTGCATTTAGCTATATTGTCTTGACTGGCTCTTATTAAGATTCGAGATTACTATACGGCCACCACATTTCCAAATATAGGTTGTTTAATTTCTCAACATTTATGTTTGCTGCAAAAATTGCAAATTTCACATCAGTGGGTGGTTCTTACTAGTTTGGTCATGATTGAGCACAAGGAGCACATTAGCCATGTCTATTCTGAGCACCTTTGAGTCGCAATGCATGCTTGAAATGCATTGATTCAAATTTGACGCAAACTTAGTAATGTGGTTTTCTTTCTCCCGTTTTGGGAACAGCTGAATTGTTTCAGGCATATCTTTCCTTCATTTCCGAAGGCGAAAGGCTTCTACAGCAGTGCAAATAATTTCGTAGCATGGTCAAAATCAGCCAGAGATACGAATACCTATCCGTGCGCAAATACAATTCATACTCTTTACTGTCACTTGCTAAAAACCGCAACGTTTTCTCACTTTGACACTGAAGCCCTTGCTGTAAACTGCAGGCTCCCCACACAAAGTCACCGCACAAGTCACACCAAGTCGGATTCTTGAACACCACCGGCTCAAAGTCGTGCCCCACACCGCTCTCAGTTGGGTCGATTTCAACCACACCAAAGTTGGCGAGTTCGATGAACTCCGACCTGCGGAATGGTTGGTACCTCGCAGCCCTCGGATGGTAAAGCGTCTTGTAAGGGGTAGGAAACACTGTTGTATCTTCGCTTGGCTGAAAAACAACAGTTCAAATGTGAGCAGTCAGTTTACACCAGTAGACAATTCAATGCACTCTTAAACATAGCCATAGTGAGGCTATTAATCGATAAATTGAAGTAATTACAAACAGCCTATTAAATTTCACTTGCAGCTACCACAGGCAGTTCCCAACAATCTTCATATTGACATGCTGACATGTAAACAAAACAGAAATGCCCAGCTGTTAATCACATATCAGGATAGTGACATCAACTTGCAGGTGTTAATCTTTCCGCAAAATATTTGCGTGCTTATCCGTATCGCTGCTGCTTACCTTTGGTTTTGGTTTTCGTCGAAACGGTATTGGAAAGTTGAAATTTTGCAGAAACACGCTTGGATTGAAGGTTTGCTTCAGCTTTTCTTGATATGCAATGACCCTCCTTGGCGTTGACGGCGGCGTCAGAAACCTAGGAGTGTGTTCCCTTTGGCTCTCGGCTTTCGACATGCTGCGCAAAATACAACACCGGCATTGAAGAGCTGGAACAATTAAAACGAAACCAAACGCACAGTGCAACGAAATGGCTTCACGTGCCGCAGAGAGAGAGAGATCGCAGACCCACAACTCAGCGCTCTACAAGCTCCTTAAAAGGATGACAGGTGTACATGCTGAGCCGTGCAGAACAGAAAAGTGCAGTTTCTTTTCTTTTTGCGCTATGACACAACTGTGCACCAACAAGCATCGCCCAGATCAAATAAAAATAAAAAAAAAACATGCTGACGAGCGCCGCATACGAGCACCGACATCAACAGCTCACGTAGCGTGATCGGGTTTCTGCTGGTTGCCCCAAGCGCACTTCCAACTGGGGATGCAACGCGGACACGGGACCGCGAAAGACGATCCTTACCTGTACTCGCCAATTGCAGAGGCACGAGTCGTTTGCGCAGCTCGCGTGTTTCCGTACGAAGCGTGGGGTGAAAATCGCAACCGTAAACCACGAACTCTGGCGCACAGATCAAAGCGGGTTACGAGGTCTTATCAACCGTACCTGATAAAGCTGGGATACCCCATGCGTGGCCAACGAGGAAGCGGTTCGAGCAGCCCACATTTTGAGAGGGGAAAAAAGTAAATCGTAGAATACGTGGTGCGAGGAGAAGCCGCGGAGGCCACAGCAGCTTTTTTTTGCGTGCGTACGCTACGTACTGCGCGCACACACCAAACGAACGCACATCACGTCACCTCGCAGCTGGCGCCACCTGCCCATAGAAAATCAACAGGTACAAGTGAAAATACAAAATGAAACTCGAATCTCTGCGTCGCCTGAAAGTAGAACAACAATAGGGTCATAGTTTTGTTAAATCTGCGCAAAGTCGGAAACCCTAAGCACTGTTGTGTGACATGACAGCTCGTTTCATACGGCCACACAAAAATGCGTGTATCAGGTTTCACAACTGCGCCGGCCCTGAAACTTTCGGTTTCACTTCTAGAAAGGTACAAGCAGAGCAAGGAACGTGCTACGCGTATTTTTTGTTGTTATTTTTTGTGACTTAATTAAAGAAATGAGAACAAAACCTTGAAGCAAGCAACGTGGGAGCTCTTCAAAACAAAGGCAGGAAAGCGAAGATCGTCTCTGATGAGAAACCGAAGCGAGTTTGAAAACGTACGCTTCAGACAACGGGTGACTTGACACTAGAAGAGCACCCAAACCTTGAAAGCCAAGAACATAAAAAGCAAGACATTAGGTTTTACTGAATTCTGTAAACTAATGTCTTCCTCGATTTCATTTCGCGTTATGTTTCCATTCGCACGCTTCATTTTCTCCTCCTAGGAGAACGGTAGAAGAGGCGCGGAATTCGAACGAACATCCGCGTAACCCCTTGCGTTTAATTAACTCCAAAGGTAAGTTTGAGCATCCGAAGTAGTCTAATACCCAGTTTTAGCACTCGTTGTTTAATTAGCCAGGGTTACAGATACTGTGGTATTGGCATATTGGTGTCGGAGGAGTTGGCTGCGAAGAAAACGTTACATTTTCTCTGAGAGAACATGATTATGAAGGACGTCGTAGTGGAGGGCTCCGGAAATCTGGACCACCTGGGGTTCTTTAGCGTGCACCTAAATCTAAGCACGCGGTTCTCAAGGTCCGTGAGAGAAAGATCACAAATAATGCAAATTATATATAAAAAACAGACGTTGAGACGGAAGAGAACGTAGCCCTTCTGCGTGACAGTCAGCTTAACCCCCACAAAGCCACGCAAGTGTATGATAAGGCTCTGAAGAAAAGAAAGGACACATTGCTCGTTCTCACTTGGCTAGGTTTTTACCCTCTCACTTGTCTCTTTCCCATCCCTTTCTATGCTTGCTCTCTTCCTTATCTATCTTTCTTCAAAGCCTGTCCCTTCGCATCTATGCCTTCCTAAGGCTTTCGTTAATTTCTTTGTTTGTTTTTCTATGTCCTTCTTTTTTTCCCTTTCCCTGCAGTCATTCAGTGGCCTTCTTTTTGACTCCCCCACCATAACAAATCCGCTATACAACTTCTACGCCACGAATGTACGAAAGAATTCGGGAAAATGCTGCTACTCACCACACTGGTAGGGCTCGGTCAGTACTTGGGAGGGAGACAACACTGGTACACAAAAATTATTAACAAGAAAAAACATGGGCAGCAAACACTGCTTAAGGGCTGCACGTTTGAGCTTCCTGCCTAAACCAATTGTACAGCTAATTTAACGCATGCCAGCCAAATATTATAGCACACCACTTGGCCTGGAACTTAAAATAAATTCCTAAAGTCAGCTCAAAATTGCTCTCTCATCTCTCGATAAATGACGCTACCGGCTCAAAATTACTACGTCTCAGCCTTATCAACAACTAGGCCTGGGATGTAGGCTGATTCTCCCATTCGCTGACCAATGGCTGATTAGAGGTTGGTGCGATAGATCGTCACATCATTATGTTAACTTATTAAAGTATTATGAATAATTTCGAGTCATTCGAATAACTATTACCTTTTCTTCTTTCTTTTTAAATTTTTTGTGTCAGAAATTTTTATATTTTCCTAAAAAAGAAACAAACTAATCACTTTTCTTTTCCCTTTGCATCGACCTCAATTTTTCACTTACACTAACCGCCGGCTTGTTGGCCGATCCCCTTTAGCAGGTAAGCACAGAAATGTAAGCAAGCAAGCAAGCAAGCAAGCAAGCAAGCAAGCAAGCAAGCAAGCAAGCAAGCAAGCAAGCAAGCAAGCAAGCTTCCAGCGTTTCTGTCGAGACGAGTGAAGAGAGATTGCGATTGCAGCGTGTGGCAAATCATTGTGTAGCTCCGCTCGCACTGGACGGATTCTCAAAATTTTTGGGGCGGTGAATTTGTGAGACATTGTGCTTCTGTATAGAATCCATTCCATGGCTACTAAAAGCGCTGCAAGGTCCCTTTAATGCGTGTAACAAAAAAAAAACTGGCGAAGCTTCTATAAAGCTACGAGAGGGCTGAGCAAACTCCATGGACCGTTGTGAAGACTTCTTTGGTTGCTTATAGATTGTTTATAGGCCTTATCCACCATTACCTTACCCGTTCCCTATAGTATTCTCCCGTTGTACCTATTCTGACTCTGCTGCACCTCGCCGTCGCGTCGCAGCCATGTGTTGGGCTGTTGCCTTCATTTCTAGTGGACCAGTGGCGAGTAGGAGGACTCACCCCATTTCTGTGGCACATAACCATTTATGATAGCTTTGCGACAGGCCGCAATACCGAATTACGGCTCCATTGTTAAAAATATGAAGCTTGGCAAAACGTGTTTTCTGGAAAGATCAAGACGCGGATTCGCCAACAAAACGTACATTACGGATAGGTTTGAGTGCCGCCACCATGTTGGGCTGTAAACCGATAGTGTTTCGCCTCTGACAACTAAACGAGCAGGGTTTCAGTATAGACGCGCACGCATGAAAGCGGTTTGGTTGGTACATACGACGTTTCTTGATATTATCAATTCATATCACGATATACAAATGCAAGAAAACATCAGCTTAATAGCCCAAGACGGCAGCGCCCACATCTTTTAGGTAAAATAGTCGCTATATCAAGGTTGCAGTAACACTGATGTAGACTTTTGATGGTAATATTGTATCTACACATTCAATATCAGCAAATATTTTTAAACCCCGTCGCTACTAGTTGACACATTTCTTAACGGGGTTCATGAAGCTGCCAGCCGGGCACTTGAACGCCTTCGAAAACGCCGGAAAATGGCGGAGAGGTCCGTTCACTCTATACCACGCAGGGCTTTCAGACCCTTGGCGCATCCACTTGGCCAGGAAGTCGCGGTTATTGTTCTCACAGTGCCCAAAGGCGTAATAAAGGAAGAACAGCTGCTCATGCGTAAAAGACAGCGCTCCCGCCAGCTGGAAAGCGCTGGATCCTTTCAACGCTTCAGCCAGGAAGGCCTCAAAAGCCGCAGGGATCGCCAAGACATCGAACAGGTCCGACAGGGAAGTCCGTTCGCTGTTCAAGGACGCATTGGAGAAAGGAGACCTCAAGGAGGCGTAGTCCTGTTGCAGGCAACCCCGCATGTTCTCCAAGACGGATACCGGGTCCGTAGCGGTCGTGTGGAAGTAAAACGTGTACGCCCAGTAATATATAAAACGGTAGAGGCTGCGGTAGACCCGAGTGGCCACTCTTGGCACGTGAAGCAGCTGGACCGATGCGTGGCTCGACATAACGAAATCGAACACGGCCAGTGGTATCTCCAGGTTTCGGTACGGCGCTTCTAGGGTCGGGTAAGTGCGCAAGAAGCCTCCTTTCCAGCCAGTCCTGTACTGCCTGTACCAGTCGGACGATAGCCAGTTTCGCCTCATCATAGCGTTCTTCAGCCAGTAATAGAAGAAGGCGTTTAACGGCTGTGTCGGGTTACTGCTGTACATGTTGCTGAAGTACTTGTTGCGGAACGCCTTGTCGAAGAAACTGCGTGGCACCAGTGGTTCCCAGGAAAGAGCTCGAAGCTTTTTCAGCAGGCTGTCCTTGAACGCGCCGAAGAAACGCGTGTCGTTGCGCACGGTCTCGTAGAAACTGGCGTTGAGACGCTTCAAGAGCAGGTCTCTCAGCGTTTCGTAGCCGAGCAGTTTGACAGAGCCGCTGTAGGCCAGTATCATGGGCACGTAAGGTTCCATGCGGTCCAGCAACTTGACGCAGTAGTGGGCGGCAGGTAAGTGCTTGGCGAACTCGGGATGGTCAGCGTACGCGATGGAGGCCAGCTTGTTTCTCAGCTCGGCGTTTTTGATGAACGGCGAGAGTGCCATGGAGACGCGAAACACGATGTAATTGAGAACGTCCGCCTTTCGCGGTAGCGTTCCTTGGTTCGCGAAACTGGAAATGTATTCCAAGCTTGTCACCTTGACCTTGTGTCCGGTCATGGACAAAATGCGATCACCAAAGGCTCGATCCAACAGAAGACGCCAAGAGAAGATCCTGGAGCTGGGAAGGTTCGACAGGCTCATCGCGCCGCAGTGCTTGGGGAAAAGCATGCAGTCGTGCGTGTGCGAGGCCTTTCGTTGGGCGAGGTCCAGTTCGAACTGAGCTATGTCGGTGTCGGCGATCTTGCCCATAGAGTGCATCAGGGCCTGAAACGCGTCACTGAGGAATCGGTATTCGTTCAGGGGGCCTTCAAGTTTTCCTAGCAAGAGATTCGGTTCCCCAATAACGGGTGAGAGGGTGCCGTTGTTTTCGTATTCTTCGACGAGCGAGAAATGGAAGAGACTGTCAATGCCCAGGTGGCGGTGGAGGTCACCCATCTTAGAAGACACTTCGTCGGCGCTGATTCTGCCCGAGCTGGTGCTCAAGTAGGGCCAGTCTTGAAAGCCGAGGAGGTAGAAATAGACGCCCCGTATGTGCTCGAAGAGTTCGGCGGTAGGGTTGACGCAGTTGTCGAAAAGCACTTTGACCGACGGCACGACACTGTGCTTCTGGACCAACACCCGGGTCATTATCTCGGCGTAGCTGTAGAGGAGGTGGTCGTCGACGGACGCCCTGGCATCTCTGGGGCCGGGCTTGTTGAAGGCCATCCACCTATTGCAGGCGAACCGGTAGAAATCGTCACACGGATTGGTCGAGTTGTCGACGGCCTTGACTACCCTTTTGCCTTCCTTGACGCAGGCGCCCGTGCTGCAGACGTAAGGCTGTGGTCGCGGGCGCGACATTGCAGCCAGGGAAGCCATCTCTTCGCCGATTGAGTCGTTTGTTTTCTGCGGCTCGTCTAGCGAGTCTTCGGTGACGTTCACGGAGAGGTAGGCCGGCGCAAAAAAGGCTTCGAGCTGAGGGATCGTGGTGACACCGAGCATGATGAAGACGACGGCCGTGAGGGCCCAGACGCCGGCCCAGTAGCATCGCTTGTTGAGTATCTCGCCGAGGCGCCGAGTGCCGCGACTGATCAACAGCGTCCTGTCGTCGGACGGCAGCAGCGTCTGCGGCATCCTTGAAGTGCGTGGCGCCCGAACTAGACAGTAGTGTCCCTGACGCAGAAAATGTGGTTTGTAATCGGCGCTCGACCGGTTAAACGGTAATCGAGTGGGATCTCAAGCCGTTGGTTGCACTCGGTGAGCTGCTGCTTCTTCTTCTGTCTCGTGGTTTGCGTGCACACGAGAGATGGTGGTCACTTCTTCCTCCCTGCCCTCTGTGAACTGGTGGAATCGGTGATGTGCCGATGCAGTGGCATCGTTTCTTAAATATGGTCAAAGAGATACCATACAGCGTAATCTGACCGATGGATTCAATGAAACCGTCTTTGGACAAGTATAATAAATACATCAGTTGAATATCGCAGATAAGATAACAGTGCAGAGAACGTTCTTTGTCTACAGCTGCCAGACGCGACAAGAGTGATCGCAACGTGGTGCATGCAGAACAAGTTCATACAGCAAAGCAATGACCACAGAAAGACGGTGCGCGCATGAGATTTTTGGCCGACCCATGTGAAGTGCAATATTAAAATGAAGAGTGAAGCTGATATGAATATGACGCTGATACTGAACGTGAACATCGAATAATAATAATAATAATAATAATAATAATAATAATAATAATAATAATAATAATAATAATAATAATAATAATAATAATAATAATAATGGGTATAACGTCCCCAAACCACGATATCATTATGAGAGATGCTGTAGTGGAGGGCTCCGAAAATTTCAACCACCCTATGGGGTTCCTTAAACGCGCACCTAAATGGTCTACGGGTTTCAAGCATTCGTAGAGGCTATTGATAACACAGACTACTGTAAGATGAAGCCGCTGTAGAGCATGCTGCTTGTCGAACGTCGCTTAGAGAACGGTACCAGAAAAGTGTTATCACCTCCAAATATGCATACCTCTTTGCAGGAATCGGCACTCGTATATCCGCTGTATTCCTATTTCCTAAGCAACTTGCCATCCACTTGCGCGACGTGCGTATAGTCTACGGGCAACTGAACACCTGCACATCTTCCATTGTTTGCGAAGCTTTTCGTACACAATACGTAAACATAAAGCCCTATAGAGTGTCTGCAAAACTTACCGCAAGGTATAAACGGGAAGGCGCTGAAGCAAGCAGCGGGCTATCGCTATACTGCTTGAAGAAATTTTCTGACCAACGCACTTTCTTGCCCTGCTGTGTATGACAGCGAGATTTCCCAGTGTAGTGCATACTTCGAGCATAAAAAATTAGAATATTTTGCACCTGCATACAATAGGCGCGGGTCAGTGCATTTAGGAGGCGCTGTTTTGCACCGAGAAAAAAATTATAAAATAGAAATTTTGGCCATTGATACTCTTTTTAAATATATTCGCTCCATGCATAACACATAGCACGTCGCAGCACATCAAAGCACATAGTTTTTTTTTCTGAAAAACATTTTCGCGAGTATTTACACGAGGACGCTGTTCACACACAACTGTATTCAACAAACACGAACAAAACAATGGGCAATGGACATAGAAAGTTCAGAGCTTAAATTTTTTTCGACTTTCTTCTCTTATCTTGAACTTCTGTATCTTGCCAGAAATAGTCTTCGGAAACGTATCCACAAAGAGAATGTACTTGGGGGTCTTGAAGTGACTGATCTGCAGAAAACAAAATAACAGAAATTAGACATTCTACTGACGCTGAATGAAGTGAGTAGGGTAATATGGGTTGTGCTCAAGACACCATACGTTAGTGCCTTTCTTTTATAGGAGTGGTGCTTCAAAAAAATTATACAAAAAACGGAAACCGCCCCAGCGCAATATAAACTGAGTTGTGACAGTGCACAGAGACCAGACATGACGTATACGCATGTATAAAAACAAAACAGAAATTAATCTGGTTGCTCCAACACCGTATATACCTTTCCTTCGCAGAACTTCTTGACATCCTCTCCGGTCAAGCTTTTTCCCTCCTTCAGCTTGATCCAGGCGCAGACTTCTTCGCCAAGCCTCTTGTCCGGAACGCCAACAACCTGTTGGAGATGTTAACAAGCGGCATGGATTCGCACAGAAGGGACACATACAGAGAAGAAAGTTGCAGCTACGCCGCAAGAGCGAAGTAATGAAACCAACACCATCAAATTAGAATGCTATATGAAGCGACGCATTGGCAGAAAAATTCTTTGGTATCTGATTTGGCGCATCTCTACATGACTATGGCGCAAGGGATTACGGCTTTTCCAGGGAGCGAAGTGACTTTCGTATTGTCTGTCAACTCAACGCGAAAGGGTGTGGGCGTAATGCGTACAAGGGTGTGAGTGTTGTCAACGATCGTTAAATTAGAGCACTGATACGTTAGTTCCGGTAACAAACAACTGCTTAATTGTGAACGGACAAAAGGGCGGCACGAATACACAATGAGTACAAGACTCGCTCTCAGAACTGAGGACAATTTGCGAATGAATCCGTCACTGCATGCGTGGTCTTGATCCTTGATTCCCTTCCGGTGGTCACAGCGCTGTGCGCTGCCCTCGTTTTCTTTACGCGTAGCTGTCCCTCGTTGTCAGATTATAGCCAACGGGGCGCGTTCCAAGCCTGCTTGAGAGGCTGCAAAAAAGGCCGTTTTCTCGGGCCTCCATGGGGTGCCTTGAGGGTCTTCCTCGGACTCAAATCCTCTTTCAACATTTAGTATGTCCACTGATACTGGAGACAGTGCGTGCGCCAGAACTTGTGACCGTGCCCGTTTGAACTTCGTAGGTGCTGCCCCAAAAATGCAGCCCTCACCCTAACCAATGGCACCCCATCATTCTCATTTACCCGACGAAGTTAGAAAGCGCGTTTCATCTGTGCTTAAGTCACTCCCATGTGCAGACTTTGCAAGTTTTCACACGCACATAAAACATACGACGCTCGGGACGATGTCACCGATTTGCACTTTAAACGAAACATGACGGCAACTACAACGCCGACAGGGGTGGTTAAAATTATCCCCAACAATGTGTTTATATAACTACTATCGCTATAAACTCGTCACTGATCTAAAGAACCTGTACAGGGACCTTTTGACTGAATCTGCAGTGAACATGAGTGGAAAATCCGCAATCTAACACCTCATAAGCCATGGCGTGCATAAGCGTATACCATCTCGCATCGGGTGTTTTGTGCGTCACCGAAACACATGAACAAGCCACTATCACCTGAACTTCTTCGATGTCCGGATGCGTGTAGAGGAACTCCTCCACCTCGAGCGGGTAGACGTTCTCCCCGCCACGGCAGATCATGTCCTTGATGCGGCCGCTGATTATCACATGGCCGTCTTCAGTCATGATCGCTTCGTCCCTGTGTTACAGTAAAATATTCCCAGCAAAAAAAAATTCAAATTACTTTGGAACTCATTTGGCTCTTCAACTTTCACAGAAGTTAAGGAGCAAGGTTCTCATTGGGAGAATAGAGAAGGCGCCAGAACTCGAGCCAAATGTAACCAAAGTAGTCATGTCATTAAAAACTGTCTCCAAATTTGTAGCCCAATAGAAGAGGAGCGCTATTATGAACAGAGTTCTTACTATATTGATGAAAGAATGAAACGACCTTTAATACGTGAAACTGAAAATTTAAATGTAGCCAGTGATTAGCCATGGCACCAACAGGAAGTTTTAGTCGCCAAACGGGTCCAAATTTGGCGCAAAGTAGCCATGAACGGCAACCCTATTCATGAGCACGGGAATTTTCATATACTTATGCAAAGGTGTAATGTGGCTCTGGTGCTACGAAACGATATGACACATTGAAATTATCACATAGCTGAATGCTTGCAATCGTATCGGGCAGGTTGATCTAAATTCGGCAAACATAGGCTATGTATACCGGCCCTCTAAAAAGAGGCAAACTTATCAACAATTTCTTCATCGTGTTTAGTTTAAGAGCAAACTGATATTACGTCAACGTTTTCCGCGAGCGATGTTGGTAGGGGAGTAACTTATAGTGCCTGCCATACATGTGCACTTACAACGAAACTTAGCTTTGTGCATTAATAAACACTTCTGGAACAGCCGTGGATTGTTACCGCATGTTAAGTGCCGCATACTTCTTAAAACCTGCTCAATCCTCAGACTTTCTTCCAAATATATGAGCCTTGAGAACCCACCGGCATTATTTTTTTAGTATGTAGGTCGATCAAACTGATACATATACGATATAGTGACACTTATTTGTCTAATGAATAATTAGTGCGATTTCAACATTTACAGGCACACGCCGCACCTTGGAGGAAATTGGTTTTTTTTTTTCCGAAAACGTAATGTTTAAAAGCTTTTCCAAGTGTTGCTTGAAACTCGACGCACACAGGATATGCATTAGCAGGCAACATAAAGACTGCAGAAGAGATTACTACGTACATCGACGACGGTGCACCCGACGCCAGCTTTACAGAATCTATAACCTTGTACGTATGACCACGTGCTGGCCATTGGTTCAATTCATACTCTTCAGCTACCAATGAAAGTGTCTTGGGGCTCACCCGGTGTGGTACCACCTGTCACGCACCGCATCCTTCGTCATGTCGGGCTGGTTGTGGTATCTCTTGAAGACGAGGTAGCCGCGAGCGCAAAGCTCTCCACGGGTGCCCAAAGGGACGATGTTGTTGCTGGAGTCCACTACCTTTACCTGCACGCCACGAAAGTACAGCACGAGATGTCCTCGCTAACGTGAAACACTGTGCCGTCGCTTCTGCGATACATACATAGTGTAATTTATTAAGGTGAGAGGCAGTGACGGATCCAAAAAAAGGGGGTTGATCGCCCCCCCCCCCCCCCAAATCTGTGTCAGCACCCCCTATCCACCCACTTCTGTGCTAGTAGGCCACCTCCTATTCCCAATTGAAAAAAAAAAATGAGTGAAAGCAAGTACACATTAATAGTACTTATGCTATATGAAGGGGATTTTCTGCTAGTAAAAACAAAGTCATGACCACACAACCCCCCTTTCCGGTGTTACTTCAGGCGACCACTCCCCCCTCCTCCTCTAAAATGAGTGGCTGTATTCGCCCCTGCTGAGAGCCTGAAATGCCCCACCCAACGCGGTAATTTACCATCAGTGTTCTCGCAAGTGACGCGAAAAGCTAATCTCGCAGTGACGTCACGGATCGTGAATGTTTGTGACTTTGCATATATGTGACATAGCACGATGTCGTTATCACGTGACATCTCACCTTGGTCAACGATTGGATGATCGCGGAGGCTGTGCAAGAAAAGCTTTCAGAGGAGTACGGTGGAAGATCAATGCATCGACTGAGAAGAAAACGAAAATGGCTAACGCCTTTCAGTCGTCTTAGACGAATACATAAAGAACTCTGTGGTATTTTTTGCGAGAACATGCACAGGTCCCGGACTTGGTTTTCTCCTACAGAATATTTCCACGATACATTGCACTTAACGACAAACGGCAAACGCTTGTATCAGTTGCACAATCGTAATAGCAACTTTATACGCACTGAGAGGAAATTTATATCAGTGATTGCGAAAACTTCTCAGACATTAAGTGTATGAGCAAAGTGAGTTAGCTACTAAAACACGCATAATAATTTCCAACGATTCGTGTCGCGTCTATGCACTTCTAATAAGGAATCTGAAAGTTGAGCCAGGTAGTTAAGAATTTTCCAAAAGTTTTAGATAAATGTCATTTTTTTACAACACTTAGAGACAGTATGAGTGTTAGTATAATCGCTGTCACTTAGCCGAGTAAGACTGAAAACTCGAGACATACGAAACATGAAGTTCGGTTTTGAAAGGTGTACTACAATCATTGTTACACTGGCATTCAAAGCAAAAATAAAATATATGTACAAAACGTATTCTAGCTGCCTCAAATTACCTCAACGTGACCTAGTGGTTTTCCGACCGTGTGAATCCATTTTTCCACCGGCTCGTCGGGATTTGTAGCCGTAATGACTGGACTGCATTCTGTCGACCCGTAACATATCTGCGAAGATAGAAGTCGAACTTGAAGGAAGATCGAAACGCGATTTATAACAACTCTTAAAATGGAAATATTCTCTACTCACAATTACTAAAAGCTTCACTCTTCTGTGTGATATGGCTTACTTAGACATTGCGTCAACTTTACTAGAGTTTGTTCTAGTAACGTTGCGCTGGTTGTGCGGCCTCCATGGCGGTCTCTGCGACGCTGCGTGGGCGGGCCTGTATGACGAAACTCTATGACGATGCACACAGCGCGTACGGGAGAAAAATACCAAGCTATGGAGTTCCTTTAACGGTGCACACAAAATGGCATCGACGACGTCAATGGCCCAGCCTTGAATTATCGCTTTATTACAACGATGCGGGGGGTAGGGCGATTGTGACACTAATTGCGAAGTGTCTCAGACATGGTTCAGTCCCTGATTCTAATCAATCACAAACTAGTATTACAATCCACAAAGGCTTCAAGTCCTTTTAAAATTTTCATTTGAGTTCCACAATCACAGTAATCATAATTATCTTTGCTGCATATACCATTCAGGATCGCAGTGGCACGCCGAGGCGCGCGAATCACATTGTTGACTGAAGAGTACTAGCTGCTCATTTTTAAAGGATGACGACTTGAAAGCTTGCATGAAACATTGATGGCGTATCATTGCAAGACCAAAATTGCTCCTGAAATCTTTTAAAGGGACACTAAATTGAAACAATGAATTGGTTTATACTAAAAAATATATTCTGAGAACTCTAATCACATTCATTTCACGATCATATATGTTTATTATTAGAAGAGAAAATGAAGGACAAAGTTTCATTTTAAATTCCACGCTGATATCGCTGCATATGACGTCACAGATTTCCAAGTCTATTTTTAGTATTCCGCCTACATTATCCCAGCAAAATTTTTCCAAAACTTGGTACGTCTAGCATACGGGCCCTTCAGATGACACTGTATACTTCATTTTTACCGATTAGGAACTGCGTAGGCCTTAAATAGACGCTGTCAAAAGCGACGTTGTCACGGCGATTGGTGCGGGAACTTCGAGGTAGCGTCGCCATGCGCACTTTCTTTTTTTCGCGCGTTTCCTCACTTAAAATACTACTTCTCGGGATTACAATGGTAATTTTGGTATTGCGCAAAAAGTGATTTACCAACATGAGAAAAAAAACCTCTTTCTCTTAGGTTATGCTAACCCCAGCTCGCCACACTTCCAGCAACGACGATAGCTATAGCGCTAGAACAGAACGACGACAAAGAGACAAGAAGGTTTCTTTGTCGTCGTTCTTTTCTTGCGCCATTACTATCGTCATGTCATACCAACTAGCCCAAACTGCCAAACTTCTAAGTTCCAGCCACGATCGACATTGTATACGTACGCAGAGTCGTTTGACGTTCAATTGTTCCATGGAATTCTTGATCACTTCGGGTGGGCAAGGGGCACCGGCCATAATGCCTGAGATACAAGGACGCCACTTTGGAAAGCATGCTTACGACATCGCTGTTAATTATTGAACCCCTGATTGTCAACCCAGCCCACTACAGCATTCCTCATAATCATATCTTCATTTTGCGACGTAAATGACGAAAGTTTATTAAGTTCGGGTGTATTTTTTACTATAGCTAGGAATTCAGAGTACAAACGGAGTCAATTCCAGCATCCTCCACGAATTTATAGAATATACTAAATCTAATTATTGAAACCTCGCTCCAAACGATTAATACGTAGCTTTTCTTTAAACTTAAAGTTAGTTGCATTTGCATCTATAAGAATATCGCAATATGTGTATACATCGACGTGCATTGCGGCTTCATATGCAAGATGGATTGGAAATATGCATTAATAAGTTTTTTTTCGGCGAGGTATCAATGCGTTCTTGTCTCACGGGGTACTTTGTGTATCCAATTTAGACAAATCGAAATGAAAAGCCATCTTCTATTTTTTCTAGGACGATGTATTGATGATACATGCCCTGCCAACCTTGGAGAGCTTTCTATCCCTAAAAAGCTTTTGCTTTGCCTCAAAGATCGGGGGCACCTCATACGGCTTAAGATTGCCTTAGTGACGGGACAACTTTGGACCAAGCTACGATGTCATGTGATGACGTCATGGTGACGTCGTCAAGTGATGACATTTCACATGACTCCTGTCTGACAATCAAACTTTGCGTTTGAAGAGGCATGTAAGGCTTGCGCGTTAGTATGTAAGAAAATTATCATTTCTATAAACGTGGATCTGTAACACGCAAGCGTTCTAACCAAAATATACGCAAGCTGCACGCGTTGTTGACCATGCGTCGCTAAGACACTTGCTTTTTTCTCTTACCTTTGCGTACAGACGAGACATCATAGGCCGCATCATTGAGGTGGCGTAGCAGGTCGATGTACATGGTTGGGGTTCCGTATATCACGCTACACCTGTGCACGGTAAAAAAAATAAAGCGGAAAAAAAAGTTGTTTTGTCATCATATTTGCACATGTCATAATTCAAGCAAATAACAATTAGTACGAGCAGTATTGCATGCAAATTATGAAAAACAACGCCCTTTTTTGTTTGCGTATACCCTGAAAGCTAAGAAGGCCCCACGTATAGGGTGTCAGTTGCTTAGATTTCCAAGCCTCAGTGCTCATTCTAGAGTGACAGTGAGATATACATTCAACGTAGTTTTTCTACACTCGTTCTGAAGAATTAGGATATTCCCTAATAAAATGTGACAAAGTCGAGTCCAAACGCGAGAGCCTTAGATGCCTCGTTAAATGCGAAAAAAAAAAAAAAAAAAAAAACACCGGGAAGCTGCGGCGACGTCGCCAACCCGAGTGGTGCAAACAGTCATCCCGTAACAAGGTCACTACATGACGTCATCTTCACGTCTAACATCGCTAAAAATGTGTGCTTTTACCGTGACGTCACATAAGGTAGCTTCGCATGATGACATCGCATGACATCGTAGCTTGGTCAAACGTGGGCTGATCACGGAGACAGAGCAAAACAAGATAAGCTACAGAAAGCTCGCAATGCTTCCGATCTCGGAGGCAGTCGAAAATTACGTTAGGTTCCAAAATCTTTCGGGGTGGGGCGGGGCAGCGTAAAAACGTAATAAATCGATCGAGAAGAAAAAAAAAATTAGCAAGAAAACGACATTCACTTTCGAGTCATGTGAAGCGATTGCGTAGGAAACCCTGTGACGATAACCAATGGCGTAGTGGGGGGTGGGGCGGGATTCGCTTAAATACTAAGTTTTCTTATTTTGCATGTGTGCAAATACACGTATATACATACGAATGCAAGCACAAACATACATAAAGTATGGTTGACCCCCCCCCCCCCCCCCTCAACCACCATAAAAAGAATAAATACCAATCTGTCAAGGCAAAAAACAAACACGTTCCGAAATCCAATTGCTTACGATCACTGCTACCCTGACCTCCACCCAGACAAATGTCCAAATGCTGCAATAAACGGGCGGACCTCCAGCACATTATCTGGACCAGTCCCAACTTCGTGAAGGGGCCAAACACTGAATATTTGAATGTACAGCAGCGGGAGACCGCGCTGCTTAGCTCAAACATACAGGACCAGCTACAAGTGATCAGGCAAGCCGAAGATGTCGCTATTGCCCAAGGACTCCTGGCTGTCATCTAAGAAGATATAAATAATCTTACCCTTGCCGTTTCGATTAAAGTTGTTTTTCTCTCTTTCTCTGGCTGCGATACTGACGTCATAACGTCCGTGCTTTGCGCCATATTCCTCATTTTCACATTGACTTGTTTCGCACGTAACGGTGTGCAGTGCGGGAACGTAACATAAATGATTCTCGAAATGTAGACGCAACACGTACTTATGTTTTGTGATGGCGCCGAGGCTGGCGACCGCGTTGAATGCCGACGCTGGCATCACAATCGTGGAACCGAACAGCGATGCTGCCAGGCTTCCCATGACGCAGCCGAAGCAGTGAATCAGTGGAACGTTCAGGCAAATCACGTCATTCTTGAAAAAAAAAAAAGAAAACACGCAGCCACCAGGGAAAAACCTTTACGAAAATTAGCCAATAATGAAGCCAAAGAATGCATAAGGGACGCTAACTGTACTGTTTGAAGTATACGTAACAATTGTGACATATATGTCAAAAAAAAGTAAAGCTAACGAAACAAAAATCACAGCATATCCGCGAGGTGAACGATGACGAGTGGGGCGAAGCGGACGGACGGATCAATGGACGCATAGAAGCACACACGTACTGACGAACACTTCAACCCACTCATCATCATTCAATCCATGGATATGCTGTGACAACGTTTTTATTGACAAGCAGTGCAATGCAGCTGGCTACTCGATGGCTACAACACGGGACATGCTACCCACGGCATAAGAAACTTCTACCCTTAAAAAAAAAAAAAAAGCTTGCCACCGGCTGGGACCCAACATGTATATTGGGGGTTATGTCTTTGTCAGCGGCAACGTGTCTTTTCGTTCTCTCACCATGCCGAAAACGTGTTGCAGGGCCACTTCAAGTTAACGCGTATGATAAAAATTAAAAAAATAAAAGATAATAAAAATAACACTTATTGTGTAATATCCGGCTCCGTAGACTTATTTTTAGCAAATGCTTAATATATTTTAATCCACTTTCATTATCTTCTTAAAAATATTAGAGGTCCATCTCGGCAATAATCATTACAACAAATGATGTTTGAGGCGTGGCTTTCTGCGAATCAGAACAACAAACAAGAAATAGATCTATTGGCCCAATACATGACAGAAGGCCCATATGTCATAACGAATGAATTAATTTTGTAAGTGTCGCACTGCGATGCATGAGATCGCAGATTCGATCACTGGCCATGACGGCCACATTTTTATGGGGGGCGTAATGCAAAGAATACCCGACCGCTTAGCTTTAAGTGCACGTGAAGGAACGCGAGGCGGTCAAAATTAATCCGGAATCTCCCAACTACGATGGGCCTCGTATTCATATATTGGTTCCGGCACGTTAAAGCTGAGTGGTTACTATTATTAATATTATTATCGTTGCTGTTATTCTTGATGATTATAATCCACAACAATTATTGTTATTTCAATTAGGTTCTGTTGTATCAGCCCTTGACAATTGACTCCCACAAAACCGTGATTCCTTATAGAATGTCGTCAAACCAACTCGCCCAACTTCCCATTTTATTACATTTTATTTCGAAATTCCTTATCCTCAGTGTCAGCTACTTAACGACAAATATTATGTGAAACGAATAAAAACAAAGAAAAATTGCTGTAGCAATTAACCAAGGCCTGTTGGTTTCCAAAAGACCAGCTATCACTTGTTAATGTCGACAGTTATCCTAGATTCAAGACTGATGTAATTTTTTTATTTCGAAAGTCTGCCCATAGGCATAATAATTTTTTATTCAAAAATACATGTTTTCTTCATGTATAAAGTCCAGTAGAGAAGGGTCTAGCAAGCGGTCAAAAGTCGGGTGGTCGGCCAGGCCTGACACCTGTTGCACGGAGGTGGCGGCGACGACTTAATTGTAGACCAGTGCAGATCAACCGTAAGTGCGAAGCAGTTACATCGTAGATTGGGCGCCACAAAATAGACATGATGTGCCATACGGGCCTCGGTACTTTTGCGCCTAAAGGGTGGTCACGGATGGGGTAAGCGCAACCTTAACACGAAGCCTACGCAACGTAACCTCCTCTCGGCGGGTTAAACCACCAGGAAGGTCTGATCCACACGGACGTATAAGAGCTCGTGTGGCACGTCGGAGGCTTTCTTTTTCCCGGAGCATCTGTCCTTGAGCGTCCCCGGGAAAATGCGGTAGCGGATACGGTGTAACATGAGGGTGGGTTGCCAAATCAACTTTGACAAGGTCCGGCAAAGCGGCCCGGGTAACCCACAGAACACGTATTTGCACATATGCGGAGGCAGCGAGGACGTGAATAGTATTCGAGCGTGACTAATTGATATGACTGTTATGGCAAGATCTGGTTTACTATGACTGCCAATAAACTTTCACTCCATAGGAACTAATCACACAATAGAATGCCATATATTCTCATTCAGATTTACCTTATCAAGCCCCAGCGTAGGTCCCAAAGAGTTAGCGTTGTTGACAATGTTAAAGTGCGACAGCAAGGCACCTTTTGGCTTTCCCGTGGTGCCCTGAAAAATAGTTTCAAGGAATTAGTTGGAACGCAATTAATTTTTTGCTTAAGAGCAGATTATTGGCGTCAGAGTACAAGAAAGTTTTTATACGACAAAGATCAGTAATACTCACTGCACTATTCAACATATTATTTATTTTCAGAAGGGCGATAAAAGCCGAAAATACTCGACGTGAACTATCAAATGCGATAGGCAGGTTATTTCGTCATGACATATATTAACGGAAAAGAAAGCGAGACACGTGAACGCAAAGGAGGATCCTCTAATGTAAGATATGAACCACTATCACATAATTAAAAAATGGAATCCGTAGCTTACTCACCGAGGTGAATTGCACATTAACGGGTGAGTCAAAGCGTATCTGCTTTTCGATCATACTGACGGTTGCGTAATCCTTCGAGGTTGCTTGCGCCAGAAGGTCATCATATCTTATCGTGCCCCTGCGATAAGGTGCACCCCGAGCGTTCTAAAAATGACATATACGCTGAAATTTGAGACGTAGTCGAGAAAAGTAACAAATATTGCGATTAATATAACCAGAAAACAATGTAGATAATGGTGGTTAACACACTTACACACACTTAATGCAATTGTAGGTTTAATTGGCGTTTGAGTGATTGAGCAATCCGCAAGGTTATGATTTGGCTCAGCCTATAATTATAGCCATGTTTAAGCAGACATCGATAAGCAAGTCGAAAGAACCGCTGACATGACATTTTCGATGTGGGGTATTCTTCCTGAAGGTGTGGACTCAAGCTCTTTAAACCATAGCATGAAATAATCGGTAAGCCTCGTATTGCCCTAAATATTTCATTTACACTAAGTTGTATCAGCCAGTTCCGTTCCCCATCAACGTACCCATAAGGAGAATGAGCCGTGAGGTCACTGCACAAGGCTCGCCCAATTCCTACTGTTGGGGTGGTTGTACGAGCGGTAAAGAAAGGCAACAGGATGACATGACTTGCAACACTCAGCTGACTTCTTTATTCGTTTTTAACATGAAAGTGTTTTATGCTGGGGTCCACAACTGCTACTCAGACGTTCTTCCGTTACGGAAGTGACGTTGAAAAATAGATATATTAAGAGATTGCAAAGAAGAAACCAAAAGGCAAGGGTTCATCGTGCAGAATCGAACCAGCAACCTCTCCATTCTCATCGCACGGTGCTAACCACTATGTACGCCATGAAGCGCACGTTGCCTGGAGTTCTAACGGCAAGCCATTTATATACAACATACACCCTTTGGCAGTCCTCAGAGCTTCGAAATTTTAGCGTGTTTTCGTTATCGGTGGCCAGATGGCGCCAAGGGCTCGCACTGGGCGCGCTTTAAAGGTCGTCGCCTCCGCGAAGCGCCGCCTCCACGTAGCGTGGTCTCGCGTGCGCGCGCGCTTACCAGACTCGTAATTCGGGAGAGTACGAAGGTGACTTCGCATGCTGCCGCGGCAGCGTTTACGAAAGGAGCATGCTGCTGACATACGACGCAGCAAGAAGTGCGACGGCGGTTTACGCTGTGTATACACACAGGGCAAGCTCGTTGTGCGCTCGTTTCGTTGTGCACTCTTTGTTTCCGTATAAACAGCGCGCTTCAAGTGTAGAGCTGTCACACTTGTAAGTCCGTGTTCGTCCTGTGTATGCTGATTTAGTGCATGTTTTATTTTTAAGGTGTGCGCTGCAAGTTTCGAGCTGCTTGCTGTTCATAACGTGACTTTGTATTTTGTTGCTGTTGCTGAAACATTGCACGAGAAACACTCAAATATCTCTGTAAAGACGTGTTTCACTTTTGTGTTATACCGATTCCTATATGGGGGGATCAGTTACGTTTTTTTTTTCACTCTAGTTGCCCTTTTCATCCCCGCGTGGTAAGGGAGATGAGTAGGCGAGGTTAGAACCAGTTAGGAAAGGGGAACTGTTTCTCCTTGCGTGACCTGTTCGCGGCCCCCATGCCACAATCGCAGCAGCTGTAGCACGCGGACGCAGCGAGAAGAAACTCGGGCTTGATCAATTATGCATTACCAACTAGCCAAACAGTCTGTTCTTTTGAAATTTTTGATAAATTTTTCGATTCACATTTAACCGGGGTCACACGACGACAGTACCCCCGGTGACAGGCTTTTCTCGTTGGCGTGGGAACAAGATGACTACGACGTCACCCTGCCACGACACCAGAACCTGCTACGTAAGAATCCTCATAGTATAAGGCCACATTACCCCACGGTGTCGGCAAAATTTAGTTGCATCTTCAACGCCTCCTGCATCATGCTGCTTAAGTAGGGGACGCCAGGTCGGGCATTCGACCCAAACATTACCAATATGCGCGAGAGGACTTAGGGCTTTTTAAGGTAACCGTACTGGTCAAGTGTCACCATTATGCTTAAAAACTGCGTGTGAATCTGTGCTTATGAAACATCGAGGGCTTGTGTGGGCGCTCATTTGAGAGCATTAGAGGGTACGGGTTCAATCTGAAGCGATGGCGGCCTCATTTTGATTCTGAAGAATAGCAAATAAAAAAAAACAGTCGTGTTTTTAGATTTACGTGCATGTTAAAAACCCCATAGATGGTCGAATATTAGGCTAATATGCAGTTCTTCATCGGCTACCTGCTATTTCGCCCATTTATGAACTTTCTTCTTGGTATGGTTCGCAGAATAGAATGCCACTCATTATATACCAAATATTGTGTGTGTGAGAGAGAGATTGCACGTTGTTAGCGCCACATGGACGCGTATGCATGTCAAACGAAATGTGTGTTGGAAAATAGCACGCCACACTTACGGTTTCACTTCATCCCCGAGCATAATAACATACTTCAAGCTTGGGAGTCTGCAAAATAACAAAATATCGTTTGAAGTAAAGCAACGAGACTGATAAATAATTTGTTCTCGTGTGGGTTGCGCCACGAGTATCTTCGAATCTGTCCCTTTCACGAGAGTGGTAGAAACATACCTAAACACCATGTATAAAGTTGTCGCACAACTATCCTGGATCACAAATTAAACTTAAAAAAAGGAAATGTCAGCTCCGTTTACAGCGATCGCTTTCCCTCCCCAAAGAGAATTTGCATAAATGCTCCAACCAGTCACGCTTGCTCATTTTCATGACATCAAGCACTTCTTTCGAGTATTTCTGATAGTTGACTTTCCCATGAATACTAATGCTTGCGCCAATGAATTTAAGAGGTAAGTGCAAATTTATGGGATCATGTTTTGTTGCTAGACGCAATATTAATGATATCTAAGCGACATCATTGTATTTTAGTTTTCATTATTATTGTGTCAAAACAATAAAAAACCAGCCCACGAATTTACGGTTTCCTCCTAGCTAAAGCTAGTGGTGCGCAAGTTTGTGTCCATTAATATTGCTTTTAGCTAGGAAACTTGAACGCCCTGGAAATTTTAGTCGGAGACACTGGCATAGCTGCTCACCTAAACATAATGTTTTATGTAACGATGGACCTTTAGCTCTTAATTCGCGCAGTATTTACATCAGGCGACAGAAAAAGAAATGGTCGCCATCGCGCCCTGCAAACGTGAATGTCCAGAAAAGATGTATCGAGCAGCACACATGATGATGGGGATGAGGGTATGTTTTATTATTACTTTAGAGTTAAGGGTATAGTGGCAATTGTGGTCGCTGTGGTAGGCCGTCATTGGTTCCGCGACCGTTTTAAGCGAGACGAATTGCTTCCTATTGTCGAGCCCTGTAGGCTGCTCTTCTGGTGTCCTTAATTTCCATAGTCTACCCATGACAGTTGTAGAATGAAGTTGCTATAGATAGACCTCTCTTTCATGAATGAAAGCAGGAAACACACGCTGGGTGAAGGGATGGGCTTTTCCCCAGGTGGTCGAAATTTCCGGAGCCCACCACTACGGCGTCTCTCATAGTCATATGGTGGTTTTGGGACGTTAAACCCCACATATCAATCAATCAGGGATGTGCTTTTGACGTGATTCGAAGTCCTCGTGTTAAGTGCGAAGCAGCTGCTACCTAATCTTCACCAGGAATGGGTGGGAGGGTGTTCCCATTGTTCACAGGCACCTTGTCATTCAGCATGTGATTTTGATGCTTGTTTTGTAGTTTCCTAATTGAAACGAATACTGAGCTCCATTTCGTATGCCTGATTGCAAGGAGATATGTGACACTCGCCTTGAAGTGTAAAGGGGCCCCTGAACAACCGAGCGGTCGAAATGTAGTTGTGGCATGACGATAGTTATAGAGCGAGAACAGAACGACCACACAAAGACAAGAAGGACACGAAAGACACGAGTGCTCGTGTCCTTCGTGTCCTTCTTGTCTCTGTGTCGTCGTTCTGTTCTGGCGCTATAACTATCGTCATGCCATACCAACTAGCCCAAGCTGCCTCACTTCTTAGTTGTGGCGTTGCAGTGGTGCACGAGTCAACAGCTAACTTGTTCGTCCGTACACCTCTCCGAATGACCTTCTACAGAGTTCGAAGTAAAAACGAAATAAGTGTGCCCGTCTGCTAGCAGAAGGGCATGCAAGAAATTATTTGGTGGCTCGGGTGCCCTTCAACTGGTCGTTTCATGTTCACGTGGCGAAGGATTTCGACCAACTAGAGGTATACAGCTTCGCCGTAAAAATACTCACGGTTGGAGCTGAAACAAGCCAGCACTACTGTCTTAATTGCAATTGCAATTGCATGCACACCGCGAAGCTGTGAGTGGAGCTGGCATGTTTAGGTTAATTGTAACCGATCACAATACGATAAATTCTAACCACATGTACGCATGACAATGAGTCGGCGTGTGGCGTGTAGACTCACCACTGTGTCCTCTCTCATTAGAGAGAGAGAGAAAGAGAGAGAGAGAGGGTGCTCGGCTATACGAAGCTTTGCGCCCTCTCTCTTCATTGACACAGGGCGTGGCGGCGAGCCTACGCGCCACGTGCCGACCCGTTGTAACGCGTGTGGTTAGGACTTTACATGGTCGGACTCTCTGACGTCTTAATACACAGACCACGATATATGGTGGTTATGTATGTTTTAACGCTCCCGTCAAAAATAGATATGCCGTTCGTTTAACGTACTTTTTACACTTGAGTTCGCCCGGACTACTGTGCTCGAGTTCGGGCGCTATCTGCAGCATCATGGCGTAGTTGTCCTGGCGGGTGAATATTTCTGACAGGATGACAGCTGCACAGTCAACCTGCGGAATCACGGTGGGTTATAGGTGGCTTGGGATGACGTCACTGGAACTGCCGCGTTGGACCACCAACATGGTGGGACGCAAACTCTGTGATGTCATGTTAGTGCTATCAGTACATCACGTGCTGGTTCCACCGTTCTCTGTGCATAGATTCCCAATGACGTTCCAGCGACGTCTTTCTCGTACTGAATGAGGTTGATAGTCTCGTGATTATGCTGTCTTGGCGTCATCTAAGCCCCACGTTGGAGCCATATGACGTCAAGTGCAAGCTATGAATAGCTGGTGTAAGCTCGCACTGAAACTATAATCATGTGGCAAATCGCACGGCCAATTGGAGCAACGACTTATAGGTAACTTCATTTCGGAATCGTTTAGTGGTGCTTGTACCCAATAAAAGCTATGTAATAGTACCTCAAACACTGCAGTGTAATTGAAGTTGTAGAGGTTAGACCTAACGCTGCTGACTTCAGAGTGAACTTCATATGGTAATGTACAGGGTGTCTGAGAAAATGTGTCAGAAAAATCCACAAAAATGATGGAAACGTAATATTTCCCTATCTGCCTTCATAATTGCTTTTTTTTTGTGGCGGCACAGGTCTTGCGATGAGTAGAGATATTGATCAGGGAACGACTACAGTAATCAAATGAACTAAGTTAATTAGTGGGGACATGTGGTCGGGTCACAAGGGAAATTGAAGTGCCTCCTGCGAAAAGCCTATTGTCGCTTTGACATTCGAAGAAGCAGCCCCTCGCATCTACTGCGCAGTAATTGATGTCGATGAAATCGAAACCGAAGCGCCGATGAGCGAAACTAGCGGACGACCCGAAAGACGTCAATATTCACGAGATCTATTGTAATCGTGTCAGCTCTGTATCGGTTAAAGGGACACTAAACTCAAATAACAATTTAAGTCAAAGTGAAATCTCAATGTATGTCAACGCTTAAAATGGCAATATTATGAACAGCAGTGCCCTACTTGCCGAGAAATTACTGAAAATGCACGAGAACACAAAATGATCCCGATGACGTCACACTTGCTGCCTACGATTAATCATTAGTAATAGAACTAGCTACACTAAATAAACAACCTTCCGTGCATCAAGAGATATAATAAAATGTTGCTTGTTCATTTCTGTTTGATTCACAGAAAAAAAATAACCACCGGACGTTACTATATGGAGAATGGCGCGAGTGGTTCAAAAGTTAATTTTCACCTGGGTAAATCGGACAGGTTGTGCCATCTAGCGGGACTCAGTTGAACTAAGCACGCGTGCCATTTCGGAGGACATGGTAAAAAAATTGTTCAATGACCGTTGTTGCTGCTGTGGCTCCCGCTACTTTCGTTCTTCTGCTACTAGTGTCAGCGGCCGCGCATCGAAGCCCGGCAACGTTGTGCACGGCAACAGTGACGCAAAAGGTTGCACTCGAGGCGGGTAATTTGAGGTGTGCCAACGTGATGCAGACCAAGAAAACGTGATTTTATTTCAAATGAGCACTTCCTTGGCACAAAAGTAAGACTACAAGGTTTCTGAGCCGCTATTTCAGCTATCAACATGGACATAATATTTGGATTCACTGTCCCTTTAACATACGTGAGTCACGTGTCTCATAATCGCAAGCGTAACTCACAGACCAATAAAATTAAATCGATCAATAGTTGGTATAACGACACTATAGGTCATTTTGTTTGTCTAAAAATATAGCATTTGCTCTCATCCACATTGATATAGTTCAGACTTAATCACTATTACCATCGGACGTGTTCCGCAAATCTGTTAGCGGCAATGAGCTGTCCGAAGCAAGGACCCTCATTCTCTTGTTTGACTCGACCAGTGGTCTCCATCATAAAAAAGTAAATAAATGAATCACCGTGATTATTGTTTTAATTGATATTTCCAGCAATCCTAATGTGCCTGCCGGCACAAAGAAATAATTGTGAAAAAAATGAGCGAATACTTTTCGGGTTGTTCTCAATTTATTTTTCTTTTAATTTTCGGGCTTATTTCTTGAAAGACACTGCATAGAACATGAATTTCTTGAACTATAAGAAAAAAATATCATAAATATGACAATCCTTTCAGACAGTCCTAACCTGCCAGGTGTATGACTCTCTTTAAAGCGATCTACGTTGACCCTTTTGGGACTCGGAACTCCGACGAGAGCACGACGACATCCAGGGGAACTTTAGTGCCTCCCCGTCGAGGTGTTACTGGACTCCTATAGACCTATCCCTTGTTCTTAAACACGGGTAGGCCGATGTCGACATTATCGGTAAACTTATAGCGCCGTACGCCCATAACCTCCGCCATAAGCGCTGAGGGCTGCGACGTGCGCCTACAAAACGACGTTGTGAGACGCCACAAGCGTTGTGAAAGTCATAAGCGCTGAAGGCTGCTATGTGGGCCAACAAACAAAACTAAGTTTTGAGACGCGACTCACATCCAACCATGACGCAGCTCGTCGGCATACCGTTTTCTTTCTCATTTCTTGACTGAGAACCCCACATGCACCATTGAAAACCAAGCAGAAACTGCGGTAGGCAGAGCCTCTTTTGTCTACCAAGACAGCGCCACCGCATTTTCGTGACGTAAGTCCGGTGGAATTTGTGTATTAGTGAGTGCTACAGACTTCAACTTTTTTTGTTTGTTTCCGTGAAGAGGTCACGCGCTTCGGCGAGTGCTTCACACGCCCTCTACAACGCGCCAATCCAGCCTGTTTGTCTTCCTTCTTGCGGCGACCATCCTTCTCCGGCCTTCTTAAATTTCCTGGTCGGCCACGCGTGGCGCGTGGGGCGCTTATGAGTCCGTTACAGGAAGCAGATCGAATGACCCTCACCTTTCTTTTCTCTCTTCTCCAATCTTATCCTACCTATATATCTTATTCCCCATTCCTGTGCGGACCTATTGAGGTGTCCTAGTAAGGAGAGACAGTTACGGGTCGGCAATTTTCTTCTGTTAAAACCACTTGTATATTCAAAGGAGCTAACATGTATCTTTAGAGTCGTATACGTGGCAATCCAGAACTATAAAAAGCAAGTCAACTGAATCTCTCTTTTTCTTTCTCAAAGTGTGTTAAAATCCACTCAGCACGAGCATATTTTCCTTCACACAAGGATGTGGTGTTTCTGGCCATAATTGTAAATGCTATCGTTTCTGAAGCTGCCTTGCTTAACCACTTTCATACGATAATGTTTTACACTGCACATCGTGAATCCAGGCCACAGAGATTTAAAATTTTTCTGTTTCGATCCGAATTTACGTCAGCGCGGCGTGGTGGCTAAAACATAAGCAACCAGCTTGCATTTGTTCTCAACTCTATAATGTATATAGTAACCAATTTGTCTTTATCATTTGGTAATAAGCAAGTATCTACATTTCAAATATTATCTAGTGATTTCAATGCGATCAAAACATTCAGACCTGCAAGACTGGAGCACAAAGTGCGAATTTTTAAAAAATTGTATAGCCAATCATTCTGAGTTAGTGGGCGTATCTCCAAATAAGATCTTCAGTCACAACACACGGATTCAGCCTTAAGTTAAACACCCGACAGGCCTTGAATGAAACTCACAGTTTCCAGGCAATACTCCAATTCTGGAACTTGATACGCTGTATTGATGTTTACCTGCACAAAGGTGCGCGAAAAGTTCACCTGATATAAGAAATGGGGCGAGGCTTTTACTTGTACGGTCGTGAGCAAAAGTTTAGAGGCCACAGCACCAACACCAAATAAAAAAAAAAAAGGTTCCCTGGCACAACCACACAGCGTATAGGATTGTTTTAATCATTTTGCGTTGGCAAAACATGTGTGCTTAGGCTGTGCCTCTTGATTTCACAAACATACTCAGGCTTAAGACAAAAAAAAAAAATCTTGAGGTTTCTATACCTTCGCTCGTGACTGTACATAACGATCGAACTGCACGTTAGTTAAGCGCAGTATTAGGTCGTAAACGTCCGTTTGTTTAATGCTTCTAATGGCGCATGTTGATATTTTTACTGTGTTTTATTGGTTTGGCTCTTGTGTCGTTCACGTTAGGTGATCGCTTGTTGCTTGAACTTATGAAAGCGCAAAAATTATGACTTAGTTGCTTACATTTAAACCAGAAATACCGCTCAAACAACAACGACAACTCGGCCCCTGTCCTTTTGCTACTTTTACTTTCATACATTTTTCAACTATCACAGCTCTGTTCAAAGCCTGCTTGCCGCCCATTAAGGTGAAATCCCCTTATGTCTCATTATAAGTGTCACATGACCACTCGCTCGCCTCGAAGACCGATGCGAGCAAGTTGCGCGACCAGTATACGTCATTGCGGCACTCATGCGATTAAAAAAAAAGGATCTCACGTGACTTACGCTTCATCTTTGAGAAAGCGTGAAAGCGAGGCGATAAAGGGGAATATAAAGAAGACTATAAAATAAAGCTAATTCATTAGTGAAAGTTGATAGCAAAAGTTCATTACGTGACGATAATAAAAGCAAATTAAGGTAATACTGGATTAGTTGGCAAAATAAATTATTGAACCTAATTATTACACGAGAAATTAGTGACAACTGAGGTAAATAGTGTCCGCTGTACGTGCACTATTTACCTCAGTAAAAACACTGTAAAACACTCACCATCACTGTAAAACAGCCTGTAAAACAGCCACGTTAGATGGCTTTCCTTTTCGAGTCGTCTTAGGCGTACGCATTAAACATCTTTTTTTAATTCTTCAATGGCTTTGAATGCTGACAGTACGCTTCCGACCACATTAAAAAAAAGTTCAATGACACTTTTAGCAGATACTGCTGCAAGTCGTTATTTATGTTGGCATGGCTTGCACGTCTCAATCCAACCGCACCATATTTCAGCGTATATAGAGTAGTATTATATAGTGTCAACAAATATATTCGGTTAGCAAAAGATACCGCAGCGAGACTCACGAGGATCAGGCCAGCCTTGGCCGATGCGAACTGCACGACTGTCCACTCGTATATGTTAGCCGCCATGAGGCCAATCATGGATCCCACAGGCAGACGGAGCGATGCCAGGGCAGCCGCCAAGTGGTCGACCTATAAATGGGTGTCAACTAGGGCTTGTTGGCATGACTTCATCACCGGCGACAGTGAGGGCAAACGGGGCAAGAGAGATAGACAGGACTTTGCGCTGGCTAACGAAAGCCAGTGCAAAGTCTCTTCTGTCCTCCTCGTCCCGTTTGCCCCCACTGTTTCCTGTGAAGGTCGACCCGGAATAAACACAAAGAAAAACGCCTATTTACATACGTTGAGGAATATGCAGCAGGCATGTTCACTTACGTCAAGCTTATATTGCACGTAAGTTTTGGTGATGTTTTGGTGGCAAGAGATGATGGCCACGTTGTCCCCCATGGTGTCCGCAGCCCTGTCGATCACCTGGCCCACTGTTAGCGGCAGCAGCGGAACATCACTCGGTGCATGGTAGTAGCTGAGGCGGGAAGCCTTACGTCTGCAAAACAAACATTTTTTTTTTACTTTGAACTTCTGCATTGAACAAGCAGGTCACCCGCTTAACCGTAGGGGAGAATCATCGTCAGCGTTGGACACCAGACAACATTTATTAGGTACGCCTTTTAGAGTGATGGCAAGTGAAACGCAATATACTAGGCGGTCCAGTGAATTAACATAAGCGAAGACACTACCTTACCCGGTGAATCGCAGGGGTTTGCGGTTGTAGCCCTAGAGAACACTAGAACAGATTTCAGACGCATAGTGCGAATGGCATTATAATGCCATTCGCATGTGTGAGTGGTCTATAGACCACTCACAATGCATAACGCCGTTTACATAACTCAGACTTGTGGCAGTTTCTTGAAGCGACAACATGAAAGTGGAGCTGAAGTCGCATTTCTCTTGCGGTATGAGTGTAATGCAAAGAAGACTTAGACGCAGGGTTACACGCGAACGTACCGCGTGTCTGTTTATGTGCTTTCTGTTGCGCTAGTCATGCTAGATGTACACCATTGTGCTATACAAGACCACATCGCGACGAGACCGCATTGCAATATACTACAATACATCATTTATAAAATGTAGAAAAGCTGTTCTGGTAATTATTGACAGCTTTCTCGTTCATTATACGCCTCTCTTAACCCCTGAAAAGTACGCCACTACAAAAAAAAAAGAAGACCACAGGTTACATTATTCGGCGAGTGCTGACTTGTCACGTCAATGACTCCCTTTAGAGGGACATAGTGACTGCCTTTATGACTTCCACGGCTGTGCCACGAAAGTATAAATCACCCTTTTAAGAGAGCTTACGTGACTTTTCAGAGATGAGAAGTTCGCAAACAGGGTGTGTGTGCAGGAGCCTGCATTTCGACAAATGGACTCGTGTTTCTTTCAATGCCAAGTGCTTTCAAAGCGTTGTCTTCGAGACAACGGATCCACTCGGGGAAATTTTGACTCCTGCACACTCCTGTTCGGGAATTTTTCATTACGCGCTTCTCTTTTCCCCCCGATTCCTGTTTTTTTTATATATATCCTGAGAAAGTTATATAAGAGGCAAGTTAAGACTAAAAACAAAAGTCGGATGACTCTTTCGTTTGCTCAGAGTGTACAAGCGTTCAATGAGCGAACAGTGAACAATGCTACGTTATAAAAAGCAATGGGCATTCGCATACCAGGCCTCCATTAGAACCATTTCTAACTGCAGCCACCAAAGGACTCATCGAAGATAAGAAAAATCTCACCTTGCAATTTGAAGAGCACTCGCAGGGCTCCTCAGCTTTGACCGGATCAGGGCTGCCGACAAGATTTCGGCAACTCGCGGGCAGCACCGTAGTAGCATCGCCGCGTCGCCGACGGCAATAAACGCTTCGTTCGATGGGCTAGTCGACGGTGGAAGCTAACAACTCTTAGCGCAGTACTACGCGAGGTGAGGCTGTTATGAAGGCGGACTGGTGCTGATGCTGATACTGATGACCTCAGATGGACGGCGCTCATCCACAAAGGGGTATGGGCCAAGAACCGGGCGACAGGACACTTAAATGAAACTAAAATGAAATTAAAGCCAATCTGAAAAATTAGTTTAGAGATAAAACTGCCAATAAACAAAATTGTTTGTTAAGAGAGCAGTAGATGTCCCAGGCAAAGGTATTTTGTCACCACAGTATCGAGTGGGCCGAATAACCGCATGGGGATCGGCCAATAATCAGGCTGAAAATTTTTAAGTGCTAAAATTGGTTACACCGTCAATTATAATTAGAGGTTATTTTTGGTTAACCATCAATTTTAGCATATGTCATGTAGCGTGTCCTCCCAAATGAGCGAAAATCTTTATTATCAATTATCAACATTATCAATTTTATTGGACCTGCACTATACCCACTATAACCACTATGGTACAGTTCAATTCTTTACCGATGCTACGTGTACGTGGCGTAGGTTAAGAATTGGATAAATGTATAAAGTGCAAATAAGTGTGGTACAGAAACTAAGAAAACAAATGAGAGATTCAGTCATTGAAATCAATCAACTTTCGCCGAGTATGATAAGAAGGGTTATTATTAAGAAACGAAGCCGCCTTTCACCAGGTACTTTTTTTACAACAGCTCGCAAGAGTCTCGAAGAAGAAAAAGTAAAAAATGATATCCCCCCCCCCACCCAAAAAAAAATGCCCCGCCTTCCCGAAGGGATTGGATTGGATAAACTTTTATTTGGTCCTCCAAAACACAGATCACTGTGTTGCGGGCAGCTCCCACGTGGGGACTGAGATGCCAAGCTCCTCAGCCGCCTCGCGGGCTTGGTGGACAGCCCAGAGCTGATCTGCCAAGGATGAGCTGCGGATTGCCGCCTCCCATCTGGCAGAGGTGATGTGCGATAAATGAGCGAATTTGGTGCACTGCCAGAGCATGTGTTCTAATGAAGCTATTTTCCCACAATGTGGACAAAGATTACTTGGGTATAGGTCAGAGTACATGATGCGTAACATTTTCAAAGTAGGGTACATCCGCGTTTGCAAAAGCATTAATGTAAGTGCTTGGGGCCGGGTTAGATTTTTGTGAGGTGGAGAGAAAATCCTTCTAGACAGGTAGAAATGTTTAGTGAGCTCATTATATGTTGTAAGAATTTCCCGGTTATCCCCTTCACCGGTAGAACGCATCCCCGGGGAGGCGTGGTTGGAGAGTTCTCGCGCCGCCTCGTGTGCTGCTTCGTTGAGATTGGGAGGGGAATCGTTGATTTGTCCAAGGTGAGCTGGGAACCAACTCAGAAGATGATGGGTTATGTTCTTGCCTTGCAGTATTTTCAGCGTTTGTTCACAGACCGTCCCCTTGGCGAACGCCCGTAGTGCTGCCATGGAATCACTGTAGACGACTTCAATGTCATCCATCTTGAGTGCTAAGGCGATGGCCACTTGTTCCGCAATGATTGGGTCTTTCGTCCTGACCGTCGCTGAGTTGACGACATGGCCAGCCCCATCGACTACCACTGCCACAAATGCTTTCCCATTGGCGTAGGAAGCCGCGTCAACAAATACGACCCCTCGTTCCTCGTTTGAGACTTGACGAAGTATAGACCTGGCCCTCGCTACTCTTCTTCCGACGTTGTGTTCTGGATGCATGTTTCTCGGTATAGGAGATACCGTGATAGTTTCCCTGATGTTGTCAGGGATATTATTGTAATTGCGTCTGATTGCTATTGGGTGTTGGCCCAGCTTCTGCAGGATCATTCTCCCCGACCTTGTAGTAGATAACCTTGCAAACTGTGCTCTCTCTTGGGCTTCTGCTATTTCTTCGAGCGTGTTGTGTATGCCAAGCTCAAGCAGACGCTCGGTGCTGGTATGTATGGGTAGGCCCAGTACCTTCTTGATAACTTTCCTGAGGAGCACATTCAGTGTCTCGGACTCGGCTCTTGACCAGTTGTGCATTGCTGCCTCGTATGTGAAGTGACTTAGAATAAACGCATGCATCAACCTGATGAGGTTGCCTTCCTTGATCCCATTTCTTTTGCTGGCCACTCTGCGTATGAGGTGCACCGCACTGTCTGTTTTCCGAGTTAACTTGGCTATAGATTTGCTGTTGGCGCCGGTAGACTCTATCAGCATTCCCGGGAATTTGATGGAGTCGACCCTCTGGTTGGCATCCCCTTGATTTGTACGGAGGTGGATGTCTATCTGGTTTAACGGCTTCCATCCCCTGGGCTTCGGTCCCCGGCGTGCAGTCCGATAAAGCAAAAGTTCTGACTTACTCGAGGAGCACTTGAGCCCGGAAGGGCGAAGGTAGTCTTCTACGGTGTCAATCGCCTCTTGCAGAGCGCTCTCAATCTGCCCCTCGCTTCCACCTGTGCACCAGATGGTAATGTCATCTGCGTAGATGCTGTGCTTCAATCCTTCAATGCTCGATAATTTCTTTGACAGTCCAATCATGGCAATGTTGAACAGCATTGGTGAAATCACTGCCCCTTGTGGCGTGCCCCTTGCTTCTAGTTCGATTGCGGCGGTCTCGATATCTGCAATCTTCATCACGGCTTTCCGATCTGTAAGAAAAGACCATACGTAGTCATAGAAGGCTTTCTCTAGACCAAGCTTGGAAATTGCTTCGAGTATGAATGAGTGGAGGATGTTGTCAAACGCTTTTTCTAGATCTAGGCACAGAATGGCTCTCACGTCTCTGGTTTCATTGTCGATGACCTGGTATTTGATAAGCTTCAATGCATCTTGTGTGGATAGCTCTGCCTTGAATCCAACCATATTGTGTGTATATATGTCGTTATCTTCCAAGTACTTGTTTACCCTGTGCAGTATGGCATGTTCTGCAACCTTGCCGATACATGATGTCAAGGATATTGGCCTCATGTTGTCCAAGTTAGGGGGCTTTCTTGGCTTAGGAATAAGGATCGTGCTGGCCAGCTTCCACTGCTCTGGCACACTGCCTTCTTTCCATGCTGAATTGATCATATCCCTCAGGGTTTCAACTGAATCGCCATCAAGGTTACGCAGGGCCTTGTTTGATATACTGTCCGGGCCAGGGGCCGACCTGCTGTTGAGATCATGCAAGGCTCTTCTGATCTCCTCGATGTTAAACTTGCCCTCAAGACCTGGATTTGGCGTGCCCTGGTACTGTCTACTTGGGGGTGCCAATACTCTTTTGATTGGGAGGTACTTATGCACGGGCTGCTGTACAACTTGCTGTTCTGTAGTGCGCCCTATCTCTTTATGCAAAATTCGAGCGATAACATGCTTTTGATTTGTTTTGGTGGTGTTTTCGTGTAGGAGATGCTGTAACATATTCTATGTCTTGCCATTGCGCATCTGACCATCGACGGAGTTGCAGATTTCGTCCCATTGCTGCCTGGATAGTGCGCGACAATGTTCCTCGACTGATCTGTTTACCTCAGCTATCTTCTTCCTCAGTCTTCGGTTCAGGCGCTGACCCTTCCAACGGTTCAGTAGTGCTTGCTTTGCCTCAAGAAGATGAGCGAGCCGGCTATCCATTCTTTCAACCGGAAAATCTGTGGTAATGGTGGAGGAGACGGATTTGATGTCATCTTTAATCTGTTTGACCCACTGCTCCAAGCCTTGTCTGTGGCCATCTTGTTCCCTTTCCATCCTTATCTTCCTGAACTTATCCCAGTCTGTGAAGTGGAATTCTCTCTGCTTTTTATGCTCCACGGAGAAGGTAGTGGCAAGAATGCAGTGGTCACTTCCTAGGTCTACAGCAAGGTTCATCCACTGGGCCTTCTTGATGTTCCTTACAAATGTAAGGTCCGGGGTGGAATCCCTGCAGCAAGATGTACCAAGCCTTGTTGGTAGGCTGGGGTCTGTGATTAGGGCGAGATCAAGTTCACTGGCACTTTGCCAAAGTCGATTTCCTTTCCCAGTGTTGTACTTGTAACCCCATGTATGATGAGGGGCGTTGAAATCACCTGCTATGACGAGTGGACATTCCCCGGCGATATTAACAGGTTTCTTTAGAAGCGTCTTGAACCCTTGCTTTTGTTCCTTTTGACTGCTGTATATATTAAGAATGAAAATGCTCTGACGGTTGCTGGTACCCGGCACGATCTCTACCAAGACGTGTTCCAACCGGCCTGCTTCTATCTTGAGGTCGTGGGTTACATGGGTTAGTTTGTTGCATACGAAGGTGCAGACTCCCCTCCCTTCAGTATCCCCTATTACAGGCCGGAATCCAAGCAACGTTGCTTGCGGTGAAAGGGTCTCTTGTAATAATATAATATGAGGCTTTTCTTGGCTGCTCCTGATATACTGCTGCAGGGTTGCCTTCTTTTTAAGGTAACCTCTACAGTTCTATTGCCAGATACGAAATCCTTCACGTAGCGCTGCCATCATGGTTATTACATGGGCGGCCAGAGCCTGATGCTGCACCTGTCGACAGGTTTGGTACCACTAGTATTGGTGGCCGAAGGGGTGAGCTTGGTGGGTGAGGAGGCCTTGCTGTGTTGTGCAGATATGCTTCGACCTTTGTAATGCGCAAAGTCATATGCTCTTCCAGTGCCGCCACGCTTGATTGTAGCCTACCCATCTGCTCGCTAAGGTTGGCTACTACTTTGCTGAGCGTGTCAAACACCTCTTTCATATCTGACATGGTCGTTTGGTTGGCTTCCACGTGTTCTGCCATGACTGCCCTCTTTTTCGTGGTTCTCGAGTCCCCCACGTTTTCAGCCACAGGGACATCGACTGGCTGAGGCATTGGCTGTGAAGATTTCGCGCTGGTTAGCTTCGTGAGAAGAATTTTTATTTCCTTTAACTCAGCTGATAGCCTCTCATTCGATTTTGTGAGTCTCGCGTTTTCTTGCTCTAGCTGTGCAATTCTATCATGCTCTGGCAGCTTACCTGTCATCACCTCTGCCCCGCCGTTGCGCACTCGCTCAGCCCAGCTGCCTTTCGAAGTAACTGCAGGCATCCTCCCCGGGTGTGAAGCCGTGATCTCGAACTGAACGCCAGGCAGCTGGCCATTCGGGTGCCGCCCAGGCTGATCCCGACCCTGATGGTGACCTTGAGAACTCGAGCGGCCCCGTGATTGGGAGCGGGCCTTGGGTCTAGAACCTCTTCTGGAACGCGACCTCCCCCTGGAGTGGGGCCGCCATTCCTGTTCTTGTGTAGTCTGGATGCTCTGGGTCCAGTAGGCTGGAATAAGCTGCTTGTCGTTGATGTCTGGACTCGATGTGATTGATGCGTCCCGGGCTTCTGCGGCTGCTCGCGATCTTTCCCAACGTCTGCGTCTGACGACGTATGGCACTAAGAACTTGTTCTTGAACTCCTTGTCTGCCGTGGGATGGTGACCGTCGCACAGCCTGCATCTTGGATTGCACTGGTGCAGGCTATCTGGGTTCTTGATCTCGCAGCCTCTGCAGGTTGTTTCAGCTGGGTTTGGACAGACGTCAGACCGATGGCCCAGCTTTCCACAGACGTAACAAATATCGATGTTCTTGCGGTAGAGGGAGCACTGCAAAAGTGAAGGTCCATATCTCACGAATCTGGGCACCTTGTGTCCTTCGAACGCTATGATGATTGTCCCGGTGTCCTTGATTCTCTTGGCCTGCAGCGCGAGCGGGTTGTTCGCGTTCACGATCATTCGGGTCAAAATGTCCTGAGTATCGCTTACGGGGATCCCACGAATCACTCCTTTACAAGTATCGTGGGGTGCCGCGGCGTACGCGCTGACCTCGAAAACTTTGCCTCCAATGTCAATTTGCTTGACCTTGAGGTATCTTGAAGCTCTGTCTTGGTCCGGAGTGCTTGCCACCATAATGTTCTGCTGCAAGTTGGAACAGATGATGTCCTGCATGGCCTCTTCCTCTTTGACGCCGGCCGCCAGTACTATCGCGTCTGCCACGGCTCCAGTGCCCATTCTCGAGATATTTAATCCTCCACGTGGTTGTAGCACAATTTTGCTGAAGTCCTTAGGTAGTGGCGGCATGTGTCCAGCTCGCACGATTGTATGCTTTGTGCCATACCTATTACGACGGGCTCGAGCGTCTCCCGCAACGCCAGCCTTGGTCGAACCCTTGGCAGCAGAAACGCTAACCGCGGCTTGCTTATTCCTTGAGCGTCTCGTTTCGGCTTCCTTGCAACCCATGTTTTCCGTGCAATCCTCTGGAGAGACGTCCTCTCCATCTACTTGGTATTCCATTCTCAGTTGCAGATCCTGGAACGCGCAGAGCGTTGAGTCGCGTTGGCGCCGGGCCGGCGCATCGGCGACAATCGCCTCCTTGGTTAGGCTTAAATCCCCCGGTGGCGTTGCCGTGTAAAAATGTCCCAAAAATGGTTTAAAAGTCCACTCACCAGCACAAAGGTGGTATCTGCTGATTGCTTGAGAACTTAGGCACACGATGGGACTAAAAACTCGGCGACAAATTCGTGAATACCACAGGAAAGCATTCTTGAAAGCAGGAGCCGATCCTCGCGCGTCCACACTGGTCGGCACCTAGAGCGTCTCCTTCCCGAAGAGATTGTGAGGAAATGCGAATGCGCGTTCATAACGGCGTTTCGCACGTGAGATCCTAGTGTTAGAAAAATAATGTTTTCTTTTTAGGGGCGAAGCTCCTTATTGCGTGGGCTGTGCGTCCCCTGTATGTAGCCACCTCTAGTTTAGTTCTTGCAGTGTTCACTAGATGGCGGTACCGTCTCCTGTATGTAGCCACCTCTCGTTTAGTTCTTGTAGTGTTTACTAGATGGTGGTACTTGTAGCTGATGATGAAAAGATGCAAGATGTTATAAACTAGAAAGCGGTACTTGTAGTTGATGAAAGACGCGAGATCTTATAAAATAGGAATGATGTCACATATGGCGCGTGTCATTGGTTGAAGGCAATCGTTCGATTTAGTGCGGCGACGTACGCTAGGGGGAGCGATGTAATAAAATCGAGTGGGCAAAATGTACAGGGGATTCATGGTTTACCAGGTTTACCTCCGGAGCTTCGCCCACTCAACATCATTCACTTCGTGGATATGGCGGCACTTTTTTTTCCTTACACCGCACAGCAGTTCGCCGCACTTGGCGTTTTTCTGTAGCGAGAAAAGCGGTATGCGTTTCCGGCTCTAGTAGCTAGTGTGCACAGAAAAAAGAAGAAAAAATGGCAGCATATCCACGGAGTGAACGATGGAGAGTGGGGCGAAGGATTCGTCCATCCATTCGTCCTTGCTTCCGTCCGTCCATGCATCCGTCTGTGTGACCGTCCACGCGTCCATCTGCCCGTCCGTGCGTGCGTCTGTTCGTGCGTCCGTCCCTGCGTTCATCCATGCATCCACCCCTGCGTCCGTTCATGCGTCCATCCATGCATCTGTCTGTGTGTCCGTTCGTCCATCTATTCAACACTCCAAGTACCACCATATCGTATCTTTTCATCATATTGACACGATTGACACGAGCATTTTCCCTATAGAAGCACCGCCATCCAGCGGACATTCCAAGGGCTGTTATGACCGCCATCGGTAGGCGCCATGCTGTCGTTGAAAAGCGTAGCCGGGCCGCGTTCCCACGCCTGGAACCCAGGTTTTCTTGGAACCAGCGTTGAGAGCTGACGGGGGAGCGGCGCTCTTTTAATCCTCAAACAAGTAGCCGGCTCGCCGAATGCCTATGCCCGCCAGGTATTGTCCCTGCTAGCCGGCGGATGAGACGTCACGTCGCCACGAAGCGGTAAGCCGTTCCAGAGGGGACAACAAAGACAGCGTATTCCTTTGAAGAAACGGCGACCGCCGCCACAAAGTGCCCTGCTAATTGAGCGGACAGATTGGCGGACCGTTTGATGTCTGCTGTCCGAAGCTTGGGACCCCTCGACCAGCGACATACACGACGAGCAAGAGCCTCTCTGGCGCCACCTTTAAGTGCAGTGATCTTGACTCGAAATTGGATGTTCACGTGCGCCGTGCATGCTCGTACCCCTCACCTGTTGTGTGTGTGTGTGATTGGTGTTCCACTGAAGAAGGAGGAGCCCGACAGGGCTTATAACGGCGCCGCAGAGTGCAGGACGTCGCTCTGAACTGTGTAGCGGTTCAACCACCACGCTCGTGGTTTGTGTGAACTCCTAACCTTCCTATGCTGTAAATATTTGTAAATAGTGCCATAAACCTGTTTGTTTTTTCATATCCCCATCTTGTAAGCGCTCGTTTCCTCAACCCGAAGCTACACCACGCTACCACAAGAGACCGGGTTTTGTTTTCGTATCCTCCAGCGACCTTCCACCCCGAGCCACAACAACTGGTGATCAAAGGAGGGATCACAACAACTGGTGGCAGCGGTGGGACCACGACGACTGGTGAACAGCGGTGGGATTCGAAGCTACAAGTGACAACAACAGTCGGCCCAGGAGAAGCAGCTTGCTCGAGACATGGATCACGTATGGGTGAGTGCTTGGCTTTTCCTTTGAGTGAACCAGGTTCTAAAAGAGGGTAAATTTTAGAACTGGTAGTTAACTTTGCCGAAAGACTCAGTTTCGCCGTTTCGGAAAGTTATTTTGGAAGTAGCGAGCACTCAGTACGATCATGGACTTGCGGGAGCTGCAGAAGTCAGACTTGTTGCTTTTGTGTGAGGAGTTGGGGATCGATACAAAGGGTTTGGCACGAAAACCCATAATCATTCAAGCGATTAATGATTTGGGGCTGATGATGAGGAAATAAGTGAAGAATGGGACCTCATCATCGAAAGAAAACTAAGAGCAGCTCAGATGGAAGGAAAGAGTGAACAGGAAAGAGAAGGCCTCAAGAGAAAGTTTTTCAAACAAGACTATGAGTTGCGTATGAGGCTGGGACCCCAGCGAGGAGTACTTCTCGAAAAGGAGGCAGAGTTCGAGATGTCTAGGTACATGCAGCCATATGAGGTATCATGGGATATGGGCCTGTATCTCAGACTCTTTGAACGAAAGTGTAGTCAACTTAAGTGTGAGCGAGACACCTGGTCTCAGAAGCTACGCACGGTTCTGCCCTGCGAGGCAGCGGACGTTGTTGCGCGACTCAGTGAGCAGCACGCGAACAACTATGAAGTTATCAAATCAGAGCTGATCGGAAAATTCGGAACTTCTGTTAGCAAAAAGAAAGAAAGACTCGCACCGGAGTCTGAAAGCGAGGCGCGTCGCAAAGCGCCGGAAGTTGAGGCGCCTCATAAAGCGCGACAGGAACAGATTGCGCCAGAGAAGGGCCCGCATATTCTCGAATGCATCCATGTAAATGATGTAGAGAACGAGGCCGTGGCCGGTCTGGAGGTGGGGACGATGTCGAAGGACGCTCCTTGCGCGGATGAAGAGGGTGCCAGCAGCCCTAATGGGCCCAGTAAGAGGCTGGAAACCTTCTTCGTGCCTCAGGGGGACCTTTCGACATTGTCAAATTTAGGCATGGTTAGCGCAGTGGCTGATGAGGGCAAGAACGCCACGCTTCAGCAGTGCAGCGATAACACCGAGCAGGTTTGCAAACATCGCAGAAAAAGGAAGAAGCGAAAGCGTTAGGCACTGCCTAAGCATAGGACTAGTCCCACACCGCCCCGCGAAAGACGAAAGGGTAGGCCACTAATCCGTTTAAGGAAACGTCAATGGGGCTGTTCATGGAGGCACAAGCGGCGAGTCAGGTGTGGAGGGAGAAAGGGAGGTGCGTCACCCCAACGATGCGCGCGGTTCAGCTCGACGACTTCGGAAAAGCGGCCTTGCCCGAAGGGTCAAAGTCGAAAGAGCAGAGTGGCTAAATACCGCGCAGGGGTGAATACAAAGAGAAAAGGGCACAGGCTCCCCCCCCAGCTTCTGGCGTCACGTTCAAATTCCTATGGGGAATAGGACGAAGTGCAGAATGAGGCGTGACGGCAGGACACAGCCTAACGTTCGTTTGTTTAGTAGCCTCAGACGTGCAGGAAAACCGCCGGGACCGCGACCCCATCGTGTACGATTAAAGGAACCACGAGAAAAGGGGGAACGGTCAGTTGGAGTAACTTTTGCACGGGCGTGTCAAATATTGTTACTCGGTGTTGCATTGAAAATGCAGATTTGAGCCACTTTAAATTTGGTAGGTTACGTGATGCGGTGGAAAATTTTCAGAAGGAAAATCGCCGAGCCAAAGGCTGAAAGTCAGCATTGAATCAGTTTAATCACGAGTGCGAAAATTTGCGTAAGGTAAAAACAGAGAAAATGTGTCATTTTTCTAGTTTTTTCAAAGGTTTAGTGTGACATTGTATGCCTTCACTGCCATGGGGATGTGGCGTGAATGAGCATTTGAGGAAGATGTTAGCATAAACCGAATCATTTCATAAATTGATTAAGTTTGGCGCGACACAGTGGAGTTGTCGTTGCGCGCATTAAGAATATAAGGTCCTTTGGGCACAATTTCAGCATAAAACCTGTGCATTATTGTGAGGTAATTTTAATGAGTATCGCACCTAGGATTATTTTTGAGTTGTACACAGAGTTACAAGGTAACGTAAGGATAAGTAATTAGATCAACTTTGACGGCTAAAGCGTTTGGTTAGTAGTGCCGTGCATTTTGCAATGCTTAGAAATGAGAGTAATTGAACGCTCAGGAGAGCCCAGTGAGATTTACTCAGAGGCATTAGCAAAGACAATTTGCTTCAATCAAACGAACATTCTAGAAAGAAGTGTTTGTCTCTGTTTTGTTGGTTTTCTTTGAAGACAATTGATCAAGGATCATATGAGCGAAACGGTAAGCATTTTCTAATTCTGAGCAAACTAAGAGTATTTTGACCACAGTGTAGGCCAAAGATTCAGAAAAGCTAGAGAGCTTTATGTCTCAGTGGTAGACAATTATGGGCGGCCGTAAACAAAGACGGACGTTCGGACAAAATTAGCGCTCACTGAATCCGAGTTCCTGACTGATGCTCTCAGCGGGACAGAACCGATGAAAGTAGTCGGCGATTAAAAGGAGGAGGCAGCCTTCTTAAGTGAAGAGGCAATACCGATCGTCATCCGGTTTTGAAAGCTTCTGTTGACTACCGAGAATTAACGGTTCGGTATTATGCGAGAGATCGAGGCCTAGGTGCCGTTCTATGTCAGGACGACAGTGGTAACAAGCAAAGCTGTGCTTTACTTGAGCCAGAATTTGGGCTCTCGTGAGATAACGTACTGCGCTTCAGGAAATAAATGCGCTTGCCTTGTGTAGGCCATTGATCAGTTGCAGCGTTGTCTCGGAGGTGCTAAATTTAAAGTAGATACAGACCATTGTCCCCTTGGCTGCAAACCATGACCTCGAAGAACAGTCGCCTTGTGAGGCGGAGCTTGATTCTTAAGAAAAAAAATATCATTTTGACATTAGGTAAAAAAAAGGGCAAATTGAATGGAAACGCTGACGCGCTCAGCCGCTCTTTCTAAGCCATTCTGGGGTGCTTTTTATGTATCAAAATTGATATTTTAGTTTTTTTTTGTCGTGCATTTCATTATGAGAAGGTTTCAGATAGCACGTTTGATTTCTCAGCACAAGTGAATCTTGAGAGTTTTGAGTGTGAGCTTTTGTTAAAGCTAGTAAAGAAAATTGGTTTGCCATCCCTCTTTTGGCTTGGTTGTTCGAAGGGGGCCGAGTACTTGCTTGTGCATGTGGTCGAGTTTCAGAAACAGTGTTGATGATTCGGCAATTACCCGGACCATGCCACAAGCGAAGGCCAGTTTCTGGCATTCAACTACGGACCCTTTCGTCGTCCCTGCGAGCAGCAGTGTTGACCGCTGCCCTCCGTGACTCATCTGGCAAGGGGGAAGCTGTTATGACCGCCATCGGTAGGCGCCATGCTGTCGCTGAAAAGCGTAGCCGGGCCGCGTTCCCACGCCTGGAACCCAGGTTTTCTTGGAACCAGCGTCGAGAGCTGACGGGGGAGCGGCGCTCTTTTAATCCTCAAACAAGTAGCCGTCTCGCCGAATGCCTATGCCCGCCAGGTATTGTCCCTGCTAGCCGGCGGATGAGACGTCACGTCGCCACGAAGCGGTAAGCCGTTCCAGAGGGGACAACAAAGACAGCGTATTCCTTTGAAGAAACGGCGACCGCCGCCACAAAGTGCCCTGCTAATTGAGCGGACAGATTGGCGGACCGTTTGATGTCTGCTGTCCGAAGCTTGGGACCCCTCGACCAGCGACATACACGACGAGCAAGAGCCTCTCTGGCGCCACCTTTAAGTGCAGTGATCTTGACTCGAAATTGGATGTTCACGTGCGCCGTGCATGCTCGTACCCCTCACCTGTTGTGTGTGTGTGTGATTGGTGTTCCACTGAAGAAGGAGGAGCCCGACAGGGCTTATAACGGTGCCGCAGAGTGCAGGACGTCGCTCTGAACCAAGTAAAAGTTCAACCACCACGTTCGTAGTTTGTGAAGGCTCTGAACTGTGTAGCGGTTCAACCACCACGTTCGTGGTTTGCGAACTCTTAACCTCATGCTGTAAATATTTGTAAATAGTGCCATAAACCTGTTTGTTTTTCGTATCCCCATCTTGTAAGCGTTCGTTTCCTCAACCCGAAGCTACACCACGCTACCACAGCACCCCGGGATCACAACAACTGGTGATCAGCGGTGGGATCACGACAGGGCTAAACGAGAGCTGGCACACGCACACTTTCTTACGGCTTGCGCTTCGGGTCTACTTCCCACCTTTAACCACCTTGAGTTCATGGTATATACTAGTTCACTGTATTCATGGCACTGCAGCCCAATGCTCGCTAAACGTTTCTTAAACCAAGGGGGTTACGCCCAGCGAGTATAACGTAGCAAGTTTTTCCTGTCAGATTTTTTATTGTTCAACAACGCACAGAAAAAATCTCTCACCGGCACCACCTTGGGGGTCAAAATGTTATACTAGTTACATACTACAACGTCTACGAAAGACGAACGGGTGCCGCTATAAGGAGCTTCGCCCCTAAAAAAATTGGCTGATCCCACGTACAGTGGGAATCGATGATATACGAAGCACGAATGAGAAATGCTGATATGCCACTTTAAAATCTGCGCAACGTTATGATTTCAAGGTAAATGATGCCGTACATGACTTCCGTGTCATGATTATCATGTTTGAATGTGTCGTTTACCCTCGTCATCTATTCACGTGACGTGATACCAAATTTGGTATATGTGGGGCTAGCGAAACGGCTACGAGCACGCTATGAGCGCGGTATGTTGTCATGTTCTTATATTACACACGTGCCAGGATTATCATGTTTGCACCAGTCATATATTTCGTCATCTATTGACGTCACGTAGCACCAAATTTGGTATATGTGGAGCTAGCAAAACGGCCGCCAGCGCATCATGAAGGGCCCAATATACTCCAACGTAGCGATGACGCGCGCGCACGCTGGGCACAGCGACGCTACGTTAGCAAAACGTGAGCACTTTAAAGCCTGGCGCCAGGCGCGACCAGCGTTCGTCGGCGCGGCCCGACGGCAACCGGTGCGAAATGCGACATGCTGCATTTCGCGCCGATGCGTTACCCAGACAAATCTGCGTCTCACTCTATTCGTTATGGGGGGGGGGGGGGATGCCGGACGCGCTGAAACGCGCATGCGTCAAAGCAACGCAGCGCGGCACGCGCCTGCGAGTATATGGAATGATCGGCACCTGGCGTGGCAACGCCGGCGTGACGCAACGAAATGAACGCCGATCGCCGATGAGCACGCGCACCGCGTCACGTCGAAATGTATGGGCGCATTCACTGTGGGATGTAGTCATGTTCTCACATGACACGCATCTCATGATTATCATGTTCGCACCAGTCACATACCTTCGTCATTCTTTGGCGTCACGTAATACCAAATTTGGCATATGAGAAGCTAGCGAAAAGGCCGCGAGCGCATCATCAGTGTGGCATGTAGTCATGTGGTTACATGACACGCATGTCGTGATTATCATGTTTTGATGTGTCATTTACCTACGCCGTTCGTCCGTGTCATGTAATATTGAGTTTGGTACATGTGAAGCTAACGAAACGACCGCGAGCGCATCATGAGCGTAGCATGGAGCCATGTGTTTACATGACACGCATCTCATGTTTATCATGTACCAGTATCATACCTTCGCGATTCAATCACGTCACGTAATACCGAATTTGGTATAAATGAATCAGCGAAACGGCCGCTAGCGCATCATGGGCGTGGCATCTTGTCATGTTTTTACATGACACGCATCACATGATTATCATGTTTGCACCAGTTGCACATCTTCGTCATTCATTCACATACTGTCATACCAAATATGGTATATGTGACGCTATTTAAACGGCCGCGAGCGCATCATGAACGTGGGATGCAGTCATGTTGTTACATGACACGCATGTCATGATTTTCATGTTAAGGGTCTGTCTTTTGTGTTCGCCATGCAATCATGCCACACCGTACCAGTTTTGCAACATGCCATGTGAACGAAACCACCGCAAGAGCTACAGGACCATGAAATGTAAATCATGACATTCATGACATACATGTTATGACTAGTCAGATATATTCTTCGTACAGTCATGTTATGCCATACCAAGTTTGGTATCGATACCATTATCGAAACGGCCAGGAGAGCTAAAAGTCGTAGGCGGCTAAATAGATAGATACGCTCAAAGTCGCCGAAGTTCGCTAACTTTGCTTCGCATTAAAAAAAAAAACGCGTTGAGAACGCGCTGTTTTTAGGCTGTGCCAAGGCAGCACAAATGCTACAAACGAGTTTCAAACGCACTGCATTAAGGCGGTGGCCAATCACGTACAAGTCAAGGAGGTGAGGCACCGGTTGCTAGGGGCATGGTGTAAGACATCTTACACCATGGCTAGGTGCGAGGAGAAGCACGCGCGCGCCCGCAGCCATTGCTATGGTAGAGGGTGGTGGACGGATCCCGACGGACGCCTGACATAGCCCGACTAAGAAATACATTCGCATTGAAAAGAAATGGACGTTTTCTACTATACAGTATGAAAACCCCTTTTAGAAACACCTTTACGTGGCATTGCAATGAATACATCTGTGCCTGTAAATTTGTCTTTTGTAGCCTCTGTTTCCGGGTTCTCAAGCGTGAAGGGCTGCGTGGCTATCGGGGACTGTATTAATGAATGTAATCGGTTGACCAACTAATCAGCATAATTATCGTAACGTGCTTACACCATTATATACGTAAAAATTAAAAAAAATGCGCCATTTCATTAGTTCTTATTCAAGAAAGTTGTTAAAACGGACATATAGATTAGCTAAAGCACCATAACTTCCAATGTAATCTAATACTTCTAATATATAGGCTCCATATTCTAAAATTCATACTATTTTATAATTCTCAATTCTAGGCCAATTCCCCCAAAGTAGGTATACGCCACAACTAATAGGTGAACAAGAACAATAATATGGTATCATAATCGCGAGTTGGGCTAATTGGTGGATGTTCATCGTAGAATAAATGACAGCGTAATGGTGCAAATACAGACAGACGTATTTACGCAGGTGGCGTCATAATAGAGCCATTTCCATTAATAGCGAAAACGTTGTAAATGACGTCAATTTATTACTTTATACGTCGGGAAATCCTGTCCGATGTCTCACGTCAACTTCAAATATATTTCTACGCTGTAGTGCAGTGATTGCTACTGTTTCGGGGCACACCTGTCCGTGTTGTTATAGCTCGTTGTATATAGACAAGAATTTATTTTAAATCATACGAAAACACAAATCCACATGATGTGCTCAGAGGTTTAGTTTTCGCCGGCTCTCTTCCCTTATCTTGAACTTCTGTATCTTTCCAGAAACGGTTTTCGGGAATGAGTCGACGAAGAAAATGTACTTTGGCGTCTTGAAGCGGCTGATCTGTAACACAACATAAAGCGCATGATTTACGTAATTCGGCCAACGAAATAAAAAAAAAACATAATGAATGCGACATTCCGAGGAATTAACAATGGCCACTGCCACCAGTCTTTTTTAGCAGGCAGTGCCCTAGCTCAAGCAGAGACTGACAAGGAGCACCACAATGAATTGACACTGTACACAAACAGACGCGCATACGTATGTGCAGTTGTCAGCAAGCTCAACGAGAACACTTCGATGCGTGACATGGATATACATTGATTGATGCCAACTGCGAAGTGCTGGGTGCTATTTCCGAGCCACTACCTCATGTATGATTGCCTAGTACTCAGAACAGAACCCAACGCTGCGTGGCGCTTGCGTCAATCAAACTGCTTCATGCAATACACGATGTGGAGCATTCGTGTTAAGCTGGTTGACGACTTCCCTGGAAGGGCGGTGGTGCGAAAGATTTACAGGGGAAGAGGGGGGTGGGGGGTTACACCCATGACAATTGCGTTCCTTCTGGGGAGGAGGGGGGATGTGGATGTGGGGAACTTTGCCCTTGTCAAAGTGAATGGATGCGTGCTCGTGGGTACGAATCACTCTGAAGAGAGCTTGATTGATAAATGTGTTGGGTTTAACGTCGCAAAACCACCATATCATGATAAGAGACGCCGTAGTGGAGGGCTCTGCGAATTTCGACCACTGGGGGTTCTTTAACGTGTGCCCAAATATCTGAAGAAAGCAGTGATAATTAAAGCACGGACTGACTACAAAACACCACACGAGGACAGCTCATGTCTATAGTGTCTTGCTTCTTAGCCCGTGTCTGAATTGTAGTTGCTTTTCTTTTCCCCAGTCAGGACTTTTATTTTGATTATGCAAGCCCTTTGGGTGTGGGGAAACAGGAGCGAGGCGGTGCAGAGGCAGGCGCACACGCACACATGCACACACAGAGTGCTGTCAGCGACATACCCGACCATCGCAAAACATCTTGAGGTCTCTCTCACTAAGGTCACTCCCTTCTTTCAAGACAACCCAGGCGCATATTTCTTCTCCAAACTTCTTGTCGGGAACGCCCACGACCTTTCAGAAACGCAAAAACAAACCAAGTTTTAGTTGGTACACTCAATACTGTTCCTTTGTGGTTAATGTTCCATGCCATAAGGGTTCAGAAATAGCGTCACCTGGACTTCTTCAATGTCCGGATGCGTGTAAAGAAACTCCTCAATCTCGAGCGGGTAGACGTTTTCGCCACCACGGCAGATCATGTCACTGATGCGGCCACTGATGACCACATGGCCGTCTTCAGTCATGATCGCCTCATCTCTGCACGAAATGATGCATAATATTTCTTGTCTAACACAATTTTATGATATGTATAGGATAGTAAACAAAGGTTAATGAATCGGTAAAATGTCGAATGCATTGAATCAAGGTATCTACGCCAGACCTTACTAATGGTACAATGTTTTGTACTATACGTATGCCCCAAGAGACCCAAGGCGCAGCGGCGTAACCAAGAGGAGGATTGGGGGGGGGGGGTGTAAATTCCTTTGAAATATTTCCACTTAGCTTTCGTATACATACACGCACAAATACAAACGTACGCACGAACATACATAAAGCGTGGTTGAACCTCTCCTCTCCCCCTTCTCGCTACGGGCCTGCCGCGGTGGTGTAGCAAGCAACACTTTTCTTTCAAATGAACAAGGGTATTACATCCGAGTATCTGGGTTCATTATGACTTATTTGCGGCTAGTTTGTTCCGACACATAGTTTTGGACATTCTGGGAGGATGATGAGAGAGCAGCCCACCCTCCACCATACATGCCCAGTCTCGGACAGTGGTTCTGCGTCATGTTAAACGTTTAACGACCATGGGTACTAATGACAAGTCGGTTTGCATAGAGAACACTCATTCTTGTCGCGTACCTGTTTCTGTCTATATATAGCCCTTTCACACTTAAATGTTCAGCGATTTTATATTTGACGAGAAGGTCATTTTTTTGTACAGGCAGAAGATAGACCTACTGCCAAATAGTATACTTCCCATGGCTGCCACCCTGAAATGCTCATATCTCCACAAACAAGCTCTTTTCATCTCAACAGAGAAATGCACATTGGTTGCGTTTATTCACATGAACGTAGTACCACACTATGTTTTCATCAATAGAAAAAATGTTCCATACCAGAAGAACCATCGCTTCCTTGTTGTGATTATTGGCAGGGACCTTTCGTGGAGCGCCTACTGCACTTATATGAAGAGCAGGCTAACTTCCATCGTTCATATAATACCGTTCCTTTGCAGTAAATGTGTGGCCCATCGATAAATTCAATATGCAGCTATACAGAGCACTGTTCCTGGGATTTTTACGCTACAGCTTGCCGTTGCTGGCAAGTACATGTAAGATTAACAACAGCACCCTCGAAAGTCTGTAAGGACAGGCACAACCCAGTTGTTTAGGATTGTAACACTGCATCTCAACCTACGAGACAATTATGATCCCAAGAGTATATCTGATTCAAACATACGTCACCACTGACAACTTCAGAGCCCTTTGAGGCACCTATGCTGAGTTGCCGGTCACCATATTGCTATATTACCACTTCATAGACCATAAACGATGTTTCAATAATTACTTCCGTTTATGGAGAATACCTTCCATCTGGCTTCACTTCACCAGCTAGACTACTGTCACCTCCGTGGTGCCTACAACAACCACAGGTGTGCCAAACTATTCTGGGAGTCACGAACAAGAGCCGTCATTTAACAGTGGTCCTGCGACAAGCGACATTGTCACTCCTCAACGAAGAATACGGCCACGGGCCACACGTTTACACCGATGAATCAGTCTATGCAGACAGCTCCACAGGTGCTGTTTTGATCCCAGCGTACCAAGTCACTATAAAGTTCTAAGTGTTCCACAGGATATTATCAACAGCAGCGGAACTTGCTGCCTTATGTGCGCTTCTATAACTTATATCACAGAAACCCGGTTGTTTTCTGCGACTCTAAGGCACCCCTTCAGAGCTTGCAGTCAGCTTTACTGCAAAGGGTGCATGAACAATTATATTGTGATGAGAGACCTTGAGTAAATAAGAGAAGTCCTTCACCAAACTTTGTCGAAAGGACACGAAGTGGTGTTTTAGTGATTACCTGGAGATGGTGGCATCGACGATAACAACCTTGGTGACAATTCTGCCCGATCCGCCCACGAGGATGCCCAGACAACCCCAATACTTTCGTCTAGAACCGACACTGCAAGTGGCCTTCGTTTGTTCACTGGTACAATGTCGCGAACTTGGCTGAGTGACTCCATTGTCGGGAACCACCGCTAACATAAATTGGACTCATCGAGAAAGCTTCAAGTTCCATCAGACCTCTCGCACCGATATGCAACTTTACTGTGCCACCTGTGGTTAGGAATAGTTTTAACAAAGGCCTACTCTTTTCACGTAGAAATGACAGATACCTCCAGATGTGACTCGTGTGATAGTGACGAGACAATAAAACATCTGCGGTGTTCATGTGATCTTTTTGCGAGTGAACGCAATGTGCTACGCGGAACTTTAAACAAACTAGACAATATACATTTTTTTTGAAGAGAAAATTCTCAGTTTATGGCTCTACGCGTCGCAAGCCAGCAAAGGGACGCGAGCATTACTACAGGTTTCTTAAAGTCGACCGGACTAAGTGACCGCTTATAAGCGAGCAATGGACAAGGGCACATGTACCCACGCAGCGCTCTTCACCTCTCCTCGCTTCCTTCTCTTTAGTCCCCTCACCCTTTCCCACAGTGTAGGGTAGCAAACCGGACGTGCGTCTGGCTGACCTCCCTGCCTTTCATTTCTTCCCTTCCTCCTCCTCATCCTCGGCATTTTCATTCGCTGTTGCTGCGCACTACATAACAGCGCACTTGAAATAAAATCTGTCTATGAGAGTTGAGTATTTACACCCACCCGGTGTGATACCACTTGTCGCGCACAACCTCCTCGGTCATAACGGGATCGTTTTGGTACCCGAGGAAGACGAGGTAGCCGCGAGCACACAGCTCTCCCGGTGTACCAACTGGGACGATGTTGTTCTCGCTGTCCACAACTTTCACCTGTGTACGACAACAGCAGCAGCAACAACAGCGACGGCAACTTCAACACCAACAATGACAGTGATGACGACATCAGCAACAATGATGAGAACAACAACAACAACAACGACAACAACAACAACAACAACAACAACAAACACTGCACACGTGCGAACAGGAAAACTTTCGCTGTTACAATTGTAAGCGTATACTTAGGCTTGTTTAATTGTGAGCCGCAGATGTCCTTCTGATTGCTAGTGGCAATTAATTTTCTTGTCCGGTTTCGTACAATGTGCTTATATCATACATTTGGTTTTAAAGTACACTTTCTTTTCCTATTATTTTATATTTTTCTTGTTCTTGCCTTTGTGTTTCTTCAATATCAATACTATGATGGGATGGCAGGCTCTACCCTAGCCAAACTTCTCATGTCTTTCATACATAAAGAAAAAATAAAAATTAATAATAAAAAAGTGAAGGCATCCGTTTGACTGCATCTGATGTGTTAGCCCCCGTCACTAAGGCTTCTTTATTATGATGGTCATAGCCTTGCGTGGGGTTCCCTTTGAAGGGGAGGGGGGTGAAGGTTCTTCACAGCGCCCACCTTCCTATTATAGCCAGCTTTGCACCCCCCCCCCCCCCTTCTTTCTCCCTGTTATGTCGATGTGTGGGGCTGACTTCATGGCCCCTCTCTGCCCCCCTCGCACGCACGCCTATGATGACAACTACATGCTGATATCAAGTGCTTTGGATTATTTAGCGCTGTCTCTTTCAGTATTATTCGCAAACGTATAGTGTCTTAGTTTAACTTTACCTAACTGAACATTGTAGTTTTGGATGATTCGCCGGAAGGCCAAACGAAAGTAAAAGAAGTGGCCACCTTAATTCTACTGATGGATTTCCAAACACTAATAATCAGAGAGAGCTTGGCGACGGAAAAAGAAATCAATCGAGAAAAATGGTCAAGAAGCAACTAACAACGTCGAGTCTATACATTCTATCCCTTTGCAATAAGGCGTTGTTACAATAAGAAGAAGTGCAGGAGGTGAGAAGGAAGAGGTGGGGAATGAGGAGAATACGGTAATATTTGTTCCTATGATAATTAAAGTTTTGTTTTCGGTTCCGGCGCGTACTACATGCTATTGAATCCCATGGCAGGTTGTGCAATATTTCACTCGAAAGAAACGAATGAATTGAGCAAACTAATTTCGTATCAGCGTCGAAACTTACCTCAACGTGGTCTAGCGCCTTTCCGACAGAGTTGACCCATTTTTCATATGACGCATCGAAAGTGGCAGTGGTGATGACTGGACTGCATTCTGTCGCACCGTAAGCTATCTGTAAAATAAAGCTAAACATTACCTCGAGTATCGGTCGACCTTATCTTGTAATTACAGTTTGTCTATCTGGATTTCGTGAACTTGAAGCTTCGCTTCCTTGTCGGCTTTGGTTGGGCGCTGCCTAAAAGCATATACAACCCTCATTGGAGTGACCGAGAGTGCCGAATGCGAGCTCTGCGACACCGAACAAGACATCGACCATCTGCTATGCCATTGCCCTCGATTTGCCTCTGAGAGACAAAAACTTTACGACGCGTTGCAACAATTGCACGTTCTGAGACTCTGTTCAGATGCTGCAGGAGCACTGTCCTCGTCTTTCGTTGGCTCAGAAGGCAGTAAAATCCCTCTTGCATTTTCCGGGGACTACGAGCCTATGTGAACGCTTTTACCTTTTGTGTAGTGCCACCGCTGCATACGCATCATCCCATTGACTGACAATATTTGTCTTTTTCTCTTCTATTTCCCCCCCTCTCTCTCTCTCTCTCTCTTATCTTTATACTGCCATTTCTTAATCCCCAGCATAGGATAGCAGACCAGGTATGAGCCTGATTAAGCTTCGTGCCTTGTCTCTCGTTTTTCTTTTTTTCTTTCTTCCTTGCGAGAGCGCTAAAAATGTTACCTAATATATATTGAGGGTTGGTTATCTAACGCAATAAATAATTGTATATACGGCGACGTTTACGTGCAGTTCAATAGAAGTAACTGGTTTCTGTCCATGAACCTATTTTATTTACTTTATATACTTGTACACATATATAATTATTTTTTATTGTGGAAATCATAAGAAAGGTAACTCAGTGGTCCGCACGTTTTCACAAACTCATTTGAAAGAAAACACACACGTGCACGCGCACTCGTGTTCTGCCAGAAACACAATGAACGCGCATTGTATTTTTTGTACGCAGGTGCCCGGCACACATCATCAGAGGGAAAAAAATATATAGAAAACACTACTACTTATTGCTTAAAACCTAAATTAAGATTTGCGTGACATAACATTCCTATAGCAGTGAACGCTAACATCGTGATGTCTTAGCAATGCCACCACCAAGCCACATACATGGACAGTCTTTGTGTTGAGTCGTTCAATGGATTTCTTGATCACTTCTGGAAGGCACGGGGCACCACCCATGGCACCTGCGAATGGCGTCAATGTTTCAAGTTCGAATTCTGCATTGTTGTGCTACGTTGAGACACAGTAGCGAAGACATTGCGCTAATTTAGGTCACTCGTGGTTTTTCATACGAGCACTGCGTGAAAGTCATTTTATATATCGCCTCATTCAGGATATGTCCGTCTCGACATGGTACTGCACACTTAAGCTAGGCAGCTGAACACAGTGGCTTTTAAGTAACATGGAGGCGTAGCAGCACAAAGGCGTAATCGTTCTATAAACACCACTTTTAATTATCCGACGGTACTCGACGTGACGAAAATGAGGCAAATATTCATGTCGATTTATTTGTTTTTTTTTGAGCACATCATAGATTTTCAAGCTATTTCACCAAAGAACTGTAAAACTATATGATTGCACTTAAAACTATAATGTAGTAACGTGGCATTTTGACACACGTGTATATATCTCCTTTTTACCTTTGCGAAGAGACGAAATGTCGTAATCTGCACTTAGATGTTTCAATATTTCTATGTACATAGTCGGCGTTCCGTATAGCACCGTGCACCTGCAGCAAGATAATAGAAACAAATACATGATCGACAACTCAGTCATTGCGATTTCAGACTTAATGATAACAACATTGCATTTACGTCACACACCCCTCTGACACTGGCTGTCCCTTCTTAAGTTTTATCACGCCTCTGCCAGGTATACACGTCCCGTCCCACGTTCACTTTCTCCTTTCGCTGCCGGTCTATTCCCTCTACTTAAAGAAAAATTACATGCGACAACGCAGACATATCACGTTGCGCTGTAATTAAACAAAAAATTACCGTGTATGATGTCATACTCGTTTAAAGAATGTGGGAGGGGAGGGGGTGAAGGCCGCGCAGACCAACGCCTGGCCAGACACTTAAAAAGAAAGGAAAGCTTGTTTCTTTGTTTCTTAATCTGATGTGCTAACTTGTTAATCTTAAGGACAGAAGTTAGATATCATGGCCCATATGATCTAAACGCACGTTTATACTGGATGCCTATTAGTTTACGTCGTGCACTGTATAAATGTCACGTTAATATAACCGCAAGCTCAGTTGAGTGCACTGTGGAGCGCTTGGATGCTCAGTAAGAGGGTACGTTTCTCCCTACACATATGTTGAACATCAGGGATACAATGAGAATTAGACGTGTTTTAGTTAGCTCAATATAAACATACGGTGGCTTTCATCTCTTTTATTGACTACATCGCTTCGCGATGCGGGAATGTAAAAAAAAAGCAACCTGTGATCCGTGACGGCTTGAAGGCCGGCGAACGCATTGAACACGGGCGATGGTATCACGACGGTGGAACCGAACACAACTGCTCCCATAGTGCCGATGACACAGCCGAAGCAATGGATCATGGGTACGTTCAGGCAGATGATCTCGTGCTTGACAGAGAAAAGGAAGTGCCAAATAAAAGATAGTAATATTGCGACGAGTGACAAGACCATGAAAAGTTGCACTGAAAACATATTTTGATGGGCGAAGAAACGTATTACTATGTGTAATTTCAATGGAGAAAGAGTTAAGTATTTGTATTTTAATCATACACCTAGATGAGCTAGGAGGTGGATGAGAAAGAACAGGCAGGAAGATCAGCCAGATGCGTGTCTAGTTTGTTACCCTACAGTCATGGGGAGAGATCAAACTAAAAAAAAAAGGAGGATAGAAAAAGGTACTGTTAGAGTGCATCTGCATCTGTCCATTAGAACACTACAAGCTTATACACGCCGCTCAGCTCACCAACGGGGGTTAATACATAGTAATGATTGTTGTGGTTTAACGTCCCAAAACCGTGGTATAATCTAGAACGATGCTGTAGATGAGGGCTCCAAAACTTTCGGTTACCTGAGGTTATTTAACGTGCACTAAAGCTAAAGTACACGAACCTCAAGTAGTCTCACCTTCCCCCGCGTATTTGCTTCCCGGCCATGATGGCTGAGTTTAAGTACAGGTGAAATGCAAAAAAAAAAATCACTCGTGTATTCTTTGGGTTCACGCTTAGCAACCCAACTCCGAATTAAGCTGAAGTCCTACAATATGGCAGTGCTCCAATACTCGCCGTAGATGGCTAAATAGACCGCTAAGCCCACAGCGGTGAGCTTAAGTCTCATCCGTGATCTCACGTAGCATGGAAAATAGACAGCCGAAAAACGACAGCGGACGCTATATCGTGCGCGCAGTGAAAGCTACGTTCCATTAGCCGTCGGTCATAACACGAAACATGTATATGAAATGTCAATAATGCTTGTTTTTCCTAGCTTCTGTCTTATCGAAGTCAGGTGGCGTCATGTCACGCAGACGTCATCCAGACGCGTCGAATTTCTCGGAGTAGTGGGGCTCGAAACTTTCGTCTAAACAGCCATGCCATCAGCGCCGACCGTCTACCACGCGGCTCAGAATTGGAACACGTCCTATGGGGAGCCTCAAAAGAATACCGGGGTTTCGACATGCAATATCCTGGAATTAAATTTTGTTAAATTCACTTCAGACGGGATCTATGGAGTGCTATAGACCCGCCGCGGTGGTCTAGTGGCTAAGGTACTCGGCTGCTGACCCGCAGGTCACGGGATCGAATTCCGGCTGCGGCGGCTGCATTTCCGATGGAGGTGGAAATGTTGTAGGCCCGTGTGCTTAGACTTGGGTGCACGTTAGAGAACCCCAGGTGGTCAAAATATCCGGAGCCCTCCACTACGGCGTCTCTCATAATCATATCATGGTTTTGGGACGTTAAACCCCACATATCAATGAATCAATTATGGAGTGCTATATGTGTTTTCTTTAGAACTTGCCTGTTCATGGAGTCCTAATCCACGTCCCATCGAATTAGCGTTGTTGACTATGTTGAAGTGTGAAAGCAAAGCACCTTTGGGCTTTCCCGTGGTGCCCTGTGAAACAGTTGGAAAAAACTTGTGAAAAGGCATCTCGTATTTCGTAAATTAAGTAATATCTTCGGTGTTTTATTTAAATAATGATGAAAGTGAATTGTATTGCATGTGGATGGACAAGGTAAAATGGTATTAAAGTCTTTCAGACCACGTTTAGCACCTAGTGGTTTTTCCCACGTCGGAATAGAAATACCCAGTCTATCTGCTGTCTGCTGCGTCACTGGCCTATTGGACTACCTATGGGCATATCTGCTGCGTCGCAGGCCCGTTGGACTAGTAAAGGACTATAGAAAAAGCAGCCTCCCATTTGAACGACGTGAACATTTCGTTGCCGCGTAACCTAGAAAATTGTTTTTGAAGCGCTAGTGATTTGAGGTGGTGTAGAAAGCAAAGGCTTAGGACTTTACTCTAAACATACTGTTTAGCAAATAAACAAATAAACAAGGCATTCAAAATGTCACTCTTACGTCTGCTACAAATCCACAATAGACATTGCGAAGTAAAAGCTTTCACTCACGGAGGTAAATTGCACGTTAACAGGAGCATCAAAGCCGATTTTGGATGCTATCTTCTCAGCGGCGGCGTAATCTTTTTTGGTTGTTTGGGCCAGAAGATCGTCGTACCTTAGTGTACCTCTGCATAAAATAAGATGCGTTATATATTACACAACATGTCGGTTGCTTTCTCAGCCTGCCAAAAAAAAAAATAAATTATGCCCCCTCATCACATTTGACCTGAAAATACAACGTAGATGTTGTTACGATTACTTCACGTTTGTAAACGAGGGTAACATAGCAGTTCCTGATATTTCATTACACAATCAATGAGCGGAAAACCAGCGCCGAAAAGATAACATATATGTTCGCATAAACTGCAAAGTACATGCTATCACCGTGAGAACGGCGTTAAGTGGCCTGAGCACATGTACCACGAGATCGGATCACATAAGTTGAGTGTACTTAATATAAGGAACATAAGGCAAACAAACAAAAAAGCTATTTATTCAAACTCGGTTCTAAGGAAATGAAATACGGAGTAGCAGCTAATGTAGAAGTCGTAGGAAATGTGGAGTATTTATTTGCATGCCCTTAAAGCTACGCTGGCGTTGCGAACGGCCAGCCTACCAGGCGCCCATGACAGCAAAGGAAACCTTCCCACGTGATGCAGCAGCACATTCTCTCCTCCTCTTTTTCCTTTTTCGATCCCTCCTCTTCACCTTCATTTCCCTTTCCCCTTCCTTGCTGTACTGTAGTATAGGCGACTTGCTATTACTTACCCCACCTTCCTCCTTTCGCTCATCCTCACATCTCTCCTCCTCAGCATCACTTCTTTGTCCCTTCTGCTATACTATACACGGCTACGTTATGTCTATCCTCCGGTCCGCCACCTCTGATCTCTCCTTCTCACCCTGAAATACCTTTCGCACAGCTGCCTATACGATACTAAACATAGCTATGTTATGCCTAACCCTCTCCACTTCACACCCTCAATTCTCCATTGATAGCATAGCCACGTATTGTACACATGACTATGCTATGCGTGGTTTTACCAGCGTGATATCGAGAGACGACAAGAAATGACCGCATTGATTGATTGATTTCTATGAATGGTTTAACGTCCAGAAACAACCATACGATCACGAGAGACGCCGTCGTAGATGGCTCCTGAGATTTCGACCACCTGGGGTTCTTTACCATGCACCCAAATCTGAGCACACGGGCCTACAGCATCTTCGCCTCCATCGAAAATGCAGCCGACGCAGCCGGGATTCCTTCCAACGACCTACGGGTCAGCAGCCGAGTATCTCTGCCACTAGACCACTGCGGCGGGGGAGATGACAGCAGATGGCATCAGACGACGGCCCGACTCCCTCAAGTGCTCCCGCGCTTAAGACTTTATGGTTTATCATTATGAAAGTGAAGGTGATCAGTAGAACGTTGTACTTACGGCTTTGCTTCATCTCCTAGTAAAATAAGGTGTTTTAAGCGTGGAAGCCTGAAAAAAAAAACCATTGCTTCGATTTAAAAATGTTAACTTCCAAGAAATACAGTAAGATGTCGTCTCACATGAAAATTTGTCGGAGACTTTTGGACAAAGACGTACTTCTCACTAAAGCATGTTCAACGAATGTCAGAGTGACAAAAACTGGGGCGGTAATATAAAATTCTAACCACCGCGCTGACTCGCAACTAAAATTTATTCCAAAATGAAGTGGAATATAGAAAACATATAGAAGAACATATATAGAACATATAGAAAAGCTAAGAAACAAAAAGAACAATCGCACATGCCCAATGTGACGAAACACAAAAAAAGGGTAAGTGGCTGGTGAGAGGTGCAAGCTATCTGTGAGGATGCCACTTAGCCTTTTGTTGGGTCACATTGAGCATGTGCGATGGTTCTTTTTGTTTCTTAGCTTTTCTAGATGCTATTTATTCCGCTTCTTTTTGAAATAATTTTTAATTGTGAGTAAGCATTTTCTTGCTATTCTCGTCCCCGTCTTTTTCGCGCTAATATTCGTTCAAGATGGAAGCACACCAACTCACCAAATTGTATACGTTCTGATTCTCACTAGCAGTTGAGTCTTCATAATTCAAAGAGACAAAACTGCTAAGAGTGGGATCGCGAGCCCAATTGCTTGCTGCGGTATTTCGAAGGGGCAAAATGCAAAAAACGAATGCATGCTGTGCATTGAGCGTGCGTTAAGTATCCCAAGTGGATCATAATGAATAGCGAGCACACCCCGTGCAGCGTGCCTGATTATCGTATCATTGTTCTAGTACACAATAACTCCGAAGTCATCATCCAGAAAGGTGTCGAAATATCGCTTCGCTTTTTTGTAATGTAAGCTGGAAGTCCTAGCTCGTTATTATTATTCAATTACATCATTATACCTACACTCTGTGCCCGAGCTTCACATGTACATAATAAAGGGGGTCTACGTTATGTACAACTGTTCAAAACACGGTTTTATACATTACTACTTTCTGGAAGAGTTGATTCATAATTGAATGTAATGTAATAATACAAAGTGTCGCAAAAGCGCACACCGAATACAAACGCAGACTAACAGCTGCGTTCAATAACGAAAAGACAGCTTTTATGAATGACGAAGTGAAGCATTGGAACTATATATAGTTCCAATGTTTCCCTTCGTCATTTATGAAGGAGTATGTCCAAAATGTGTGTCACACATTAGCACTTGTGGGCGTGGCATCTGTTCCGTGAACATTTGTTCGTGCCGTTACTTTGCATTTAAAAAAGAAACCATGAATGAACGTATCCCGCATTCTTGTTTACCTCGCACACTTGAGTTCACCTGGCTTGCATCGCTCGAGTTCAGGTGCAATCTGCAGCATCATGTCGTAGTACTCCTGGCGGGCGAACTTCTCCGAAACGATTAGCGCTTCGCAGTCCACCTGTCGCATCGTTTTAGTTAGAACATACTTGCCTGCCTATAGTTACAGGTGTTCGTAGAAAAATTCAGTGTTGTAGACTGGCTAAAATCAATCAATGTTCAATTAAATGCTCACCGATACACTACGTGTAAACGTGCAGCAAACAAGGACGCAAGGTTAAAAGGTGTGTAACAAAAGGAAAACTCATGAGAAACTCACAAGCTTTAGGCAGTACTCCAATTCTTGGACCTGGTACAAGGTGTTGACGTTTACCTGCGTGAAGAACCTGCGTGCTTACCGATTAACGTAAGCGTTTGGGCGAGTCGGTAATTCATCGTTCAGAACGTTTCAAAAGCTTGGGAAAAACACGAATATACGAAAGGAGAGTTGACTCATTGCCTGCTCTCTTTCATGCGCTCGTGTTCTTGTTTTTTTTTTTTTTTGCACTGTTGAAAACTTTTCTGTACGAAGAAAATGGTTGGTAAAAGCGCTATCACGGCGAATGCTGTTTTTTTTTGCATCATATTACTTGTCAGTAAGTGGACTGTATTGGCACTATACTGCGTCAGGCTATCAGATCTATATATGTCAGTGCTGAGGTAGGGTTTGAAGTGCGGCATTCCCTGGTATCATTGTTTGTTGAATATTTACCTCTATCGCCCGTTTTATCTTACACACACACACACATATATAGCATACGGCAGGCGTGTAAAAAATACAGCCGAGATGGTGCTGTAGCATCACTTGACAGAACAAGCGTGATGCTGCTGCAGAGACAATGTGGCGTTCTATTCCTACCTATGAGGTTGCCACAAAAATAACTAATTACCTACCTAGCTAAGTAATTATCTAACTAACGAACTAACTAACTTAGTAACTAACTCACTAAATAATCAACCGACTAACTAAATAAATAACAAGATTGACGACGACGCTCACCCCATGCAGGACACAAGTTGGGGGTCAACGGTCCACGACATTGAACTTCACTAACGAAGCCTAACTTGGAGATCAGCAACGCAGCGCGCAAGGATTTAACAAGCGAATAGAACCGTGAGCAAAGAATAGTCGCGAAACACGGTCCCCTCCATAAAAAAACGCAGACATTTTCTTCGCAGTGACGGTGCATTGCAGGACTCACAAGAACGAGGCCAGCCTTGGCCGTCGCAAATTGCACGACGGGCCACTCGTACATGTTAGACGCCAGAATTCCAATCATGGCTCCTGGTGGGAGTCCGAGGGAGACCAGTGCGGCCGCTAGGTGATCGACCTGCACAAAAAGAAATGAAAAAAAAAACTTGTGACGAACGCTTCCCCCCTCGCCTCGCGTTGAAAGACAAGAGAGTGACTTCCTCCTCACATTTGCCCCATTGCACTTTCAATGTATTCTCCCCGCCACATTTTTTTTTTCTTAAAAGCACATGAGCAATGTCAGCACAAAGTTCTCGAGCCTATCAGGATTTTGTGCTTCTCGGCCACACGCTGTCATCGCAGCTTGCGCAATCGTTAAAACACAAAATGAAGTGAACTCACTGCCGCGAAAATTTTTCAGAATCCATCAAGTATGAACGGAGTTACAAATATTTGTCGCACGCTGCAATTGCATTCTCTCTTCTCTCGTCCGGACGAAAGTGCTGTAAGCCTAAGCTAAGCAGGAATGGATGTCATGGGGAAAGAAAATACGTCACACGCACCTTGTGACGTTGAGTATTTCTCTCTCTTTTGTTGTTTTCTTTTCTTCGTATTCGTGGCATTTCAGTGTGATCGCGCTTGTGGGCGAGGGCAAGTCGCGGCCTCCCGTGGTGGTCTCAGCGACAACCGAGTGTGCGAGCCAATAGCTGATACAATGGCTGGGATGAGTGATTTTGTAGCTTGTAGCGTCATTTGTCGAGAGAGGGAAAAGCAAGTTCTAGCTAACTTTCGGAATTTCTCGGGAATTCCAGGCCACGTGCTGCGCTATAACATTTGGCTTGCGTGTTCTAGGGGGCTTCTGCTACTGCCGATCGGCAGCGTTTTCTGACCACGCTCAAAAAGGTTTGCCGGGCCCCTTTAAAGGGAACGCAACGCTGCCATCTTGGAGGTTCAGTCGTCTTCAATTGAGTGGTGCGTCCGCGTTTCTGAATGTGCCGTCACTTTCAGGGAAGGGCATCTGGTATCTCATAATAGTTTCGTGAATTACCAAATAAAAACTTCACGTAAACTTTACGTCTATCTCATAAAAGTTTTTAAAATTAACGAATAAAGCTTTACGAATTGACTTTACAAACACAAGGACGTGTTGTACACTAGCGGACGTGAGATTGTCCATACCAGCGGCGCCCAGTCCACCGAAAAAAACAAGCACACAGATGTATTATTCCGCGTACAGTATTCTCAAATCTACTCGCTATACGTAAAATTGATATCACATATAAGAGATGGGGTTGTTTTATGATAGCGAGCCCTCGCGCTCTCGCAGCTGCGCCATTCGACCGCACAAACGCATGACGGTATGCAGCTGCTGCTGGGGAACAGCTAGACCGGATATTCGAGTTCTAGTTGGCTCTCGCATCGAATGAATCTCACAGGCACTTATCTGACAAAGGCGCACAATACGCGACTGCATAGTGGTTCGTTACAAATGAAACCTCTTTTCGTACCGGTAAAATCATTCGTGTTACAGCGAATGCGAGGGCGGGAGACCGTATACTCTCACAAAAAAAAAAGCAATTGATCAGTTACAAGCAGACTGTTACAGCAAAAAACTGTGAAGTGGGCTTTGTAAATATAGCAAGGTCAGGGTGGAGTGAATTGTACTGCCACCTTTATGCAGCGCCTTTAATGAACATTTAAAACTGCCAGCACTATAGACGTAGGCATATATATGCCTACTAGTTTAGGATTTAGGCTTGATTAGGGTAACCAAGGTTACGTTAAGTTGCTAGAACCACGCTTCAGAGCATGGTTCAAAACTTCAGTCTCTCTGAAGGCGCATGCTGCACCCATGCTGCACCCTGCCGATATTTATTCTTCAAGTACGCACATCAGAATCGCACCTCCCCCGGCGATAAATATGGGGTTCCTATATATACGGGGTGGCCGGTAAACGGTTGTGCTGCATGAGCAGTACAACCGTTTACCACAGTACAGACTGTAGATGGGCTTACGAGATGTCTAGTTTGTCAAAATAGCGCGCGTACCAAGCGCCTAAAGTGTGATAAAAGTCAGCATATTTTGTTCGAGAGACGCAAGCAGTGTCGCTCGGCGTTCGCGTTACAAAATAAGTTCAGACTCAGCTTCAAGCACGTTTTGGAATTTTTCGCGGTAAGGTTTTTCTGAAAGCCTGCCTATGGTACACTGGGCACAGCTCTTCCGTTATGATGAGTTGTTCATGTTGAAAAGCTCACATGAGCCCCAAACCTCAAACAATATTTCTCTCCCTCTCTCTCTGTCTGTTGCACACGAGCGCGCGATGGACGAAGTGTAGCTAATACATGTCTGTTCTCATTTAAGAGCACATGGTTTTGCGCCGATAGGTGAGCCGCGAAATAAGGGCGAATGTAGTGGATACCCGTGTTTGTCTCACATGCTTAGTGCGAAATGTTGTTATGAAGTAAAAAACAAACAAACAAGAAAAACAAACAAACAAAAAAGAATGAGGGCAGGTCGAGTTGCCTCGTACTCGAACATTCCGGAATAGATTGGCGCAAGCAACTACGCGTTAGTTTTGACATTCTTGATTACTGTGAATGCTCACTTTTGAGCCGTAACTTCATTTTTTTTGCTTTAGTTCCAGCATTTTGTGCTAAAACTCGTGCTGAGGTTATAATACGCCTTGCGATACCATCCTCTCTTTTTATGCGATAATTCTTTTTTTTGTGTAAGGTTACCTGTCTTCTCTGTATTGGAATGACCGTATTTAGCTACGAAGGTTAGCAATGGTAATGGTCAACGCACTGAAATCTGGCTACAGGTGGGCTTTTTCACGAGTAAGTTTATTCCTTTCTTAATGAAGTGACTACGCCCGGGTGCAGCGTCTTTAAAATATATTTGGGGTGTAGAATATTTACTTATAATGACTTCACATACAAGAATATCCTCATGTAATAAATATTGCTCAACATTTCAGGAGCGCAAACTTCAGGCCAGGGGGGGTGAACGGTACATCCATATCTTTATGTTCAAGGACCTCTTTGACTTTATGAAACCAACGTCAAAGTTGTTCACTCTGACGACTGTAATTGTAAACGTTTATTACTTCTCACTTCAACATGCCATACCAGTGTACTTGTTCAGAAATTTATCTATTTTGATCGTTGCTCAACCTTTCGATGATCTCACTATTAATAATATTGAGACAGCTGTGGTTAACTTGTTCTTGTCATGTTTGCTGCCTTTTTTTTCTAGTTCGCAGGAGGGTTGACGGCAAACACATGTTTTGCTAAATGGGTTTTGGTCAAGCTGCGCTTGGTATTTGATGATGGTCAAAGAATTTTACGTGAGCTACAAGTTCATTTATTTGACGCCAGACCACGTGGCTGTATTACAGTCAGATCATATCTTGGCTATTTTATCTTATCTCAAAGCTGCGCAACAGTGAGTGCAATAAACAATTTTTGAAGGTATATATGATTCCTGGTTGACATTTTTAATATTTAATGCGGGCCGAATCAACTCAATGAAATCATGAGCTCTTTCGAGCGGAAAGCACAGTACCATTATGAGATGGGACCTAATGGAAAATTCCGGGGCACTTTGGTGATCTGTTTTTTTTTTACACAACTGGATGAATTGTTTTAATGATGCGAAGCCAAATATGAAAACAAATACTGCCTTTTCTCATCGCCTATTTGAAAGCATCTCTCAATAAAAGGTAAGCGCCTATCAAGACACAGCTGAGAATGGTTTATTATAACCTGAATTGAATGACAAGAAATGCTATATAATATAACATAGTATAATATAATGTAATATACTTTAATATACATTATTATTTTCTTCATGGTCCGAGCATGCCTGGTGACAATATTTGCAGAAGACGTTTGCATGCAAATTTTGAAATTATATGTTGTGACGTCGGTGACAGTATTCTGAAGTATTAAGTCAAATATCGCACTGCCTTTAAATGCCGACATAACGTCAATGGTGGTTGAGCTGCCAAACAATGGCCGCCTGCAGAATCTAGTCCAAAGAAAATAAGGATGATTACCATATTTAAACATTGTTGAATCGATTTATAACAGCGGGTTGTGTTTTATAATCTGAAAGTCATTACAATATTAATATTTCTGAAGACCAAAAATGTGCCTATCTTACACTAATCCAAAACTACGACGTCATACCTCCAGGCCAAAAATGTTGTTTGGTCATGCGTAAACAAAATTCCAGCTACAATGCGACTTCATTTCTTGTGCAGTCACATATACCCTGGTGCGCACTTTTTGGCGCCAGAGAACCACAAAATCAAGCTTTTTTTTTCTGTGACGCAAGCAAGGGATACTTAATTGCAGACTAGCTGGTTCATACTTAAAACCTCGACTTGTTGCAAAAGCAAGAAGAGCAAAGACGGGAGAAGGATGCAGTTACTGCGCGATTTCCTGTCCCTCTTCTTTTTTTCCTTCTTCTTGCCCAGCAAGTCGAGTTTTTAAGCAACAGACCTGAGCGCTAGGCCTGTTGGCATTAGTACATAGCCATGATGTGAATTATTTCAAGGCTAATCTTCAAGGCACTCAGCTAACCACCCGATCAGTATTTCTGGGGTTAAATAAAAGAATTGTACGTTGGCGTACTGAACACTGATGTAAGGGTTGTCCAACAGCCTAACCAAAAGCTCAAGTGATAGACTCTGGGCACGAGCGGCATCCACGAATAAGGCGTTGTAGAAACCCACTAGAGAGCACTTGAGAAGAAGTCCCACAACAGCGCTATTCACTACAACATAAATAAATAAATAAATAAATAAATAAATAAATAAATAAATAAATAAATAAATAAATGCACTTGAAAGCTTACGTAAACACGTCCACTTACGTCACGCTTGAACTGCGCGTATGTCTTGGAGATCCCTTGGTGACAGGACACTACGGCCAAATTGTCCCCCATGGTGTCCGCTGCCCTGTCGAGCACCTGGCCCATGGTCAGCGGCAGCAATGGAACTTCACTCGCCGCATGGTAGTAGCTGAGTCGAGACGCCTCGCGCCTGATGGTGGGCAGTGTTATTTAACCTTACACGTGGCTACGTCGCCAACACTAAGATAGCCGCGAACCTTGACATCCTATTGCACGCAAACATTACCACTGAGATCTGCAGCGACAATCGAGGGCCGTGCAGCAAGGCGAGAGTATTCATACACTTTTTTTTAATCCTTCCACGGGGCTCAGGCCCTCTTCTGCTTTTGCAGACGAATATGTATCGTATAACTGTTGCCTTTTAGACACGATCTATCCAGGTACTTGTACCGGCAATTGTCCATCTTCTGGAGAAATATTCACTTAAGATCAAAGACTCTGATGGTGTGCCCAGTTGCAGTTTGCAATCTATTAGAGCTCGGCCAGGTGGAACGAGGCTCGCCACAGCACTCTTCTGGCCGATCATCTTTGGGCTGTTTAGCAGGCCCATGACGTGGCCAGGAGCCTTCGTAAGGGGCTGCCCACTGCGTGCTGAGATACATTCTGCAAGGCTCCATTAATACCATACAATACCATACCATACCAATCATACCATAACATACCATGCCAATATTTATCTATTTGATTTGCATACACATATACACAAGGACACAGAGAAAAGCGGGAGATAGCAAGCTGGCAACTGCCACCTGAAGGGACACAGCGCTTCCATAGTCTAACAAATTTACAAGGATTGAGACAAACATAAGCAAACACGGAAAAAAAATTATCCTTAAGTGGGTGGCCAGGTCTGTTTGCTCAATTAATGTGAGTAGAGCTCAATAGCCCTGGTCGCTTCGAGAAACACGACCTCTCGGAAAAAGGTAATCGTCTATGGTCGCGCAATTAGATCTCAGGAATTTATATTCCTGAATCAGCAAAGCTCGCTGCGTAGCAATTGCGGGGCACTGCACTACAAGATGTTCAAGTGTTTCACAGGAGCCATTCCATACCATATCATACAATGCCCGCGGCTGATTCCAGAAGAAACATACGCTAGTTACATAGACACCATCGTGATGGTGCAACTAAACACAACACACAGGAATAGACAGACGAGGACAGAATTTGAACTAAACACCACACACAGAAAGAGACAGACAAGGACTGGATCGCGCCTGTCCTTGTCTGTCTCTTCCTGTGTTGCGTTTAGTCGCGCCCTCACGATGGTTTCTATGTCAAAGCACGGACTCGTCCAAAAGTCACCTCTTTTGAAGTTCATACGCTAATGGTAGTAGGAAACGACATTCGAAAATATATTTCATTTGTATAAGGTAGTTAACCTTGTTTCGAACTAAAGCAAGGGAACAGGAGAACCAAGAAACGTCATGCCTGCACCGAACACGCAGTACAGCGTCAGCTGAGGAAGTAGCCTTAAAGCCCGTTGTTAACTCTATTTGGGCGTCTAGGAAAGTACAGTTGGAAACTACTCACTGGGCCTCAATTGCTACGAGCGAAGTGCGTACCGACTACGTGATCGGACGCCTTCTTTCGATTCTTGTCCTCGTCTGCTTTCCGCTAATTCAAGTTATACTCACGGTATTCGCCACTTAAATCCTCATCAAGCAGTGCAGCGCTAGTGAAAGAGGTGAAGACCACACAAGACGACGTGTTCTCCACATGTGTAATTGTGCGTGCTCTTTTTCTTTTCGTTCGTGCCATAACAGACATCCGATAATAAAGAACCATCTAGTTCCTGACAACCTGCTTAAGCGTGTGAGGCGTAAAGCGCGTTTTCGAGAAAACGTCTCTTTCACTTATTGAGGCACAACTTTTTTGCGTCACGCACAGTACGATTTTAATTGCCTGCGCTGCACCGACAGCAAAACCAAGGCATAAAAAAAGCTTGACTGAAATGTGATGCCGTAATATATCAAAGGTTTCTCTCAATCAACCACCGACTTATACTTGTGACACCAAGGTTTTTATCAACATTGCTGACGACTTTGCATCTAACAAGAAACATATTCCCGGCCATAGTTTTCGGAAAGCATGCGGAGATAAAGTAAACCTCACCACTGAACATGACGAATAGTTAAATGATACCGCGGGCTGCGTTGCGACACGGTGAGGGATATGGCCCCTGCAGCCCGTCGGAAACACCGCTGAAGCATCACGTTGTGTAGGTGGTGCACGTTGGCGTCCAAATCTATACAAAACGCGGCGGCAAAGGCGCTAACGGGCGATTGCAACGCAAGGCGCGGTGCCTGGAAAACGAGAATAAGTGCAGGTTCACGGGAGGGCAATTTTGTTGCGAAGGCCGTTGGAGCAGCCAAGTGTGCGACGTTTGTAGTAACAGCTGTCCCCGTCACTGATGCGATTCTCAATTTTCGTCTGTTCTCTTTGCCGCACATGACACCTCGCTGGTAAACGTTGCTGTGTTTTTTTCCCATTTCTTCCGTTTCGCTTGCTTTTTTCAGGCAATTTTGTACGTGCTGTAAAAGTGCGTCATTGGCCGGGGCGTTGCTAAGCTTCGATAGAGCATGGGTCGTTTGAAAAAAAAAAGCGAAAAAAGGGGCCCCGTATCTGCATGTTACACTGCAAATGTCGTCGAAAGACGACAGTCTAGCGTCTGGAGAGAGTGAACAAAACGTGTATTATGTTCTGCGCAAGTGAGTCAGTGAATTGTATTCTGGAGGCACTGCGTTAGAGTGCCTCAAGCGTGCAGCGGAGGCGAACGAGCACATCAAGTTACGTCACACGTGAGACACGAGCGCTATCTGTCAGTTGTCCTGTAAAAGGGGGACACGCCGTGCGCACCCGTCTCTGAGGGGATAAGGTGTAGATCGCAAGGCGACGGGTAGGTGCCACCACCGTGTAGTCTTAGCAAAGCGTTGGAAACACTTGCCGTTTCGTGCAAGCGTTGCATGGCCAGCGCAGCGTTATAAAGGCTATGGTCTTTAAAATTACTTATGTATGCTTTTTCTAGTAAAAAATACACATACATAATATTGACGTGTTATGGTGCGTCAGATATGCGCAATACTTGTTTTTTAATTGAATTTGGCACAAGTATGAACGCTGAACCTTGAGCATTATTGGTGGGCGCTGAGGATGGGTTCGGGCGCTTGAAGTATTGTTTGGTCACTTTGATGCCGTTTAGGGTACCGTTAAGGGTGGACAAACGGACAAATGCACAGATAGACAGACCAAAACTTTCGCGTTGAAGGTCGCTAAGAAAGACTATCGTGTTTTAAAAATATTCATTTACAAACCGTGAAGACAATCTGAAAGTGAAGTCGTAAGCGCGCGAATGAACGTGATTGACTGGCGAGATAACGTGCGTTGTCATCATAATTTATTAACATCTACACCATCTATAGCTTAATCATCATATTTTATCTTCATTTTGTTCACTCCCTCGCTGGTCACGAGAGTTGCGTGATCTCCCCCATTTCTATTCTGTATTGCAACTACTATACTACTACTACTACTGCTGCTGCTGCTGTTATACTGCAAGCGCTACAACGACGACGAGGACTCGGGGAACACTAAGACACCTTCGCTGTAAAAGAAAAAAGTTTTCATAAAAACGGTCTGTGCAACCAATACGGATATCATATACGAAACATGAAATTGGATCCACTCCGTCTTTATGGCGAAAAACCCATGTACTTCAGCAGATGTTGGCCTTGAAAAGCTTGCGTGCGGTACAGGAACTACCGGATAGATATTCTTGGGATGATAGAGGGTGAAGAATGTGGTTAAGGGACGCAGTAAAATTATCTCAGATGGGGGTATCACAACCACGACGCTTGTGGTGGAAGGGAAAAAAAAAGTAGAGATAGCATTAAAGGAGAGTAGGTGGCTTGGGAGCGTAAACATGACACTGAATCACTTGAAAAAAAAAAAGAAATTTCTCACCGTCAGTGCCAGGTTTAATAGCGTGGTTTGGAGGTGGTCGGTCTCGACGTAGGCGGATGATCTAGATGCATAACCTCGATGCATAACCTCGAATAACTGCGCGGAGAGCCACTGGCAAAATGTGAGGGCGAAGCTTGGTTTATTTTTCTCGCGTCAACATGTGACGTCATACTGGCGATATGGATTGACGAAATTTGTCACGTTATCGTGACATATGACCACGTGATCGCACGATTCGTCGCTTGATAAAAGGTGGGCCCATCTCTGAGTCAGTGTGAGGCCACTTGCGGGGCAAAAAGCTTAAAGAAAAGGGGGGGGGGGGTTGAGGGGGGGAATCAATACAACGGGTTGGTAAGAACACTATAGCAAACACTCTGAAAGGGGAAGGAAATTAAAAAAAAAGGTTCAGTAATTAGGCACGGAAACTCAAAATGGTTTTCGCTTTCATGTCTCACAAGAAAAACAATGGTCCCAGCCACGGCAATCTTTTCTGGTTTTGAGTGTGTTTGAAAATCTTAAAATTCCTTGTCAACAAAATATTGAGTTTCAAATGCAAAATATAACAATGTGTGTGCATGTGTGGAGATATTTGCTTGTACCTTCTATTTTATCAATGTGTCATTGTGTGCATGTTCGCTTATATATAAAACCATTTTGTTCATCTGACGCCTGTAATAAAGTTTCGCTCATCGCCTGTCAGCTGAGCCAAGTCGCTAAATGTGTGATTGAGGAAGTGTCCCCGGCACCAAAACAACGAAATGATTAGAGGCCACACAATATAGTAGGGCACACAGAAGGAATATTAACTTCACAACTTTCGCTGTAAACTACTTGACAGACTGCGTATGACGCCTTAAAATACTGAGCAACGTAAAATTTTACTTAAACTCTATTGTATCATTTTTGTATGCCAAAGTAAAGTTCTTTTCACAGATAAACTATTTGCATATAAAACATCTCTATGCTATTAAATTATATCTCAAATAACATATTCTACTTAAATTATATTTCAAAATACATTTCACTATTTTCCTTCTACAAATGTAGACAGAAGATCAATATTTTTTTTTCTTCAGCGGAGCTGAGCTTCGGAAATACTGTGTTGTATCATATCAACTACCTTATCATGCACACAAATCTTAGTGCTTATCACACTCATCCATATGTGGTCACTTTGACCGGGAAGCAGACCCAAGATCTTGTGCATTGTAGGTGCAACGCCATAGTCGCTAATAACCCTCAATGGTTCTTGGTTTGTTTCATTGAGCTGGACAAAGAATGTTCATATTGCGTGCACACAGACACATAGAAAACCAAAGGAGATTGGCTGTAATGCGAGCATTTACATTTTTATCTTTATTGCAGTCATGCATTATAAAACCAAGATCACTCTGAAAATCACCATGTCAAAATATAAACATGCCGAATCCTAATAAAAGATCTGTACAATAGGAAAAAGAAAATTTACAAGGATGAGCCGAAGTGAATCATAACTTGAGCATCTGGCAGCTTTTTTCTCGTATGGCGAACTTTTGGACTTTCCCAGACAGCGTCTTCGGAAATGTATCGACGAAAAAGATGTACTTTGGAATCTTGAAGTGACTCAGCTGAAAAGAAATCAAAACAACCCCAGGTGAGACTTGCCTTCTGTTATGTTTTTTTTTGTTTAAATGCGGTTCACACGCAAACAAGCTGAAAAAAATTTCGACCAGCTCCGCTTCGTGGACATCAATGAAACAGGTGGCGGGTCCTCCGCCAGGCTGACGCATTTTTATGTTTTGAACGTCTTCCAAACGTGCTGTATCACTGCTCTTTAATAAACACGCTTTGAAAAGTTTTGAGGTATTAGCATAGATTTATTGAATCTTGACCGTACCACTCTTATCAGCGCCTCTCTTATACGCAGGTTTTCAAAGATGCCTCCGTTTAAGATGCCCCAAAATGTTGTATCACTACTCTATTTTAAACATACTGTGTGAATGTGTGAGGTGGTAGTATAGATACCGTCTTTTATAACCGCAACTGTCACGTGACAGTGGTGTCACTATGGTAACGCAAACGCCCTTTTTCCAGACTTCCTGTTGCCCGGTCCAACCTTTTTGTAAATGTTGTGGGTAATGAATTTGCCCAAATTTTGTGGCACATGCTCGTTTATGATGATAATAGTTTTCCGACAGGCCGCACAAATTTCTGCGGCACACACCCGTTTTTTGGGCTAACTGTTGCCATCATTTTTAGTGGACTAGTAGCGGTGAGGTGCACATTTCAGCACATTCTGTGGCAGTGCGACGACTTGCGCGGGGGCTCAGGGTCTCCGTCTACGGAGGAAGACTGGCTCCTGCCCATCACCAGCTTCGCAAAGGACTAGCAGCTGTCCAGAGAGCCCGTGAAGTCGCCGAGAGGCTGCACCTCCCGGTACCATCGTGGGTAGGGCCCGTAGATGGTACCCCCGGTCGAGGGCGCTCTTGTCTTCTCAGGACCAAATAAAGTTCTCTGACCGACCGACCGACCGACCGAGTGGTGGGCTTCACCCAATGTCCGAACTAAAAGCGAAGATTTATTATTTATCAAGGCGAAAACATTCGGTGTCTACTGGAAGGTCCCGCCTCAGAAGCGTTATCACGAGTGATGACAAAAAGAGTCTTGTGATGACGTCATCATGACGTCACACCATGTTACGCCACATCTGCACCTTACCTGGCTGGCTCTGCACTGCCTCCGTGACCGGTCCACCTATGGCCAAGCGACGACGTCATGTGATGATGTCATCACGACATCACATCACATGACTCCGCATGATAGGCTATTAAATGACGTCATCGCTCGGTCACAGGGGGACCGGTCACGGAGGCAGTGCAAAGCCAGGTAAGGTGCAGAAAGCTCTCAACGCCACCGATCCTGGACGCCACGCGAAAACCACATTGTGTGCAGAAAACTTCCCGAAGCGAAGGTTGGGTGGGAGGCGTGAAGGGAGAGGGGTGAGGAATAATAAATGGACTGAGAAGAAAAAAGAGTGGCAGTCTTAGACGAAGGCAAAGGGAACCTCGTGAGTCTTTTATTGGTGTATATCTCAAATTTCGTTCTCAGCGACGCCGCGACACCAAAATGATACGTACGCATCATATTACCGTGGCCTTCTTATTCAAGTACGCTGTTCCCACCACCTCCTCCCTTCATTTGAAAATGAGTGTGCATAGTGTTCTCCCCCCCCCCCTTTTTTTTGAAACCTTCTGCTTCACGTATTGCTGTATTGTGTCCGAAATAGACCCACCTTTGATCAACCATGTCAATTGACGTCACATCACGTACTGACGTAATAGTGGGACCATGACTTTTTGATGACATCAAAAATTTCAGCCATGGGACTGAGACAGGTGCGTGACCCAAGCACGTTCCGGAAGACAAAATAAAGTTATCTTTCTTCCTTCCTTCCGTCGAAGTTTTCGGGATCTGACGAAATGACGACATCATCATGCGACGTCATCATTCTCTCGGAGAAGGTCACGTTGTTTTGTATACAGGGCCGCAAAAAATCTCGCAAGGTCTCGAAAAAGTCTCGCGAAAGCCACAAAGCCTAATTCTTTCTCCTAAATAAAGAAACAGCGAATACGAATTGGTAGCGCCTTAATTACATGAATCGAAACCACAGCCCAAACCTCCTGTATGTAAAAAAGAAGAGAGGACTGAACAAAACTGACTCATGCTTACCTTTCCTTTACAAAAATTTTTGATGTCTTCTTCGGTCGCGCTGCACCCTGGCTTCAATATGATCCAAGCACAAGCTTCCTCGCCCATTCTTTGATCAGGAACTCCAACGACCTGTGAGTAGTGTTGACGAGACCATTGCTTCCTCGAAGCATTTTCGCTTCACGCAAGATTTTATTGAAGTGTTTACGCTCCTCTAACGAAATATGCCAGATCAGCAAGAAAAACATAATCATGTCTCAAAATTGGCCTTTTTTAAGATCCACGAGCAAAACGTACTTTTGCTGTTACCCGGGTAGTGAGTATTCATTTCGTGTTGCTGGTTTGTCTATGTTCCATAGCCACGACGAAGATTGTATTTTAAAACCAACAATGCATTAAGTATACTTACTCAAGCGTACATTGCTTATGATGCTGACAGCGCGATCATATCAATATTCAATGAACTGAAACATACTTTGAGGGGTTACGGCTGGGTCACCACACAATTAAGGGTTTTCAAGTAAATCTACAAGTAGAGGGTGTATTATGTCTGCACAGGTATCAAAAGGGAGCCGTAAATGAATATTTCAGTGCAAAACAGGTCCCAGAAATCACCAGCTTTAAATACCACCCACCGTCAGCGACCACCATTCTGCAATGGCGCTTGTGACGTCACGTGCGGCGAAAAGCGACGCCGCCGCCTTCTACCCCAATTTCAGTCGCTACAAATCATTCGATATCAGTGCCAAGCAGAAGAACGCTAATACATTTCGATTTCACGTGCAGCTGACCACGGAACAATGTCGTTCACCAGAATACAGACGTTCGCAGAGCCAGCGGATTGTTACCTCACGGCTCGTGAGCGAGCGAATGTTGCCCGATTCCCAAGTCAGTAGCGTGCTTGTAAAATTTTTGAATTATAAATTAGGTGATCGACCAATTACGCTAATATTTTGTCTGCTTTTTTGCGAGTGATCAAGGATTAACCTTCGCAACACAGATTATGATCAAAATTCGGGTGTCAGAGCCTCTTTAACACCGAAAATCGGCTGCAAGGAACCTGGCGAAGAAAAAAAAAACTTTATACGCATAATGAGAGGCATTTGACAACTCCATAGCGGAGGTCCATTGTAACAGATTAAAAATCAGCTTTCATAGCTGCTCTGATAACTTAGCAAGCACTGAAACCGGGCTTGCTGGTAGTGACCCACAGCTTCCAAAAGCGCAAGAAAAAAAAATGATAGCATGAAGATCACAGTACAAGTGCTTTGTCGTGACTTTCTTTCGTGGTAGTGCGCGTTGTTCTTTTCAGAAGCTAGGTTTTGAGAAGCTCCGTTTAGTACAAGATTTGCAATTTTAATTATCACTAAGACAACAGCTCAAAATTCGCTCGTGTATGCATTCAGAATACTGACGACACACCACACATTAAAAGAATACTTAGCTTACTTTCTGCTATACGTTACTTAGAATACCCATCAAGCAATCCGCTTCAAATACACATCTACGTCAGTAGGTCACATTTTATTAAAAAAAAAATGCTCATGAAGCGTACCTGAACTTCTTCAATGGCTGGATGCGTATAGAGGAAGTCTTCAATCTCCTGGGGGTATATGTTCTCGCCTCCACGGATTATCATGTCCTTTATGCGACCCATTATGGATATTCTGCCATCTTCAGCCATCACAGCCTCGTCCCTGGATAAGGATGGATAATTATACTTCGTAAATATTGCCAACAGCTTTGCATGACGTCAGAACGATAAGTAATGGCTACACTATACTGTAGCCAAGTTATTGTGACGTTTAGCATGAAAACACAATTTGCAGTTATGACAACAAGCGTTTGCTTCTGTATACAACTAGGATGTCTGAAATATTCTCGGGGTTGGAAAAATAAGCCTGACGAGCACTCAGTTACGGAAAGGATCACTACCGCCCTACTAGTTTATGTCCAGCGAATCTGCCAATATGACGGGCTCTTATGCTAGCGCGGTCACAGTGATCAATAGCCGCACTGACAACGTCTGTACTATAGGAGTATATTCACAAGCAGATAAAACGGGTATTTTCGTTGAATATTGCTTAACGCACGCATGGTATATTAAACGCATCGTCGCACAATTCCATAAGCGCTGTAACTCCAATGGCCGGGATTAGAACACACGTCCTAGAGCTCAGAAGTGCGCAACACTGACCAACGGGTATGTTGACTTTTGCAATTGCTTACTAACATCCCCAGTTGAAGTTTGACAGGCGGAACACAACAATCTTGCGGCTTTGCTAAAGAGTACCAAAAGATATCGCTAAATATATTTTTTTAAGATCTTATTCAAACGCTCAGGCTAACCTACGCCAAATCATTCTTTTGTGTGAAGAAGCAGCGATGTCCGATGTGCAGGTTATTGCAGACTATGGCAATGCAGTACATTAAAATGTGTTATTCCATTACGCTTTGCAATTGAGACCTGACAAAACACTTTTTATGTAACTGAAGGTATTGCGTTGTGTGTATTGTAAGTATCAGATTATGGCAAACAATGTGCATTCCACTTGGTAAACAAAGAGCTCGATGCTTTTGAAATCGCTGTGTACAGAATAAAGGTTCCAGGACAAGCTCCAAGTATACGCTCCAAATACGCTCGAGGATAGACGATCCGCTTCTGTACTGTGTTTGATTTCCACTCATCGATTGAATAATGATGCACCAAATGGCCCAATGGTACTTGCTTCAGCTAGGTTGTTGCTCACCCAGTGTGGTACCAGCCGTTGCAGATAGCTTTGCGGGTATTCTCCTCGTCGTCGAAGTAGCCCATGAAGACCAAGTAGCCTCGGGTGCACAGCTCACCTCTCTGGCCCGTAGGCACTATCTTGTTTTCCTTGTCGACTATTTTCACCTTCAGGTAGGACGAAGCAAAGAGACACATCATTCGCATCGACTGCAAATGATGATTCGCAATCTAATACATTCTAGACTATCAGTGCAAGACAAATATAGCGCCCATATCCTGATATACTGACAGAAGGAACACGAGACACAGACGCTACTCCTCGTGTTAACTGTGCTGGTACATGCCCGTGTTCCTTGCGCTTGTATTTGTCTTGCAAAGGTAGGCACGAATATTTTTGCCCGACTTGAGCTGGGCTCACTTTAATATATATTGTTTAGTTGAAGAAAGAGCAAAACGAGTTATTTGCAACTTCAAAGTTTCCCCAGCAAGCAATTTAGAACAGATCAGAATTCAACTGTTGACCTCAGCGAAGAAGTCAGTTTCTCCAGCACAATCGAGTACCCTATAGCTCACGTAAAAAAAGTTGTTGATTTGAAAATTTGTGTTGCCAGTAATGTAGATCAGCCCGCAAAGGTTGCCTGTAGCTAGAAGCTTATTTCTAAAACATAGCGTTGTCATCGACTTTATTATGCTCGCGAGCTGCAACGCATAGTGAATCCTTTAGGTTTTGGTTTGAATTACTCGCGTTCAAAATTAGCTTGGCATGCGCATTGAAATAGCCCTTTGGAGGAGCGGCTATTAGAGGTCAAATAAGCGCGGTACAGCTTCGACAGGATTCGCTTGAGCGTGTTTTGTAAAGACATTCATCCGAAATGCAAGTAAGCAACAATTGTGCAGCTTGACTAAAATAAGCTTGAGTCCTGAGAGCGACACAATATCGCAAGGAAGATAGCGGTGCGAGATATATCACCAGCGTGCTCAAGATGCTCGTGTTTGTTATCGCGACGTATGAGTAGCCGCTAGACAAACTAGATCATCTTACTATACGATAACACACGTGACAATGCACTTCCACTGAAGAGAAACTTGTTGGTCACAAGATGGGCTAACCTCAGTGTGTTGCACAGGTTTGCCTACGGAACGAATCCATTTGTCCAGTGGATCATCTGGTGTCGTTGCCGTTATCACAGGACTCGTCTCGGTCGCGCCGTACAGAATCTGAAGAAAGAAATCAAACGACAAAATGGGATCGCATCAAGCTATTTCAACACCCGAACGTTCAGTATATGCGCTACCAAAGGAGTAGTGATTACGCCTTTTGAAATGTCGATGAAATGAAAATGCATACACTTTTTGTGAAACAAGCGTTTCATGCCATCCCGTCTAGTGTAAAGTATCAGGTAATGCACAGTTTCTATGGAAACAATATTTCCAAGCAGCTTTATCAAAATGAGAACAGGTTGTGAAGAGATTTATTTTTTGGGCTATAACAAGGTTATCAGAACTGCTTACGATAAAAAATGGTTGTGCAGAGCAACAGTACAGAAACGAAATGCCACATCTGCAACTCGATGAAGGCATGCGCAGATTCCGCTCATAAGACTAGGATGATTTTAAAGGACATCGAAGCCTGAAAAAAATTATGGACCATCTCTCCCGATGGGAACCATGATGTGATGCGAAGCTGCAGCAGTGCGCATACCGTTGACACAGCTGAAACAGGTGTCGACGCGGGTGCTGAAAAAAAAAACGGTTTGAAGCGAAACTCTGTGTAGCATGTACTCAAGTAAACGTTTCTTTGAAACGCAAAGACACAGGAGGCGGGTTGGGTTTCGTGTAAGTTTCATCGCAGATAAACAAACCGAAAGAGTGTTTCCGCTCGACATGCAGACGAGACTTGCTGGTGGTGGAGAGGGTGCAGAGAGAGAGAGAGAAGTATGTTGTGAGCGGGCAGAAAAGTAACACCACCTAGGGGTGTTGGGAGGAGCCGGCAGCTGCTGCGGGTGAGGGAGAGAGTGACGTCAACGCGCAGCTGTGACTTGACCTTGTTGGCATTGTTCCAACTGCGATGGGGGGGAAGGGTGCGGTGTGGTGCGTTGGCATGGAGACACGGACGGACAGCGTTACACAGGCTGGTCAAAAAGCTCATTCGCATCTAAAAAAAAGCGAAGTTTCGTGTGATTTTTGATTGTTGATGTACTCAAAAACACCGGTATAAGTTTAGCGCAGTCCGCAGCATACGCCCTAAAGTGCTGGTACGGCACTACAAATGAAGCAAACATCAAAACTGATGAATATTGATTGCTTGGTAAGCATAAGAATGGTTAGTTTATACTTACGAAGAATCGCTGAGCGTTGAGTTCTGTCATCACCCTCTTGACAACCTCTGGTGGGCATGGTGATCCGGCCATGACAGCTACGACAATGTGAAAATATAGGCTTTGTTACAACTCATCTTGGCCGGCGCAGACTGTTCGAACTCATGCTGAAAACGTCGTTTTCTTTTAAATGTGAAAATAGCGTTAGAAGTCCTGTCATTTTGTGCACTTACGAAGCTTGAATGCACAATATGAAATGTTGGCCGATTGGATATATACAGAAATATTTGTATACAATGCCTTGGCTTTACATGAAAAATATTACTGAATCAATGTTCTCAGCTTGATACTAGCTGTAATACTCAAGGGAAAATAACAATGGAGGCGGAAGTTTTGTACGCCCGTGTGCTAAGATTTGGGTGCATGTTAAAAAATTCCAGGTGATCGAAATTTCCGGAGCCCTTCACTACGGCGTCTCTTATAATCATATGGTGGTTTTGGGACATTAAACCCGCCATATTAAATCAAACAAATTGATTCGGGCTTATTTTCAACATGCCAGCATGGCAAGAAAGTGTCCATTTGCATTGCTGAAGTTGTTGCATACCCTTCTTATTTTCCTTGCTAATGTTCTGATAGCTTAATTGTTTTACTAGGCAATAACGAAATGATTTAAGTAATGTGCAGTGTTGTTTTCAACTTTGGTTCATTTAGATGCCACGAGGAAATCCGTTAGTTGCCGAAAAATTCGCCCTGATCCGGGGATCGAACCCTGGACCAACGCCTTTCCGGCGCGGTCACTCTACCAATTGAGCTAACCAGGAGGCTAGCAATTGGCAGTGCGAAGGTGAAATCATCGATAACGCGAAGCACATGGACACAAGGAATGCAAATCAATTCTGCAAAGGCCCACCGAGATGTCTTTTTCCTTGCTTAAGCCTTCTGTGGCTATGCATAACACAAACATACACTACCGAGCGTTTAGATTGAGATTTCTTTAGATAAGTTTTATCTGATAAGAACAGGGCAGCGCTACGTTGATGAGTAATTAATCTATATATTATCACTTTTTAGCGCGATCGACATAGTGCGTCAGCTCAAGATTTCATTCGTCAAGTCTTGGTTCATTGTAAGCCTAGCTTCACCGTCTGCTATTGGGCTGCATACTTAATTTATGTCAACTACGTGCACACAGTCAAACAATGTCAAAAAGCGTAGACTGCGTGTGAACGAGAAAGGCAGGCAGTATGACTGGCCAATTTGTATCCGCGACTCGACTTATTCAGAAGGAACCACTAACTTTCTGGAAATCTGTATCGGGCTGAATCGCAGCACAAGTACCCGAACGCACAGAACCACGTAAACTGTATATTTCAGCTAATGAAATATTGCAACACCATGCCTACCTCTTTTAATGGACGAGACGTCATACTGGCCACTTTTCAAGTGATGTAAAATGTCTATGAACATGGTAGGCGTTCCGTAGATGTGAGAGCACCTGTGTCAGAAGCAGATCACACAGAGAAGCAAAACGGAGAGGCGAGTGAGTCGGTACTGATCCGTAACAACGGAAATGTAGCCGCGAAAAGACACGGACAAGAAATGGTACACCACAATCACTTATAACTCGCAACTTAAAGCTTTAAATTCTTGAACCGAAATCACGTAACACTTACACTTGGTGCTCAACAAAATCCCACGCATGCGCATCGTGGGCGAAAAAAAAGGCAATAATACAAACCAAGAACACACCTCTTGCACCCCCTTCTGCACCGGTCTACCCCTTTTCCATACAGAGAAGCCGCGCATTGAGCTCGGTGTCATGCTGTGTAGCTTGCTCGCTGTGAACAAGTTGAATTTTGGGCACCAAAGGCGGCCGCACGTCACGCGATTCACCGAGCTACGCGACACTTCTCGCGTATATTTTTTTTGCGGCCGCTTGTATGCGGACACAGATTATTGTAAGACTGAATTGTACTTCTCGTTTTGTATGCAGTTCAGCGATACTTCCGCCTTGAATCCTGGAGCTGGAAAGGCGACGGTGGCCCCGCAGTGCGCCGCTGCAATAGTTCCGCCGACGCATCCGAAACAATGAATGAGTGGCACGTTCAAGCAGATAACCTGATGTTGAAGTGAAATAAATGAGAGTGTTTAATCAAGTGGCATCAGTGGGTTCCGAGCAAAAGCACATGTTTAAGAATAGAGCTGAATGATTGCTGGTACGAGGTCAGGCCACGTAGTTGTGAATACATCATGAATACATATATACATATGTGTTTCTCTAATTAAAATTTCCCGTTTCGTATTTCAACATAAAGAAACTGCGATACCCTTGAGCCTCGCCTTCGAAAGTTGAACGCTTTAGCAATATGCCATCCCTTGCGTACTTAAACCAATTAGGGCATACTTTTTATAGCGTGATGTTACTCAATAAGTTCAAATTGTGGACTACAACAATGTAACAGATAAACATGGAAGTGGCTTGTGTCAGTGTAGGCTTTCGCATATGACTTCATTCTGTGTAATGGGTAGCGTACTTTAAATCACGAGCAATAATGCGCGCAAAATCTCTTTCGAACTCGCTATGAGCGCACTACGTGGTCTTCTGGACATATGCGCTGTAAAGTATTCACATTATGTAATGGTTAGCTAGTTTTAATCCACGAAGTGGTAACAATAATCACGTGCTCTCACGCCCAAAGACAATGTATACGCTTTTAACACGCAATATTACTGTAATATTACATGCTTCATTGGGAAGCCTGTATACAAAATGCGTGTGCTTGTGAAGCATGGACGTTATTTTTACTGCAATTCAGAGCAAAGAAAATAATTTTTTTTTAAGTGCAGTTCCAAGGAGACGCGTGGCTCTGTAGTAGAACATCTGTTTGCTACGCAAACGGCCAAGCTTCGATCCTCTCTCGAACCCGGAAACGTTTATTTTATTTTTATGTTTCTCGATTCTTCGGTAACGCACAAGTTGATTTTTCGCTCACATCCACTGACGCCGATGCTGGGATTTCTGCAAAACGAGTTCATTACCGCCGTCGCATTATTGCATATACATAGCTGTGCCCAAATTTCGCAGTACAAAGTATCGTTGTCGTCAGCAATTTTTGACATCTTTGGGACTCACCCCAATTGCTTGATGAAATTCTTCTGCAACCTCTTTTCTCCCCTTTATCCCTTCCCCAGTGCAGGGTAGCAAACCGGATGTGCGTCTGGTTAACCTCCCTGCCTTTCCTTGCATCTTTATCTCTCTCTCTCTCTCTCGGGTGCGCACGTTTTACTGGACGATGTGAATCGAAAGATGCAGTGTTGTAAATTTAGAGTAGAATGTCAGTAATGCAACAAACATTTAAAAGAGTATTATCACAAATTTGCCAAGCTGAGTTTGCTATGCCGTACAAATTTCCTGCACGTAGAGACTGCTCTGAACAAGCTGAGAAGCTCAGAAAATGCTGATGAAAATTTTTATTTTTTAAAGTCAATTTTTCGCATGGCGCACCTACCAACATCGACACCAGTGTGACGTCAGGGTGCAGTACCGATCCTGGTGACATCACGCAGCAGTATCGTTAGTTGTCATGACGTCAGGTACCTAAACTTAAAAAAAGATTGGTCACGTGTGCATGTGTCACCAACGGAGCCACGTAGCGGAGTGGCCGGGAAAACGGCGCGAGGTCTTGTTGGAGCACGTGACGAGACGCTCCTACTGTGTTGTGACGTCATATTGCAGCAATAACCGAAACTATCTTGTAAAAACATGCCCTAATTAATCTTTTAGGACACACTCACACCTATAAGAACATCTATGGGCTTTTTTTGAGGGCTTCGTCTTCCACTTGACGCAAGAATAAACTTCTGAAAATTTTGTCAGTACCCCCTCGACGCTAGCATAACTCGCAGCACCCCTCATGCATTGAGCCAACGCGAGAAGAATGAGAAAGCCATCCTTTTCTTCTCACTCGATGTATTGAACCATCCAAGCCCCACTCCTGACGTTCTGTACCTAATGTGGTTTTGCAATGCCCTCCGAGATCAGAGGCACTGCAAACTTTCTCCCACTCCCCTCGTTTTGCGATGCAACCGTGATCTGCACACGTTGGACTGAGCAGCTATGGTATGAAATTACGTCACCATGTGACGTCACAATGGCGACAGAGTGACGACACAAATTCTCGTAACTTCTGACGTCGCGATAACGTCACGCGATTGCGTGCATGACGTAACCATGTCATTGTAACCTGTCAGTATGTAAAAATGACGTCACGTGACGCGATGACGCCACCCGATGACGTCATCACGTGATTATTGCGGGCATCACCAGTATTCCCACTACCGACGCGAGACGCAGACGGTCATTTTTAGTGTTTGATAAGACATATTTAAGGCTTTAACCCTAAAAACGCCGATTCTGTCCAACCGCTGAAACGCCAACGACACGAGTGCTCACCTGCTTGTCGAGCTCCAATATCTTGCCCACCAAGTAGCCGTTGTTGACAATATTGAAGTGAGACAACTGCGCTGCCTTAGGCTTACCCGTCGTGCCCTGCGTGGCGAACAGCCTTGAGTTTAGTTGCTCTCGGTCAACGCCACTTCTGCACTGTTGCGAGAAGAAGAGGAGTGAGAAATTCTTCTTACAGATGTGAACTGAAGATTAATGGGATCGTCGAACTGTAGTCTAGATGCGACTGCGTGCATGTCCTTCAGTTGCTGGTTTGTAACTGACTCCGTGAGATCGGCGTACGCCACCGCACCCCTGCAGATAAAATATGAACTCTCGCGGACATTTGCCGAGCAAGAAGAGACGACGGTTATCTTTAATGTGGGTACAGGCGAACGTTTCGTGCCGTATGCCTATCGTACCTAATCTAAATAGCGCCGGTGCAGGGAAAAAATTTAAAATATCTTACGGTTTTGTTTCGTCGCTAATAGAGATGACGTGTTTAAGCTTGGGCAACCTGTAATAAAGAAAAGCAGTGAGCTTTGATATCAGACATTGGGTTCAAATTTCATTTAAACGCAGTGATGATCCCATGGTGATAAGTGGACAAATATAGAGGCTCATGCTCTGACTTGATGCCAGATAATTAGGGCTAAAGCATAAGTGATGAGATTCTCTTACGATAGGCAGCCTTAGCTTAACGTACGAGGCATAAGCATCATATGTGTAGGTACAAAACTTTGTTCGTGACCGATATTTAAGCCCAATGCTATGATACTGTGAAATGTTTCAGCCTGATCCCTTATCATAGCTCATGAATCACTCAAAAGTGTCCTGCAGAAACTTGTGTTAGACTCGCAAAGAAGTAAATACAAGATGGAATGTACAAAAAAGAAATTTCGGTTATCTAAACTTTAGAGATTCAAGTGCCATAAACCAAGGTATGATTATTAGGTCCGCCGTTGTGAGGAGGCTCCCGAACAATTATGACCACACTTTATTCTTCCACGAGGATTCGTATCTTTGTACAGGAATGTTTATTTTCACTTTCGCCCCCACTAGTAAGCGGCCGCTGAATCCTAAAATCCTCGAGCTAAGCAACGAAATGATATGGCCAATAAATTGCCTCGGCAGATGAGGCGCTATTGCCTAGAGTATAGAAACGCTCACAAACTTACTTTGCGCTTTTCAGATTTCCAGGCATCGAAGATTCCAGCTCTGGGGTTATTTGTAGCAGCATCTTGTAGTAATCTTGCCTTGCGAATTGTGCGGAAAAAATGACGGCCTCGCAACCTGTCTGAAATGGTTCACACATCAGTTGCACTGCGAGTCTATAAAGCGCATATCGCCAATACTTGCACAATCGTTAAATCACGAATATACCTAGGAAAGCCGCGAGTAACTGGTCAGGCTCATTTAACAATGTTTTGCTGGAAAGAGGCAGTAACTGACGCGTCATGGGCTCACTTGTTCGTAACGTTTGTCCCTTTTTATGAGTGCCGATCCACTGGGAGCACATTTGAATATTGCGTGCCAGCGAATCTGAACTGCTAGCTTGCATGTAAAAAAAAATTAGAACACACACCAGCTTAGGGCATTCAAAACGTAGCAAACTGGTGCTTCGCGGTTTGCTAAGCCACGGGTCTTCAATGCAAGCAACTACTATACTCGTAAGAACAACAGCTCTATCCATCATAGAGGTTCGTTTTATTGACACTTGTTTAATAACTATCAGTAGTTTGGTATAAACTGACAATTTGGTTCGAGAGCAGTCCTATGTTTGAAGCACTTTTATTGACTTATGTTGTGACCCTTACTAACAAAAATGCTTCCGATAGCTCCACTTACCTTATGCAGGGCGTATTCAAGTTCAGGAACTTGGTAGGCCGTGTTGATGTTCACCTTTGTAGGCGCACATGGAAATAAATAAGAAGCAGAGTTAATTGCACCACCTATTAGAAAATGGGCATGTTTCAGTCATATTGGGCAATGATTAATGTCTATAGTACCGTGGCGAGGTAACATGATGCCCGTTCGTTCAAGAATGCGCGCGCTGATAGCCGTCGGTGCCCTTGTGTAGCGACGGCTACTCCTCTTCGAAGGTGTATTTACCCAGAGTATAATCACGAGACATAATTAAGAAACGAGCTGATGGGTGAACATTTAAATGACAAGTTTCAGTGTTGTGATATAAAACTCTATGCAATAAAACCTTCGCGCGATAAATAGGTACGCGATTCTGGAAAATTGCTTCGTTTAATGCTTAATACACTTTCAAGTTTTTATTTTGCTTCAAATTACATCACGAATTAATAGCGCAAAGTTTTTATATATGTTTTGCAAGCCATAAAATTGCGTAGCTATGGCCTAACCATCCCAAGACATTAGCAGTGTGATTGTATAGCATAGTTTTTTTTAGCTCTGGTCTGTTTCACTAGGCTGTAGTTTATTCAAAGTATCCGGTTTTGATGTTTGCGGAAAACATTCAAGAGGAATGATACTTTAGAGGCCCGTGGCGATTTGAAATGTTTATTACAAAAAAAATTATTAGGAATTGACTAAAAGAACACGAAGTGCTAAATACGGAGGGATGGCTAGTCTAACGCAGCGTCAACGTCAGCCAGCAGCGGCTGGTGTTGGCCACGCGATGCTATCACGTTACGCTATACGTTAAGCAGGCACGAAAACTGAGCCACACGCACCGCATAACTGACGCATGCGTGATTGCGCATGCCCGGTGTCTCTCGCGAATAAAATTTCACTGGTTGTCGTGGTTTTCGTTACATTGTATTTGTTTTTTTTTGTTTCAGCATTGTACATATAAATACTGGACGGTAATTAAATCTTTTTTCTCCTTAATCTTTCGCTGTAAACCGGATAAAAATTGGATGGTGCGTGACAAAAATAACACCCAATGAAATAGGTCAGTTCTAAAATAAACACTGTGTATTTAGTGACATATATACTTAAGGTGTAACCTTAAGAGACAAGAAGAGAGCAGAGTGGATTGGGGAACAAACGGTGGTTAAGGATATCATAGTTGAAATCAAAAAGAGGAAACGGACATGGGCCGGGCATGTGGCGCGTATAGACAGGATAACCGCAGGTCAATAAGGTTTACTAACTGGATTCCCAGCGAAGGCAAGTGACTTAGAGGGAGACAGAAGGTTAGGTGGGCAGATGAGATTAAGAAGTTTGCGGGTATAAATTGGCAGCAGCAAGCCCAGAGCCGAGTTGACTGGTGGAACATGGGAGAGGCAGTGGACGTAGTCAGGCTGATGAAGATGATGGTACTTACGAGTACCAAACCGGCCTTAGCAGTGGCGAATTGCACGACTGCCCACTCGTACATGTTGGGCGCAATTATGGCAATCTTTGAGCCGACGCGAAGCTTGAGGGATACGAGGGCGGCGGCGAGTTGGTCAATCTGCGAAGAGTGAAGAAACATACGTTAGTCCGCCACATCGAATACTTTTGGACTATCTGATGCTAACGGATAGTAACGTGGTACAGTCGCGCCCAACATAAGATGAAACATGCTGCCCTTGACCAAAGCGGTGCCAAAGCTGCGTAGTGGCGTCGACATAGAAAATAATCAGTGACGTAAGCACTGTTTCGGCTACCGCTATTTAAAGAACCTATGCAACATTTCGCACTTTTATAATGGGGACCCTTCAAACATGACCACTGCGTCGGAACTTGTATTTAGCGCCACCACACGTGTGCTGAGCGAGCTGCGACTTGATGATGAGATTTGATGCGAAGAAACCTACACACAGGGTAAACGCCTGTACCGTATTTTCTGCTTTGTGTGCAGTTTCCTTTGTGGTGCGTCTTACGACGATTATTATTATTATTATTGTAACTTAATTTGCATTCACCTATACACAAGGACGCAGAGGAAAAAGGGAGATAGCAAGCTTGCAGCTGCCACCTGAAGGGGCACAACGCCTGCCTACAGATGTACTCTTTCGGGAGGAGTGAACAGATAGACCGGAACAATGTGTTTAAGGCAAATAAGTCAACCCGCACTCATGACATCCAATGCATGAAAAGTGAGGCAGACGGCTGCCACAGAGGAGAACATCGCTAGGAAAGACAAATAGATTGAGCGGGCATGCATCCGCTGCAGCTCATTCTGAGTCGAATGCCTCAGCTTACGTCTTTCTTGTACTCTGAGTAGGTCTTTCTGAGGGACTGGTGACATGACACGATGGCGACGCTGTCTCCGTGCTGATCGGCCGCCCTGTCCACTAAATCGCCGATCGTGAGAGGAAGCAAGGGCTGCTTGCCCGGGGTGTGGTGGTAGCTGAGGCCGGCGAGTGATCTCCTGCAAGCGGCAGAAGCGAATGTCAACTCTTTTTTTTATGGGGTACAGTAGCGTACAGTGTTTTGTCAAGCTTCATTTGAGGATCCATCCCGCATTTCCATAGGCAGTGCTTGGGCGATGGGCGACACGAAAGCGCTGTTGGTGTTGTTCTAGGGGGCTGCACGCCTAAACAAAACTCAACGAATTACTGTTTCAGGTATAGTGTGAGCATGACTGCATTTGTTATCTGCATGTATATGTGGTCATTGTATATGCCATAGTCCACATCTGATCCGGAAGTAGCAAGCCAGGTGATAAACCTGACTTACATGCCCACGTCACGGACAAAAAAAAAAATCACCCGCCCATCCGTCCTTCCATTCGTCCACCATTCAATTATTATTATAAATATATAAATTAATTCGAACAATTAACGTACTTTAGTTTATTTATCAGATTTAAGTTTCTTTGTGTGACCTGTGCAGTTTTTTTTATTTACAACCATTTTGCAATGCGGCCTTTGTTGGCATGCGTCCCTCTTTACCGTATTGCCACGTTCCTTCCTCAAGTTTTGTTATCGCCCCATCACGCTGCACGTTTCCTCAGTGCAAACCACTGCCCCGCCGTAATGGTGTAGTGGCTAAGGTACTAGGCTGCTGACCCGCTGGCCGCGGGATTGAATCCCGGCGGCGGCGGCTGCATTTCCGACGGAGGCGGAAATGTTGTAGGCCCGTGTGCTCAGATTTGGGTGCACGTTAAAGAACACCAAGTGATCGAGATTTCCAGAGCCCTCCACTACGGCGTCTCTCATAATCATATGGTAGTTTGGGCACGTCCAACTCCACATATCGTCATGTCATCGACGTGAATTGCGCAATAACATAACAGTGGTGTTAATTTTCTGTATAGTAATGCACCTGTGATGATGAATGCCGCAACAAATTTCTGAATAAAACATTATCAGCAGAGTACTTTACAAGTTCAATATTTAATTTAGGGTGCATTTACCAGAAAGAATCACTTTCGGGCTTAGTTTAGCTGGTTTGCTTTCTTCAGCTTCCTTGTAAATCACCGTGTACTTGCAAGAACAGGAACGTGGCCAAAAATGTTCTTCGGTGATGGTGGTGGTGGTGGTGGTGGTGGTGGGGGGGGGGGGGGTCAGTCATACTTTGTTTTCGTGCGTGTGTTTGTATATATATATATATATATATATATATATATATATATATATATATATATATATATATATATATATATATATATATATATATATATATATATATACACGCAAGCAAAATTTAACAAATCGTGGAGGGAGATTTGAACCCCCTACAGGCAGGAACCGTAGCTAGAGAAGGCATTTTCCGGGGAACCCATAACTAGACTGGAGCGTGCATACCCGAGCTTATCGACGTAACTCCCTAGGAATCAACTCTCGCTATCGGGTGTTGGAAGTAGCAATCTTAACACGTCACACTGATCATTAATTGCAGAGCAAACAGTTGCCTATTGCTACGCAATCTGGGCAATAAAACCGGAGAAGCGGCACTTTACATATAACGGACAGCAAATGGTGGAGTGTAGTCGGAGGACGCCTTCTCTGACACGCGATTGCAGTTAAGTGGGAAAATAACACCGAGAAGAATCCATCCGCATGGCCCAACAATTTAAGAGGACAGGATCCGATTAATACAGTAAGACGATTGTCTTCTTTGTCCACATCCCTTCGTGCAGTCGAAGCATGAATGCAATGAAACTTGCATATTTTTTTTTATCTTTATTCGCCAGTATCATTGTCGCACAAAACAAATACGCAATATCTACATCGAAAGCTTCCAGGGTGCACTGCTGATACACATGAACGGGTATTAACATTTTACGCATTGTACCAGTGGTATATTGTTGTGGATAAAATGGGTACTAACACAATAGTAAGCCTAATAAAGATATTTTCGTAATTTCAGATTAAGGGGCGGTGACTGATCATATACCCTGACACATTTTCAGGGCGTCGTGACGTGGACGAAGGGAAGAGACGCGAAGCTAAGCTGAAACTATTTATTCTGCCGAACTTGTGGCCAAGAAATGAATGGTCAGAATACAGCCATACGCGGGCACTGATAGCGGCTAACAGAGTGTCAGTCGTCGATCAACCGACAATTGGTGAAGCGCGGTGGTATTTATGCACGTGTCGTCGAATATTATAGCATTACTGCTAGCGGCCACCTAGGTTCCAGAATAATCTGTAATGTTCGCGAAGTGCGCATGAACTCAACGAAACGATCTAGTATCACCCCGAAGCTTCTCGAACTCTGCAGGCGTGGTTTGTGCTGATTGATATGTGGGGTTGGACGGCCCAAAACCACCATATGATTATGAGAGACGCCGTAGTGGAGGGCTCCGGAAATCTCGACCACTTTGGGTTCTTTAACGTGCACCCAAATCTGAGCACACGGGCCTACAACATTTTCGCCTCCGTCAGAAATGCAGCCGCCGCCACCGGGATTTGAACCCGCGGCCAGCGGGTCAGCAGCCTAGTACCTTAGCCACTACACCACCACGGCGGGGCAGTCGTTTGTGCTGAGGAAACGTGCAGCGTGATGGGGCGATAACAAAACTTGAGGAAGAAACGTTGCAATACGGTAAAGAGGGACGCATGCCAACAAAGGCTGCATTGCAAAATGGTTGTAAATAAAAAAACTGCACAGGCCACATAAAGAAACTTAAATCTGATAAATGAACTAAAGTGCTATAATTGTTCGAATTAATTTATATAGTTATAATAATAATTGAATGGTGGACGAATGGAAGGACGGATGGGCGGGTGATTTTTTTTTTTTGTCAGTACCCTGGGCATGTAAGTCAGGTTTATCACCTGGCTTGCTACTTCCGGATCAGATGTGGACTATGGCATATATAATGACGACATATACACGCAAATAACAAATGCAGTCATGCTCACACTATACCTGAAACAGTAATTCCTTGAGTTTTGTTGAGGCGTGCATCTCCCTAGAACACCAACAGCGCTTTCATGTCGCCCATCGCCCAAGCACTGCCTATGGAAATGCGTTGCGTTCGACGTCGGAAATTGAGAATCTAAACGTCACCGCAACATCGCGTTTCCTTTCGCATTTCGACCACATCAGGACAATTTAGTTTTTTTTTTACTTTATATGTTCACTCTCTGGCATCCTTAGAACACATCTTAATCTTTACCGGCTGAAAATTATAGATTCCACGAGATGCCTTCAATAGAGCGTTATTACAAATTCATTCGGGAACTGCTAGGGCAGCGTCACCGCTATAGTATTTTCTTTTCCTCTGTTTTCTTGTTCCCCAAGCTCATTCTGTGGTCGTGATGAAAGCGTAATTTGCTTGCACCAGAAAAACCACACTGTTTTCCATGCCTTTGTCTGAGATCACTCGATGGCGAAGGTCGCCATTTTTTTTTCTTTGCAGTAAGTTGCAACCAAAGACAGTGTCTGCGATACGAGCTCTCAAACGTAGTCGCATTGAAACACGGACCTGTGCCATTAAATTTTCTGCGGCTGGTGCGGTAGACCTGTTTTATGTTCGAAGAAGCGGTAGGTGCCGTCGACATGCTAAGGCACTTGTTGCAACGTGTAGGCTCCGCCCAGACCGAACCTCGTTATCACGCTCTATGATCACGTGACAACTCGCACGTGCTGGAGGCTCCCCAACGCGCTGTGTTCAGAAGCAGCTTTACAGCTGCTGTGCCGATTGTCACCTGCTCATAGAGAGTGGTGGCGAGCTTTGGGCTGGGCGGAGCCTACGCATAGCGACGTCGTTACATGCGCCTCAGTATGTCGACGGTGCCTACCACTGTTTACAAGCATGGAATAGGTCCATTAGCTGTACGATACAGCAAAAGCTCTATATTCTTATGTCAAGTGTTGCTTAGCAAACCGGACCCTTGCCTGGTTGACCTTGTCCTTTCTATCTAGCTCTCGATCATCGGCACTACGGCATCTTGCCTTCTCTCGTTTCGTATCCGTGCCACAGCCTGAAGCAAGTCAAGGTTGTCTGAGCTTAGGCAATGCCGCCTCGTGAGATAAGCATTTCTTGCGTTTTTTTTTTTCTATGACACAACAGCTACCGTGGTACTAGCTTTCTTCCGTGACATTTTCCTACGGTCTCTTTCATTGCCGACCCTGAAAGCAGTGTCTCACAAGACCTAAATACGTACTCTTTTCACCGGGAACAAATACTTCTCCACTCCAGTGAATAGTCTTAACACAAGGTCACTTAAAGGCAATTAAATCGAAACACTGACGAGGATTAAAAGCAAATAAATACACGAGGTTTCGGCTCCCGTACGGGAGTCTTGTTCGCAAGTAAAAAAAAAAAAAAAACACTGGATGAGTAGTCCGGCTATGTATTTATGGTCAGTGTGTCGTTTTACTTGTCTTCATGCCTGTTCCTGACCAGACGGGTTTTCGTCCAACTAACGATTTCAACAAAGTCACTTGTTGAGTTCCGCCTGGCCGCGGTACCGCGGCGATGACGAAGTCAGAAAACAATCTCGTCCTTTTTTTTTTCATTTGGGCAGCCTCAAAAAACACTGGGGGCCAAATAAAGCCTTTTCTGCAACCCCTACTAAGCCTCTTAGCCTGCGTATATGATGTGCGTGACGGCGAATCGGGAATCGTGGCGTGGTCTTTCCTTGAGCTGCAGGTGCTAGTGGTCCGTTTGTTGGAGAGCGATTATATGATTTAGTGAGAAGAAAAAGAAGAAGGTGGAGTGTTGATGATGAGGCCTCTACCATGGCCCATACCCACTCAGGGTAATTGACTAAGAATTGATTATATAGCTGCATGTAGGCTGCCAGAATGCGTGGTGTCGACGCGCGTGTGACGAAGAGGGTGAATGTCGCTTGCTGCTCGAGCTCGGAGCCGCACTGGCCAGCGCTGCAAGCACTCTTGCAAATATATTTTGGAAATAGCCTGCAGTGTAAGTGACTGGTTATTCACGTAACAGTATGAATATTTTTGTTATTTCAAGATAACAAAAACGCACTTCAAAACTAAAAGAGTAATAATTGTGTTTTTTAATCATTCATAACAGACATCATAATCTCTATCCTGAATAGACATTACAGTATAAGCAACAAAAACAAATACACTACTGTGAAATATGTCGCTGTTGTAGATCACTCCTTTTTCTGTGTCGTTTATCCATGCCTTGCTAAGTGGTCTGATGCTGAATAATATAAAAAAATAATAAAGTAATATTATCAAGAATAATAATAAACTAATTTACTAGGTTTAATGTCCAATAACCACGATGTGTTTATTAGAGATACTGCAGTGGAGGGTCTGGAAGTGCCGAGCATCTGGTGTTCTTTAAAGGGACCCTAAAGGCAAATATCAGGCTGACGTTTATTGTTGAAATAGTGGTCCAGAAACCTCCTGGTGCAAGTTTTGTGTCTAGGAAGAGCTTATGTTAAAATAAAATTACGTTTTAATGCTCCGCATCACTTTAGCGCACTTCAAGTCAACTTGAGCGTGAAAGCGGGCTTTTAGACGTCACTGCCTCCGTATCCAACGTTGCTCGCCTTTACGCGCCCGCCGACACCAGAAACAGCATAGCTGAATTAGTCATTGCACAACAATGGTCATTGCACAATTTTCCGCAATCTTGGAAGCCATGGCTCTGCTTGCTTGGTTCAACTGAGCCCCGTTATTTAGCACAACCTGTCCAGTTCAACCAGCCATACTATATTTTTAAGTGCTCTAAACAATAATGGTGTATTTGGGTAGTGTTTCTGCTACACATCAATAGTCGTCATCTGACTTGGTCACGTTTACTTTCTTGAAAACCCGGCGCTGGCCACTTTCCTGTCCAGAATGCTATGCCACTTTGATAACGCGAGTGCCCTCCGCGACTGCGATCCACCGGAACCATGGTGATAACGCGAGAAAAGTACTCGAAGTAGATGAAGATAATTGTTGTGTAGCAGAAACACTCTCCAAATACTCGACAATTTTTTTAGAGTGTACTCGCGCCATTCCCTATAGTAACTCAAGGAGGTTCCTTTTTTTTTGTATAAATAAAGCATAAACTGACAAGCCACATAATATTACGTTTTTTCTAGCAGAGAAAGTTATTTTTTTTTATTTCAGACAGTTGATAACTAGTGATTACTTTTAGACGGATATTCTCACCTCATCGGGATAATTTTGCGTAAATCCCACTCACGGCGCACGTCGTGTGATTCATGTGCTCGATTTTTTGGTAAATAAGGCACGGCTGTTAATAATATTTCCGTTTTATATGTTGCCATGTTTTCAGATTTCACTCCGACATAAACTGCCCCGCCACGGTGGTCTAGTGGCTGAGGTACTCGGTTGCTGACCCGCAGGTCCCAGGATCGAATCCCGGCTGCGGCTGCATTTTTGATGGAGGCAAAAATGCTATGGGACCGTGTTGTCGGGTTTTAGGTGCACGCGTTAAAGAACCCCTTAGTAGTCGAAACTTTTGGAGCCCTCCACTACGGCGTCTCTCATAATCATATGGTTGTTTTGGGACGTTAAACCCCACATATCTGACTGTGACATAAATCGTCCTTTGCCTTCAGTGTCCCTTTCACGTGCAATGACATCGCACAGAACGAGGACCTCAAACCTCCGATTTGCTGCCTCCGGGATCGAACTCTAGCAGTCTTCGGGCCAACAACTGAGCTCCGTAACCTCTATATCACTACGGCAGACTTGATGATGATGATGAATGATATGTTGGGTTTAACGTCCCAAAACCACCATACGATTATGAGAGACGCCGTAGTGGAGGGCTCTGGAAATTTCGACCACCTGGGGTTCTTTAACGTGCACCCAAATCTGAGCACACGGGCCTACAACGTTTCCGCCTCCATCGGAAATGCAGCCGCCGCAGCCGGGATTTGAACCCGCGACCAGCGGGTCAGCAGCCGAGTACCTTAGCCACTAGACCACCGCGGCGGGGCACTACGGCAGACTTCTGAGACTGAAGTTAAGTTTGCTGCCAAGTTAAAGACATCGAATGAAATTAATGAAAACGCGAAAATTCTCCTCATTATGAGCTTACATGACCGCGGTAATCAGTTGCAGGCGCTGTAAGCGTAAGATGTACAATTTGCGGTGTTAAGTCATTTATTTTGCAGGAAAAGCCTAACCGCAACACAATCACGTTTCACTGCCTAACCATATATCCTACTTATGTGGCTTGCATTTCATAAATTAGTGTGCAGCAGCTGACTGAAATGCAGCACGTGCTTCCATTGTGATTCCTTATTTGCAAGTCTTAAAGCATAAGGGAAGCAATAATGTCACGCTACAAAGACTAGAAAGGTAGCTAGAAAAGTTTTAAAGGAAGGCAGGCGAGCGTGTAGTTCGTACGCTCTAGCCTGCTGCCCACATACACTTTTTGCAATGCAGTATTGATTTTGGGAAAGGCTCACTGCAAGTATAATGGAAGCGACGCCGATCTAATAGCGGCCTAAACGAAACACCACGGCTCGCCCCGCCGTGGTGGTCTAGTGGCTAAGGTACTCGGCTGCTGACCCGCAGGTCGCGGGATCGAATCCCGGCTGTGGCGGCTGCTGTACTTTCGATGGAGGCGGAAATGTTGTAGGCCCGTGTGCTCAGATTCGGGTACACATTAAAGAGCCCCAGGGGGTCGAAATTTCCGGAGCCCTCCACTACGGCGTCTCTCATAATTATATGGTGGTTTGGGGACGTTAAACCCCACTTATCAATCAATCAATCAATCAATCAATCAAAACTTCACGGCTCGTGCCTGTAGGGTTTCACGAGTGCGCACCCGCAAAGCACATTTTTTGGACCAACAAACAGCAAGCAATTTTATTTTATTTAAAGCACACTGCCAATTCACTAAAAAATAAATAACTAAAATGCGCCAAGTGAGTGTCATGGCCCACCGCGCGTCGATGTGCAGGATATGAGGCCAGTAACGCCGCAAAAATTATGTTTTGCACAAAAAAATGGCAGCATATCCACGGAGTGAATGATGGAGAGTGGGGCGAAGAATTCGTCCGTCCATTCGTTCTTGCTTCCGTCCGTCCATGCGTCCGTCAGTGTGACCGTCCATGCGTGCGTCTGCTCGTGCGTCCGTCCCTGCAGCCGCCCCTGCATCCATTCATGCATCTGTCTATGTGTCCGTTCGTCCATCTATTCAACACTCCAAGTACCACCATCTCGCATCTTTTCAACATATATTCCCCATATAGAAGCACCGCCATCCAGCTGGCATTCCAAGGACTAAACGAGAGGTGGCACACGCACACTTTCATACGGCTTGCGCTTCGGGTCCACTTCCCACCTTTAGCCACCTCGAGTTCATGGTATATACTAGTTCACTGTATTCATGGCACTGCGGCCGAACGCTCGCTAAATCTTTCGAAAACCAAGGAGGTTACGCCCAGCGAGTATGACGTATGATATGTGGGGTTTAACGTCCCAAAACCACTATATGATTATGAGAGACGCCGTAGTGGAGGGCTCCGGAAATTTAGACCACCTGGGGTTCTTTAACGTGTACCCAAATCTGAGCACACGGGCCTACAACATTTCCGCCTCCATCGGAAATGCAGCCGCCGACGCCGGGATTCGAACCCGCGCCCTGCGGGTCAGCAGCCGAGTACCTTAGCCACTAGACCACCGCGGTGGTTAGCGAGTATAACGTAGCAAACTTTTTCAGTCAGATAGTGCTCAATGTACATGCCAATGGCTGCTAATGGGAAATGAGAGGCGGAGAATTCGGCTTTTACTTTTTTACGGCTTGCGCTTCCTATCTACTTCCCATTTTTAACCACCTCGAGTTCATTCATGGTATATACAAGTTCATTGTATTCATAACACTGCGGCTCAACACTCGCTAAACCTTTCTAAAGCTAAGGAGGTTACACCCAGCGAGTATAACGTAGCAACCCTTTCTTGTCAGATAGTGCTCAATGTACATGCCAATGGCTGCTAATAATGATCGCAACCTGCGCGTTAACTAAAAGCCGAATGCTCCAGTCTCTCATTCCCCATTAGCAGCCATTGACCTGTACATTGAGCACTATTTTTTTATTGTTCAACAACGCACAGAAGAAGTCTCTCACCGGCACCACCTTGGAGGTCAAAATGTTATACTTGTTACATACTACGGGGGACGAACGGGTGCCGCTATAAAAAGCTTCGCCCCTAAAACGAACACCTGCAGACTAATTCTTCTGTATTACAAAATGTGCGTTCTGGGCTACGTGCAGGAACAGCTGCGCGAATGTGCTGTTAGAATCGCACTTGTATAGAGCAGCGGAACGCATGGCTGTCGACATTGTTCTTAGACGCGGCCTCACGTTAGCTACAAGTTTACGTGCATACTTAAGAAATAACCACAAGAATCCAGCACGCTGTGTGTCCATGTTTGGTTAACACGGTGTCGCTTTTCTGCACATTTCTTCAGAAAACCGCAGCTGAAGCGGCTGGCAGGGCGCGCTAAACGAGTGTTATTTTATCTGTGCTTCATTGCTTCTGACGTGCAGGACATTTTTCAAAAAATGATGTCGATAATGTTCTGTAGCATCTACATTTGCGGCTTTCCGAGGCGATACAAACCCAGAAATCAACCGTCTCAAGTAAAATGACCGCAAAGTTCAAGCAAGTGCCGCGCATCGCCCCCGCCGTCAATAACCCGTTACCCGATATTCCAGAGAGGCTGCTTCGGCTTTCTCCACTCACCTTTGACAACCGCCGAATACGTTTTTGTAATCCGTGGTTCGCCGATGAATGAGGCGACACATGAACTGCCTCACTTCGAAGGCTGCCCTGAGCATCTTCGCTTGCTTACACGCTTGAGCCATTTCCGGGAGGCGTCCTTTCAACGAAAACCACGCTGCTTCCTCCAAGGCTGTTTTCAGAGCCACCACAACGCACACCCTCGATCGCCCTGCGTCGGCTACCGGCCCGGTCTGTCGATGCTGGGCTAATGCGATCAGCTGAGCAAAGTACGAAAAGAGACAGCCGACGAGGCGCCCTTGTTCCTCTGACTGCGCAGAGAGAGAGTTACGGTTTCCCTCTCTTTCTGTAGAGGAGGAGGTGTTGCGTGCGTACGATAAGCACCCCCCTCTCCTACCCTTCCCCTTTCTTGAATATGGGTTTGTGTCAAGGTCGCATTTTTATCAAGCCTAGCTTTACCCGCAGCTTCGCGTAAGTGGCTTCGCGACTGCCTATGGCTGGCTGTCACAGACTTTCGTGATAAATGACCGAGCATGCCGACAACAAGAATGTGTACCTTAATGACTTCAGTGTACACGGCGATGCATAAGGAAACCACCTCCCGAATGCAGCATTCACTTTCTTTCTTTCTTTCTTTCTTTCTTTCTTTCTTTCTTTCTTTCTTTCTTTCTTTCTTTCTTTCTTTCTTTCTTTCTGGCATTATTTCTGCAAGAAAAACTCAATTTGCTCACCATCGATGACCCCTTTTTAATTAGGAATTCTGACATTTTGGTTAACTTTCTGGAACATAACGACAGGGGCTTAAAAGCACTTTCGGTAGATATAAAAGATTTGTATTACTCTTTGCCGCATGAGAAGTTGTTACAGTGTGTTGACAATGCCATTGACTCATTTGGTGCTGTAGCCTTCCAGAATCTCACGGGTGTCCATAACAGTAACCTCTTAGAGCTTCTGTCCTTTTACATCAATTCGACTTTTGTATCTTTTAATGATCGTAAATACATACAGAATAGTGGTGTCTGCATCGGGTCATGCCTCGCCCCGACCTTTAGTCACATATACCTTGCATATCATGACCGGGTGCTGATGAGCATGCTGGACCAAAATATTGTCACCAAAATATGTCGTTACGTAGACGACTTTTTAATTTTCATTGACTGCAGCGACGCTGCCTGCCAGCAGCTAACCGACGGTATTGTAATGACTTTTAAAGAATGTTTTAAACCGCTTTTATTGACTCATGAGTTGCCAGTTGACAATAGCTTACGCTTTTTAGATTTGAATTTAATTCTTTCACCTGACCATGTGTGCTGGCTATTTGAACCTAGAAATGCAAAACCCCTTTTACCCTATGACTCTTCCCATTCCAAGTTAGTTAAGCGCAGCATCACAAATCTTTCTCTCATCAATCCTCTTAGGAAATCGTGTCATCATGCAGCGCAGCTTTGCAGCTCAAGCTGAAAGGCTTTTGAGGGCTGGGTACCCAGCTATCCTACTGGCATCTATAGCTGAAAAGCTTTTAAAACAGATAAAGAAAGGCTGCAACTCCGAGGCTCAGCCGGAATCTAACGACCGAAAAAGACCCGTAGTTTTACCCTACGTGCATGACATTTCCCACCGGCTAAAAAAGATAGGGGAGAAATGCAGCGTCAAAGTGGTGTTTTCAGCGCCGGATAAGTTACAGCGGCTTTGCAAAGCAGTCAACCCTCTCAAATCACGTACCACTGGTTGCGCAACTAAGCACAAAACTCGGTTTGTGCCGTGTGTAGCGGGGGTTGTTTACGCGATTCCATTCTCATGTGGTATGTGGTATTTCGGCCAAACGGGGCGATGCCTTAATGAAAGGCTAAAACAACACCATTATAATGTTCACAAAGCAATCCAGGGCCACATAGGAATGCACTGCCGCGATTGTGGATGTACTCCCATGTTTGATCAATGTGAAGTGGTAAAAAAGCACCCGTCACAATTAACTCGAGAAATTATAGAAGCGCATTGTATAGCAAGAGCTGGCAGCACGTGTATTAGCGCCCCTTCTTTGGTTTTATCTGAACATGAAGTGGCCTTCCTTAATCAGGATAACCGCCTATGAATCTGTGATATGTGACGGTGCGATATTGTGTGTTATCTTGTCGTTGCGTTAGGGTGGTTTTGTATGCTTGCGCCGGTCTACATATTTGATGCAGTTTGACAATAAAGCTCAGTTGGAAGTTAGCGCTCTGTCCTCTTGTGTCGGTCTGCTCGGCCGTTTCTTCTTACCCGTAATGCGCTATACCAGTTCAAGTGCAAAAAACCCGAAATGAACTAAACTTCCAGAGTCTTCCACTGCAGAGTCTTTGATCATCATATTGTCGTTTCGGAACGTTACACCCCGACAGTTACTATAATTTGATACCACGACATATACCTTGCTCTGTGTCGAGCGCAAGAAGTACAGAAAAAATAATAATAATCATTTAGCTATATTATTATTATTATTATTATTATTATTATTATTATTATTATTATTATTTACCTTTGTATCTTGTGTTACGTAATTGCTGCAAGCTAAAGCCCTAAGCATTTTAGACTGCTTAAGCTATCTTACACAAAGACATAGGAAATGTAATACACTAACAACGTGTCTCACTTCTCTTTGTTACCACGAGCAGCGACCGAGTGGCATCTTTAAGTCGAATTCGCTGTTGTTCAATGAACGCTAGCATCGGCTGGTGTACTCGTGCAAAATGTTCTTTAGCACAGGCATATGCAACCTGTCGTTGATGGTACTTTTGTTTTGTTACTTTTGTTGTTTTTTGTTTGTATATATATTGATTTGAACTATCGGCCGTGTAAAAGCTGCTCTAAATGGCTTCCCTGTACTTTTTTTTGCTGTTGTTGTGTGTGGGTGCATGTTAGGGCTAGCATCCTTTCCCACGCACTGTGTTTACCTATGCACTTCATCCCATGCGAGGTAATGGCACTACTTCGAAATTATTATGCATTACATATTAAGTATAAATGGAGTAAAAGCAAGCGCGTGGAGACACTACACGCTGCCTGTCTTTGCAGACTTTCGGAGATTGCTGTCCATCCCCGCAAGAAAGCAGACTTGCGACAGATGCCAAGACACTGTGAAAAGATAAAACGCAGCCGCCCGCTGCGACCCCTTCTTATCGTCCCTCAACGCACTCCTTGACGGGAGGGCCACGTCGTCAAAGTCGTTGTCTCGGAAAGTTGAGCTCGATGTTTTACGAGTGCTTCTTCTGCCGCCACGGTAGAGTGTTCATTACGGAGTTATGGCCGAGTGTATTACGATCTCCCTTCCCAGCTCACGTGTACAATTAAAGACAAACAATTTTACGTTTAGGGTAACTATCCACACATCCACACAGCGTGGTCTGCTTGAAGTAAAGATATATAGTAAAACAAAACTGACTCGGCCATCCCTTTTGTTTCGAACGGATGGATGCCCCCCCCCCCCCCCACACACACAAAAGAAGTGTGTTTGTGAGATGCACCACATGCGATGCGGTCACCATATGTTGAGACATAACCGCAACACAAAAAAAAAACGGACAAAAATCTTGGAGGATGCTTGAGCTTCGCCTTCAGAAGTACAAGGCGATAACATAATTGTGCCCCGACGCATCGCCTTCTGAGTTGCTAGACAGGCTTCCCTTCTTGGTGGATGCCTCAACCGTGCTGCAGGGAAACGAACGTGTCTGAGCCTAACATTGCCCCTTCAAAACTATCCTAAAATGCCTTTTGCAAGTACTGTTGCGAATTACTTCGTATCATCTTCCAGCTGCCGCCACCGCTGATGCTGCTGCTGAAGATGATTCGATATGTCTGAGCACATTGTAACGTGTGATCGTTTAATTTTAACACCCACTCGTTGCGCAATTCGCCCGCGCATTTCACGCGTGCCTGGTGCGATTTTGCACTTCGGTCACGCATTATTACATGCGTTGAGGCAACGCCTCCTCTAGTTTTCACCAAAATCTGCAAGATGTGCACGATCCAGCCGTTCACAACCGTCTCTTTTAGCCCTTTCCTGCTCTCGCTCATCACCTAGCCTTCGCGTGTGCTTCGCGGTCATGGGGTAGATTGGATTGGATTAGATTGGATTGATATGGAAAATTCCTCATGCAGCGCCTCAGGACGGAAATCATGTGAAGTAATTTTTTGTTCAGTTGTGTACAGACCACTGGGGTGGCGTCTTGCATTCTTCGTGTTCACAATATTGGCGGTCGCGCTGGCTGAGAGAAAGATACGGTGTTTTGAGACAGTGTCTCACCGTTTCTGGGGCTATGGGGGTAACCAATGGGGAAGCGTCGCTGCCACGCTTCTGCTTGCACTGCGCTGTGATGCAGCATTGGCATTGCTTTTAGCCACAATGAAGGAACGTGGGGGAAAAAATCTTACAGAGAGTATACCATTGGAGTGGGAAACACGTCTATCGCATCTCCGGGGGAAAACACTTAGAAGCACGTGTCACGCCAGCAGCGTTACCCATCATGTACGGTCACATAACGACCACTCCCTGAACTAAGGTGGACCGACGGCTCCAGTTGAGAAGCGTGCGTTTGGACTGGCATTGAAGGAAATTAAGGAAGAGTTGCTTAAGGAGACTCTCCCACTAGATGAAATTCTTAGCGTTTTTTTTTTTTCGAAACAGTATCAAGCAATGTTGGGGCTTAGATAATACAATGTCCTGTGTTAGACCACTGCTATAGCTATAGACTTTTACAACGGAGAGAAGGAGCGTCTCCTTTTTCTGAGCTGTTGTAACGAACGCTGAAGCCGATGCCTCGACAGTGCATATTTGTGGAGTCACGCGATCTTTTAAAACAACGGAGAGAATTGCGATGATGCTCACGAAGTCTTTGTTCAAAAAATGGCAGCATATCCACGGAGTGAATGATGGAGAGTGGGGCGAAGAATTCGTCCGTCCATTCGTTCTTGCTTCCGTCCGTCCATGCATCCGTCAGTGTGACCGTCCATGCGTCCATCAGCCCGTCCGTGCGTGCGTCTGTTCGTGCGTCCGTTCCTGCGTTCGTCCGTGCAGCCGCCCCTGCGTCCGTTCATGCGTCCATCCATGCATCTGTCTATGTGTCCGTTCGTCCATCTATTCAACACTACAAGTACCACCATCTCGCATTTTTTCATCATATATTCCCCATATAGAAGCACCTCCATCCAGCGGACATTCCAAGGACTAAACGAGAGGTGGCACACGCACACTTTCTTACGGCTTGCGCTTCGGGTCCACTTCCCACCTTTAACCACCTCGAGTTCATGGTATATACTAGTTCACTGTATTCGTGGCACTGTGGCCGAACGCTCGCTAAACCTTTCGAAAACCAAGGAGGTTACGCCCAGCGAGTATGACGTAGCAAACGTTTTCAGTCAGATAGTGCTCAATGTACATGCCAATGGCTGCTAATGGGAAATGAGAGGCGGAGAATTCGGCTTTTACTTTCTTGCGGCTTGCGCTTCGTATCTACTTCCCATTTTTAACCACCTCGAGTTCATTCATGGTATATACAAGTTCACTGTATTCATGGCACTGCGGCTCAACGCTCGCTAAACCTTTCTAAAGCTAAGGAGGTTACACCCAGCGAGTATAACGTAGCAACCCTTTCTTGTCAGATAGTGCTCAATGTACATGCCAATGGCTGCTAATGGTGATCGCAGCCTGCGCGTTAACTAAAAGCCCTGTCTCTCATTCCCCATTAGCAGTCATTGACATGTACATTGAGCACTATTTTTTATTGTTCAACAACTCACAGAAGAAGTCTCTCAACGGCACCACCTTGGAGGTCAAAATGTTATACATGTTACATACTACGAGGGACGAACGGGTGCCGCTATAAGGAGCTTCGCCCCTAAAAGTGCATAATTTGTCGCTGTCGACTGGCACCATGAGTGTTGTGCGCATTCGCACAACGCTGTAACCTAGGGACCAGCTGTGTAACACCTGCCGATTTCCACGTGGGAGAGGAGAATGCTGAAAGGTCGAATGAATGGGAGTTTTCGCGCCAGGCTGCATCGCGAGTCATCCCATTGCGTGCATAAAAATGGATTTCTGTGTACAAGTTATACATAGGCAAGAAAAGCGAGTATGATTTTTGCTTATACCATTTAATGTCACTTCGCAGTAAGGAGTCAATCGAGCTAATGTTCAGCAGCGTTTTTATTCTGCATTATATTAGTACAGTAAGTATAGGTGACAAAAGAGTGACACACAATTGAAACGTTCGTTCTCATTTGAAATATTTCTTTAACTTTTAATGGGCATAAACACTGTTACCGTTGCTTGAAGGGAAATCTTTACTAAAATACATGGTTACAGCGGGATGGGAACCTTAGTTTTCGAGTACTTACTGTAAAACGAGTTAAAGAAGGAGGATGGTTAGCCACGTTCATAATTTCTGAAGCTTTTATAAGCAACTATATTTCTGTCATGAAATCTCTGTGTGAGCTTTTGTTATTTTACTTGTTCATTCCCGAATGCCTCGTGACGAGGTGGACACTACAGGGACCAGTGCGAACTGCGGCCAAATATGGACCAGCTGACATTTTAAAACAAGCGTGTGCATTATCAGATAGGTTGGTAGGGGCCAGTGTTTTATGCGACTTTTATTGTATATTCAGGGGCCTCTGAATACTCCATGCAGCCCAGGTTTTGCATTTGCATTGGTGGATGCGTCTCGTGTTTGCACAACCATATTACTACTAATTACTACGTATTGCACACCCACAGGGTGTTGTGCTCCTCATACCAGCCATGTTTTCTTAATCTGGTGCTTCTGTACATTTGTCTTATCGTTCCCATATACACACGAATTTTTACTTCCCATTCATGTATACTCCCCCACCCGCTCCTGTGCTTGCACTCAGGTGGGCAGTGGGAGAAGGGGTGGAGGCTCCCAAGACGTATAAACGGCACCAAATCAATCCCATTCCTTTATACGGTAGGACTTGTCCGACCATTCTTCGAAGGCAACTCGTCAAAGTGCAGAGCTAGGGCCATGCAAATTTTCAACGACAATGGCTTCATGTTGCATTCGAACGACTGTTTCGCATTCCACCTTCAGGTTCGAGAAATCGAAAACCAAAGAAGCACATCACCTCCCCACTTTAATTTCTGCATCCATTGCGAAACTTGTTTAATCATTCATTTTTTTCACTATCGATCAAAGGATGGAGTGGAGGTGGGGCTATGCGCTTAAATATGGCCTTCGTTAAAAAAAAAATTGGTTGCACTTCTATGTGCGTACACGTATTGCAATGTTGACTAATTAGAGAACTTTCACTGATGCTTCCACATAGTATGCATATCGCTGCCTTCTTCTGCGTGGGTGAACTGTGATCTCTTTGAGCAAATTACCGCATGGAGTGTTCCATCAGGTACCAAAGCTTGAGAAAACAGCAAACAAACTCTAGTGTTATAGCAAAGGCTCATAGACCTATCCGGTGTTCCGTCACCTGTTTTTTTTTTCTACTATACTGACACAATTTTTATACAATAAATACTTCACAGGGTCCAAAGGGACATTGAAATGTACACGAACGGTAAAATTCCTACAGTTATGCTAGGAAACCTTTTATGAGTTCAAATATGCATTGTCTATATAGGAGACCACTAAGATTTATTTTTGGGTATGCCTCGAGCCCATATGGGTGTCTTTCGCGTATCTTAATTCTGATTTGCTTTTATCCCGTGGCATCGGCTTTACTGGTTGTAAAAGTAGGATTGTTAGCATGAAAATTCTTTCTAACATTTTCCTAATTTAGGCCTAGAAAGTACGTACACAGAAGAGCGATACTATTTACATATTCTGCTACTAACACACTAACGTAATATTTCACAATTCTTACTGTACAATGAATATTACGCAGGACATCATAAGTGGAGTATCTTCTGGCTCTCTTCTTTCATGACGTGCTTCTGTACCTTTCCGGACACTGTCTTGGGAAACTCGCTCACAAACAGCACATATCTCGGAATCTTGTAGTGACTCATCTGCGAAAGAAGGTATAGGTTTTTCAATGCGACGCTTGGAGTTTGCTCGATTGCGTGTTCTAGACAATGCGCCGTCCAAGTGCGGTTTGTCAGGGAGGTATTTTAGTCGAAGAGCACAAACTTCGAATTCGAGTTCGAACGTCAATTTTGCGGCACGGGTGCTGAATAATAAGCTGACGATGCTTGGCTGCCAACTCATAGGTGGTGGGTTCGATCCTGGTAGCGTTGGTTGCATTTTGATGGTGGCAGAACGCTATATGGAGGCCTATTGCACGTTGTAGAATATCAGATGATATCAGTTTCTGGAGGCCTCCGCTATGGTGTTCGTCATAATGATACCGTAGTTTTGAGAATGAAAACCTGAGATAATAATAATAATAATAATAATAATAATAATAATAATAATAATAATAATAATAATAATAATAATAATAATAATAATAATAATAATAATAATAATAATAATAATAATAACAATAATAATAATAATAATAATAATAATAATAATTTATTTTAACATTGAGTCTAATAAATGATATCAAAAAGCCTTCAGCTCGTAAGCAGTTTTCGAAATTTTAAGAAATTCAGAAAGATTTACGAACCTTTTTCTTGCAAAATATTTTTATGTCTTCTTGACTCAGACTAAATCCGGGCTTCAGTTTAATCCAAGCACAAACTTCTTCTCTCTGTCCTTCGTCTGGGACACCAACCACCTGGGCGCAGTTGGAACAAGGTGGTAAGTTTCCGGAGTGACAACCATTGCGTGTCTATAAACTAGCACCAATCACACAAAAAAAAACTATCAGGACTACCACGATCTTTTCTTCTATTAAAATGATAACTACACAAGGCTGACATTTTCAGTAGGCCACCGGCTACCTTTTGTAGCATAGCTTAGCAAACATAACATAAAATAAGGAAGAGGACGGAGCACTGCTTGCGTCACACGTGCTTCCGAGAGCATTCGCCTGAAGGTGCGACAGACGTGTTTCCAACTTCAATGCCATAAGTCTACATATTTGCACAGCGCAAGACTACGAGTAGCTACGACATAACTAGAGAAGAAGAGACAAGGACAGAAAGAGCGCTGACTTCAACTGAAATTTTATTAGCGAGAAAGCTGAGAATATATACTCATGGCAACTATGTCACGAGTATATCTTTTTTCAGCGTTCTAGCTAAAAAAAATTCAGTTGAAGTCAGCGCTGTTTCGGTCCTTGTCTCTTCTTCTGTAGTTACGTCGTAACTACTCGTAGTCTTGCACTGCGCAAATAAGTTGATTACCAATCGCCAACTAGCCCAAGCATCTGTCTTATCAAGTCATAAGTCTGTCCAATTTGTTTCTTTGCGCCCCTTCTTTGTGGTTGGAAGCAACGCCGATGCCGCATCACAGCGCAGCGCAGGCGTTAGCGTGACCGTGACGCTTCCCCGTCGGTTGCCCGCATAGCTCCTCGAGCGGTGACATGCTATCGCAGAACACCATTCAGGTCTGCTTCATACATTGAGCTCTCATTTAGAAGAACTTCGGGGAAAGCAGAGCAATCGTTCACTTAACTTGAAGTTCACTGAAACGGACATTCACCGGAGTACGGAGCAGCACCTCAGATGTCGCGTAAAAAGTGTGAAACGCAAGTTGTATTGTAAAGAATTTAGTAATTTTCATTTATACAAGCGCAAGAATAGAATAGGCTGTCCGGCCAGTACGTTTCTGTGCACCACCTCTGCCATAGCTTGCTGCTGTAACTCAAAGTTTCGCTACTTTCTCATACATCCTACAGCCTCGACTATAAAGATACACAATTTGAACCTCCCTCAGCCATCGCAACTTCATTGTCGCACTGTTCTTCTTTCGGTTCGCGATGAACGCTGGAAGCCATTTCAGAATCTGATCGCTGTGCGCAAGTACCGAAGCAAGCGTGACCCGTTTTCGTCTGCCGTGTACAGCCGCTTTACCTGCATGCACAAGCGATGTTGCGCAGCCGCCGATATATGGACGATTTGGGGGAGGTTCGCATCGGCCACACCAGTGCTCTCGAGCGCGAAACGTCGTTAAGTTATTGACACGTCGTGGTCTTTTGTACGGGCTGAGTGGGCTCCTTGATCGGCCCGTTCTTTACCGATAATTCTACAGTGACCCGACAGCAAGTGTGGGATTGGACTAGTTTGTATTTCAATATTTAAACTGCTCGGCGTAAAAAAAAACGTTTTAGACAACAAACACTAGATACAATTGTGTTTGTTGTATAATTTTTTTTTCTCAGTATCCCTGGCCGTAGCCTAGGCGGGGCCATTTGCCCACCCCACCAACTCGTCGGACTTTGAATGAAGTTCTTTCCTGCTCCTCTGAGCAGTTCAAGTGACTTTACAGCCACTGAAATATAATGTGGTGCCCTTTCTCTGTTATGTGGTGTAGCATTTCTGCCGTCTGAAAAAAGCAACTCATCGTGCGGATTATGGCGTAGACTTGACAGAAGTAACTGACGTGCCGCCTTACAGTCTCAGAAGATGGCCCACCTTTGCGTGCTTTGGCCAATAATGAAACACAGCGCAGTGCGAAGCCCTGCAAGCTCTGCTGCCGTTGCAGTTGTTTCATGAGCTGTCCTGTATCGTGGTTGTGGCGTGCGTGATAATTTAATTTCTTTCTATTTATGTGACTAATACTGCAGTACAATTAAACAACTACATACAACGTCCCCTTTGATATCCTTGACTTAGTTGTCTGTTTAATTCACTTGCTTGAGTCTAACAAATAAGAAATGGGTCCTTCGAATAGTTGCCCTGATATTTATCAGCATAAATATAGCACACGATGGTCACATGAACTCGGCAACACGGCCTGTTTTAAATGATAATATTTAAACGACATCCCCACGCAGACAGGGTAACAGTGTCACTTTTCAGAGTTTTTATCTGGTGCGGCGTCTTTGCGACTTCGCAGCCACACAAGCGATGTAATTAGCTCGCATTCGGTGGTCACTCGCCTGCACTTCCTGGACGGCGGGATGGGTGTAGAGGAAGTGCTCGACCTCCTGCGGATAGACGTGCTCGTCGCCGCGCACGATAACGTCCCTCATGCGACCCAGGATGGACACCCGGCCGTCTTCAGTCATCATGGCGCCGTCCCTGCACAGTGCGAGGGGAGTCCGCTTTGCACCCATCATTCTTTAAAAAGCGCACTCGTGCACTTTCGCGGCCATCGAAGTTATGTATCGAAACAATCTGCTATAGGCTATCTTTAGGTATATATGGGAGAAAGCCTTGAATCCTTCATCAAGCTCGGAAAATGGCCATCGGCGTCTGGTGACGTGGGCGTCAACACGGGTGATGCGAAAAATCGTCACCACGGGATGACGCCACCGTATGACGTCATCGTGATGTCACAACTCGCAAAATTTTGAAACGTCATCGTGACGTCAGCGGCTAGGCCCCATGTGACGTAAATCTTCATTGGCTCGGCTTGTAGGAATCTACGGTTATCACAGCATGTGTTGCTGTTACGGACAATCATAACGTTAACTTCCCGGGATTACGTCATGCCATGACAACATAACGACGACACAAGGTCGACAAAATTTGTGACGCAATCACGACGTGATGGCGTCACGTGGTGAAACACTTTAGGATATCGGCTTGTCAGTGTTTAATGACGGCGCGGTGTAGTCACGCAGTCATGTTCCATCACCAAAATGGGTGTTTGCTACAAAAATTGGGTAATTCAAAATACTCGCCCCGGGTTCACTGAAAACGAAGAAAGCAGGCGTAACACCAAGAAATAGCCGACGATGTTTGTGAAGCCGAAACAGCCTTCCCTACATGCCGTAAGAAACGTAAACCGGGCATGTATACTATAGAATAGAAAAAGAAGAAGACTGCATGCTTTGGCCCTTCACTGCGCAGTACAATTACTACCTACATAAAGCTGGACTAACAGCATCTCCGTTGTGTCTCTTTTGCAAGAAATCAGAATCAATAGATCATTTCTTTTTATCCTGTCAACAATATTCTTATCAAAGGAAAAGATACCTGGTCGAATTAATTGAGAAACTAGGTTTAAAAATAAACGTGGAAGTAATTTTATCCCTCGGAGGGAGTACATTAGGTTATAGCCACAGGGAGGTTTTCTCTGTTGTGTGCGAGTACATAATGGCAACAAAAATATTACCTTGTTAATCTATTGTTATTATTTACGCCTACGAGAATACCTGAATGCCTGACTTAGCACTCTTGATGATCCTGCCACCCGGTTCTTGGCCGATCCCCCTTTGTGGGCGAGTGCCAGCAAAGCTGAAGGTTCATCATCATCATCATTATTCTGCGTACGATGCCGCCGCCTCCACCTATATCTGTAACTTATAGAGAGCTCCACTTTGTTGGTTGGTTGACCGCCATGAATGATGGATCACCGTTAATGTACATTGATTAAAATTGACTATATGGAAACCGAAGTGATTTGGAGGAATGTTTGGTGTACTTGACATTTGACTGCACAATGGCATCCATCACGTAAATACAAGGAACGCGCTTGATTTAGCGGTCCCCTCTAAGTACATAGAGTATGCGTTAAGCAGACCTGACCCAGTGTGATACCAGCCATTGCGTATGGCTTCTTTCGTCTTCTTGTCCTCCTTGAAGTAGCCCATGAAGACCGTGTACCCTCGGACACAGAGCTCGCCTCTCTCGTTGGTAGGAACAATCCTGTTTTTATCGTCGACAATCTTTACCTTGAAAAGAAATCGAAAAAAATTCAAATATAGCATTTCGAGCTCCGTAGCTTTCCTTCATTCTTTGTACATAATGTCAGTTATGGCAATGCTGCGACATTAGGTGGCACAGAAAATTCCTATGTAACAGCAGTCGTGCTCTCAAAGTTTGCTTGTTCTTCCAAAGCTTTCGCTTCTAATAAAGTTCCCCTGTCTCGGAAGTAGTCATCATTTAGGCGCAAGCACTATGAAGACAAAAAATATGGCACAGCTTGCTTCAAGCCATGGCACGCAATGCTTGAAAAGGCTAAACGGGACGTACTGAAGCCTGATCTGGTTGCATCTAAGATGTTTCCAGGCGTTAGCAAGGTGATGCCAGGTGTTCTTTCTGCGTTGATTCTCAGCGCAGAGAGGCTCGAGTGAAGCCTCACGCAGTTTCAGACACGACACGCATGTCCAAACTCCAGACCAAGGTCGCGCTCTAACCAAGCGTTCACACATCTCATACACCGACCTTTGGCGCGTACCTTCCATCGCTTTTCTCGCAGCTGCCAGGGCCTTTCCAGTTCCCTTGTATTCTCTCGTTGTACGTACTCGTGGTGTTCGGCTCACCTCCGTCGCTTCGCAGCCGTTTGTTGGGCTAACTGTTGGCTTGTTCATTTTCAGTGGACAGGTAGTGAGTAGTCCGACTTACGTAATTCATGTGGCATGTACCCGTTCATGATAATGATAGTTTTCTAATAGGCCACACACACAAATTACGTCAAGTTTAAACAGCTTCGCTGTTAGTAAAAAAAAAAACACGTTGAAAGTGACTGATGAGTACATTTTTACTTGTATTTCTCACGTACATGACAGTCGCAAAGGCAGAGCCGCAATCCAGTCGGACTGAGAAAGCCCGGGAGCGGTACCTCGCTGTCGGGTTAACTAAGCCTAACTTAGCCTAACAAATCTTATGCGTACTTGCAAGCACATACTCTATAGGTCGGCGGTTCACCGTCAGTAATGATTAACCAAACATGTCGTCTTATGCCTCTCCTCAGCGAAGAAATGTGTTTACTCTCAATTGGCTATCTCAAGTGTTTGGATCACATATATGTGGCCTATATTGTCGACGCGTGTGTATTATCAACTGACTATCCCTGCACCCGTGTATGCTGTTAGTACCTCTTAATACATAATGTTTATTTAGTTGGTGAGCAACGGTTGGTGAAGCAGCGTGCAAAATACACGTTCACGAACGCTTAAAGAAAGGCCCACACAAGCATCCCGGAATTAAGAGCTTGTGTGGGTTTCGCTTTATGTTCACGTGTAGCAACTATGTTGTGCTTGGTTTCATCGCTGTCGTAAAGGTATTAAAATGCTTTTCAAAGCCAGTGAACGTTATTATGTTGCGTTTATCATAGCATTGAACTGGACAAGTTGAGAGAACTTGACAGTGGTGGGCTGCAGCACGAAGGGCCACAACAGAAACAGCAAGGCGTGTTTGACAATCCACCCTTTATGTGGTCGCCGTGCATTTTTGCTGCTCCCAATCATCAAAAGTTTGCTTTTTTTTTCTCCGGAAAAGAAAGTTTAGCGTGTACTAACTCGCTTGGTTTATAACAAAAACATGTGAAGTCATTAAAACTGTAGATTGTAAAGCATTACCGCATAACGAACAGTGAATACATAATTACCTCAACGTGGTCCAACGGTCTTCCCACCGACGTTATCCACTGATCTACAGGTTCATTAGGGTCATTCGCTGCAATCATAGGGCTTGTTTCTGTTGTTCCATACAAAACCTGCACGCGCAGCCATGCAAAGCAAATGGTTGAAAAAATTTATTCGCTGAACAATATGTTACTGGGATTAATCAAACAGGCTTGACTGCAGAATGTGAATTGCGTCTTCGATTAGAACTTTTCGGATTCAAGATGGTCTCTTTTCTCCGACAGAACTGTCTTAGGCTGTTGTCTATGTTGTTGTTTTATCATTGTGACAACCAGTTGGCTTAGCTAATCATTTGGCAAACAGTTGGCCTAAATTATCATTTGGCAAACAGTTGGCCTAAATTATCATTTGGCAAACAGTTGGCCTAAATTATCATTGTGGCAACCAGTTGGCTTAGCTTATCATTGTGACGTACAGTCTCTGTAGCAAATTTTAGAAGACGCTAGTTCTGCATGTTGTGGCTGTTGTGCTCCCAATATTTAAGAATTTAGAAAGATAGATAGATAGATAGATAGATAGATAGATAGATAGATAGATAGATAGATAGATAGATAGATAGATAGATAGATAGATAGATAGATAGATAGATAGATAGATAGATAGATAGACAGACAGATAGACAGACAGATAGACAGATAGATAGATAGATAGATAGATAGATAGATAGATAGATAGATAGATAGATAGATAGATAGATAGATAGATAGATAGATAGATAGATAGATAGATAGATAGATAGATAGATAGATAGATAGATAGATAGATAGATAGATAGATAGATAGATAGATAGATAGATAGATAGATAGTGTTTTATTGGTTTCCCCGGAAACATTATCCTGGCATTTCAATTCATTCCGATTTTGAAACTATGCGGTCCTGACCGCAAACAGCCATTATATACCTCGATTCCCCTTCCCTTTGACCCTGACGCGTACTCTTTCGTTTTCCCTAATATCGTCGGTGTAAGTTTAGGGAGTAGCGTCATTGCGAATTTCTTTTTGTACCGCTAAAATGATAAAGGTTACTTACGTGGATGCGTTTCGCGTTGAGCTTTTTCATGATGTCTTTTGTCAAGTGGTTTGGACATGGTGCGCCAGACACGACAGCTGCATTCGTGTACGGAGTTGTTAGGTTTCAGTTATCAAATTGTTTTCGAGTTCGCCAAGCTTCTTTGGTTCAGAAACTCCACTGGACTAAAAAATATTTTTTATTGATGCCGCACGCTTGCCTTAAGTATAGTTGAATATTACCTCAATACTTAATGTATGGACAACTCTGAAAGTCACTTGCTTACATATAGTCACAGTTCCACTCTGCACAATAAAGTTATCATACGATTATTTGAAATATTTTCTGAATGGTAATGCACTACCATGAATAACAATTTGCTGGGACGTTCACGCTGTAGCTGCGACTAAACTTTCAAAAAACCCAATTCACACACTAGCTGGGAAACGTAGCATTGCCGGTACCTCAGGGTTTTTAACAAAGTATACTGCCATGGGAAAGACAAATTAAGCAGTAGAAAAATAGAAAAAGAACTCTTTTCACATTTAACAAGCGGGAATGTTTAAAGGTGTAATTACTTCGCAGCCTTAGAGCCATACGCTTAAAATATCTGGAAGACAACATAAGGGAATGAAACATTGTTTTCTGAGACAAATCTACTTCTTTCCTCCATTACTTTTTTTCTGTAGCCTTACTAAGACCTAGAAGCATTCACATAAAGTTATTTTTTTTTCAATTAGTTGAACAAAGGGACACCACCAAAAAGGCTCGAAAAGTTTCCCTTATGCATCGTTTCTGCCTTGATAGGACATCGCAACTGAAGGCGACCAAGGAATTCCTGAAATTTCTAAGAAAAACTAATTTGAACAAGCGGCTGTGACAGCAATGTCTTGGCCCCACCGTGGTGGTCTAGTGGCTAAGGTGCTCGGCTACTGACCCGCAGGTCACAGTATCGAATCTCGGCTGCGGCGGCTGCATTTCCGATGCAAGCGGAAGTGTTGTAGGCCCGTGTGCTCAGATTTGGGTGGATGTTAAAGAACCCCAGGTGGTCCAAATTTCCGGAGCCCTCCAGTACGGCGTCTCTCATAATCATATGGTGGTTTTGTGACGTTAAACTCCACATATCAATCAATCAAACGACAATGTCTTGTGCCGCGCGAGTGTGATGAACATGTAATCCACTGCATGTTTGTGTGTGAGCAGTGTTATGCGTTACCTTTCACTGACTTTCCGTTCTTTTTTTTTCTACTTGTTTTAATCTCCCCCTTCCCGTCCTCACGTGTATGGTACCAAACCGGCTTTCCTGAATTGGCTAGCCTGCTTGCCTTTCTTTCTCTACAATTTCTTCCTTTAACCGCCCTTACATGACATCATTCATCATTTCTACTAACTCGTTATTATTACAGACATTCATGGAACAGGAAATACAGAAAGAAAAAAATAATCACTCGCACCTGTTCGAATAGAGGAAACATCGTAACAGCCGTGCTCCACGTGATGTAGCATGTCAATGTACATGGTCGGGGTTCCGTAGAGGAAAGTGCACCTGCAAACGTCGGGCAAGCATGTTAGCAAAAATAATGAACGATATGTCCCGCACTGACACTCCGTACGTACTTTTCCGCTGCAATGCACTTCAACGCAGCAGCTGCGTTGAAGCTCGGCGCCGGCATCACAGCCGTGGACCCGAAAATGGCCGCCGAAATCGTACCGGCTATGCAGCCGAAGCAATGGATTAACGGAACGTTCAGGCAAATCACTTCTTCCTGCGAAAATTCAAACGTTCCCTCTAAGCAGATCAGCGTTGGGGCGGAAACTATAGGCAGGTGCGTACTGAGGAAGGCAGACAAGACAAATCCTCGTTGCTATAAAGATTAGAAGTTTGCATATCTAATGTTGATCCCAGTTGTTGTATTTCCATTTATTGCATGTCATGGTACAAATTACCAACTTTACTGACTGAACTTGCCAGAAATGGTGCGGACTAAGCTTTAATGACCTTGAATGAGTTACGAAATATGTATATGCAATTGTGGATGTTCTTTTCATGCAATATATTTGACGTGATTGGTACTTTCACTTGAAATCGAGTGAACTTAAAGTAGTTTTTTTTCTATATGTAAACGTTAAATATGTATATTTTTGAATTGTAATCTAGTTAGGCTTCTTGAAGTTTTGATGTTTATGTACGTTTTTTTTACTTTATATATGCCTTTATGTACTTCTTTTACGCTTTCTCTTTTATGTATTGCTGTCTAACCTATTTTGTGATATGCATAGGTCGATGATCTTGCTCATGAGTCGACTGACTCATACTCAAGTCAAGCAGTGATTCTAAGTGAGTACGGGTGAGTAATACTTTGGTCGGTCGGAGTCCCAGGAAGTCAAGTGGAAGAAAACTTTCACGAGTATGAGTCTTAGTCAGTTCAGCCCAGGATAATTTTGGAGAGTCTGACTCCGGGTGAGTCCAAAGTTTCAAGATATATTTGTTAAGTGAGTCTGAGGGAGTTGTACTTTTTTTTTCCGACCTAAGGTCCTATCTATACCCATTTCGAACATCACTACTAGCCTTACCTGAATTAACGTTTGTACTCACGTCCGTTCACAGGTATTCCAAAGCTGTTTTGTTCATTCACCATTTTAATGCTTATTGATCAGAGGCGTGAATTACATATTGTGGGTGCCTTGACGCCCCTCCCCCCTCCATTTTTTTCAGAAAAGTTTTTGATAAGTATATCTTATGTAGACGTCTCTTCCAAGAAAAATGACCTAAGTGGTTTGCGAGTACTCATATATCGTAGTTTAAGGTACTATATGAAACACTGCCAAGAAAAGCATCGATTAAGTGCGGTATTGGTGTTGAAGAGCGTTGACATTGTGGTTGACAAAGTCAATTCTAGGCTAACAGAATCATAAGTAGACTTACTCGGGCGTGTTGATGATGTTATGAAAGTGAGTTTGAGTGAGTCCGGATGAGTAATATTTGTTTAGTTGGTGCTTGAGTGAGTTCAGTTGAAGAGAATCCTGGTGAGTGCGAGTCCAACTGAGTCTGGCTCCCGAAAATTTTGGTGAGCCTGAGTCCGAGTGAGTTCAAAGTGCCAAATTTATTTCATGAGTGAGTCGAAGTTATCTACACAGGTTTTGTCGACCTATGGTCATATGTAATTCACACCACTGTACGCCATGGTCTGGTGCACAGACTTAGTCAAGCTTTTTCAGGTTTTTTGTTCGTGCGCCAAACATCTTACAGATGTTGAATAAATTGAGTTGAATTGAATTGAATGAATAATGCAAACTCAGCCGCCGACAGGGGATATTCATTTTTTTTGTCAATTATGAGAATAATGGCATCTCTGCTCGTGCATTAAAAAAGTGGCGCTACACATGCGAAATTGCTTGGGGCAAGCACTTTTGATTACAACATTCGTAGTGCAGCCATGGCAGTGTTAAACGAACGACTGATTGTCAAAATACATTACACAAAATAAAACTGATTCGAAGAGGTTGTTGACGTGAATGCAGCCTTCCTTTTCAGTGCTTAATAAAGTTATTTATCTATATTTATCTATCTGGATTTTCTTAGAGAAAAGTTTCTGTTTGCGCGCGCATGCACTGCTCATGCTCGAACTCTAGGGGGGGGGGGGGAAGAACTTTCTTAGGGTGTGGGTCGTTTCCTCATCTGTAGTATGTATGTAGCCAGCTCTAGTTTATGAATTGCTTAAGAGATGGCGTTGTGTGTATATGTTCTTGGAAATAATAGCGCTAGATGACGTTAGTGGTTTTGCTGTATAGTTAACGATTTCACACAGTTGACAGACAGACAGACAGACAGACAGACAGACAGACAGACAGACAGACAGACAGACAGACAGACAGACAGACAGACAGGCAGGCAGGCAGGCAGGCAGGCAGGCAGGCAGGCAGGCAGGCAGGCAGGCAGACAGACAGGCAGGCAGGCAGGCAGGCAGGCAGGCAGGCAGGCAGGCAGGCAGGCAGGTAGGCAGGCAGACAGGTAGGCAGGCAGACAGACAGACAGGCAGACAGACAGACAGGCAGGCAGGCAGGCAGGCAGGCAGGCAGGCAGGCAGGCGGATGGATGGACGGCAGACGCTTGGACGCCTCGCCCCACTCATCATCATTCATTCCGTCAATTTAGTATACCTGCTTGTGTAACTCGAGCCTCCGGCCTACAAGGTAGGCATTGTTTACCACGTTGAAGTGGGACAGCTGTGCAGCCTTCGGCTTTCCAGTAGTTCCCTGCCACAGATAACAGTGTCAGGGCATTTAAAAACGTGCGCCTCGGTACATAAATGTAACGTAACCTCAATGTAGGGTGTTTAAACACGTACAGACCAATGCGATGACTCTTACAACGCTCAGTGCGGAGAAAACGTAAAAAAAAAAGTTATCGAATGGTTTACATTCACTTCTTAGCTTCCGTATCCTCTCTTATGGCAAAGTATTAGTACGAGAAAGCATTTCCTGCTTCATAATCAGAGGTTTTTTTATAACGCAAGACCTCCGTTATTAACAATGAATAACAGTTTCATAATTGTGCTTGTATGAACACGCAAGTGACAGTTGGTGTTTGAAGACTTAACGATTGCCACTGTGAAAGACTGCCTAACTGACAATGGCCCGACCAGCCAGTTAAAATTCGTCTGAAGTACACCTACGAGCACGAATGGCAGCGTATACTACGTCGAGAATTGGAATATAACGAATATATTCGTCCCCTTTATGCATTGTTCAAGATTATGTGGGGTAGCGACGTTCTTACTGATGTGAACTGTAGGTTGACAGCGTCGTCCATCTGCAACTTGGAGGAAGTGCAACGCAGGGCACGGAGATGTTCGTTTGTAACAGACTCCATCAGTTCGGCAAACCTAACCGTGCCCCTGTGGAAAGCAGGAGTTTTGTTAAATGTTTCATTTTTCGATTACTACCATTACTAGGGGCTAAGAAGCGACCAAAATGCGAGCAAAGAAAAGTTTTCAGAAAATTCGAGCTGCTGAATTTCGATAGAGCAGGATTAAACCATAGGTCTGCCAAGAAACTTACGAAATGCTACATATTCTTAGTGTTCATAAAAATCATCATATAAAGAAGTCACAGAATGTTTTGAGGACGTTAACTGTACTGCTTCAAGTGTGTTATAATAATAGCAGTGCAGATGTGAAAAAAGTCACACAATTACTATAATACGCTGAAAGCAGTTCAACTATCGTCTCCTATACTTTCTTTGGCTTCATAATCTTAATTTTTCTTAACGTTGAGCCAAACAAAAAAGAAAGCCTCAAAATGTTCTTCCTCCATTCATATCTGAAGTGTTCGTTTTATTCAAATTATTTTGCGGCTTATTCATAGTTTGCTCTTGGTCCCACGCAGATCTAAGTTTTCAACGGTAGGCGTTAAAAGCCAAGTACATATATCACGCGACAAACATTCTCTTTCTGGGACTCCATTACTCGGAAGTCTCTATTGGTGGCTACACAAGGAAGCAATCCTTACGGCTTTGCAGTTTCTCCGATGCTTATGACGTGCTTCAAGCTGGGTAGCCTGCAAGTGAGACATGCTCCAATGAACTCACTTGCGCCATCCCTGTGACGTCAGCTGTTAGCGTACCTTGCGCTCTTGAGATGACCGAAACGGCTCGATGCTAGCTCGGGTGCCAGCTTAAGAAGTAGGGTGTAGTAGTCCTGTTTCGAAAACTGCTCCGACACTATCACGACTTTGCAGTCAGTCTGCAGTGAATTCAAAAGAAAAAAAAATATCAGCTTCCTCGCTAGGGTGGAGGAACAGGTGTGATATGAACGAATCGTAATGGTATACAAGTTAAAGCTGGCAGCTAAACTCTCTTGGATCCGACATCGCATAACTCTACAAAATGCTACTGTAAGAGTATACGGCCTCTCCGTGGCAAAATTCTCTTTTCACACTTTCTCGTCGCGTTGAGGGCGCAGCACGTAGAAAGGCATACACGGTATACGGGCCATGCACCTTCGGAGATGGCGCAAGCGCCAGTGATCACGTACACGTCCCTAAAATCATAGCTCACAGTGGCTGCTCAAGCGACACCCTCCCCCCCCCCCCTCTGTAATATTTTCATGCTCGTTCAGGATGGGCGGGTTCTCTACTTGAACTTACGACGGCAGGTCTAATAACACAAGTGGCATGTTATTGCATGCGCCCTCCGAGCGATGGAGACGGGCTCGCTTGTTAGGTCTCTGCTTGAACAGCGCTCGTCACCACCGCTCACGCACTTTAACCCGTGGTTAGAACATACGATGGGAGGGGGAATTTTATCAGTGTGGACTTTACATGAAACAGGATGACGACGGTGATGACAGAAACCCATCGATAGGGTCCATGGAATTGCTATCACAGTGATAAACTGTATCTTCGGGAATATATCATGTTTATGCTTACGTGATTCAGGCAGTGTTCCAGTTCATGAATTTTGTAGGTCGTGTTAACGTTGACCTGTAAAAATTAAAAAAGGCGTTACAAAACTCTTTGTGAGGGACTAAACATTCTATGATTCTGTGTCTCCGCGAAGGCTTACCAAGACCAATCCTGCCTTGGCAGTTGCAAACAGCACGACGGCCCATTCGTACATGTTAGGCGCAATGATTGCTATTCTCGAGCCAATTCCCAACTTCAGCGATATCAAGGCGGCTGCGAAGAGGTCAATCTGCAAATCAAATAAAAAACAAAGTAAAAGCTTCGCCAACGCTTTCGTCATTGCTTGCACGTGAAGCTTGCGAGGAAGGCAATAAATACTCAAAGTAACATAGCCAGTGCCTGCCGCTTGTGCCCCCCCCCCCCCTTTTTTTTGTTCTCTTTTTTGAAAATCATCGAAGCAATATTACCAATTCACATGAGCAAAATATTCTCCCAAGCAAAATTTATAGTATAGAGGGTGGATGGGGGGAGACAGGATTAACCAGCGCTGGAGCCTGGCTTTGTAACAGCCAACCATCAGAAGTGTTCGCCATGGTGGATCAGTGGCTACGATGCTCTGAGGCTGCTAACAGGAAGGTCGCGGGTTCGAGCCAGGCTGCGGCGACAGCACTTCGGTGGAGGCGAAATGGTTGAGGCCACTGTGCTTCGCAATGTCAGCGCACATTGAAGAGCACCAGATGGCATAAAGTTCCGCAGCCCTCCACTACGGCGCCTCCCATAATCACATCGTGGTTTTGGGACGTAAGAAGGAGTCACTAGAAGTCACTAGGACGTAAAACTTTCAATTATTAGTATTATTAACAATCAGAAGTAACGGACATAAATATTTTTGTAACCTCACTGAAGTGTCATTGTGGTTCACTACTTCTGTATGGTTGCCCAAGGTCGCGGGATTGAATCCCGGCCGTGTAGGCCCACATTTCTATGGAGGCGAAATTGCTTGAGTATGGTGTACTTAGATTCAGATGCGCGCCTAAAAAACCCAAGTGGTCGACATTTCCGGAGCCCTCCACTACGGCATCTTTCATTATCACATCGTGGTTTTGGGACGTCAAGCGCCAACATAAATTATCACTTGTAACTTTCGTATGTTTAGGATATTTATTTCATTGCAGTATTTATCTGCTTTTCTCACTTCCTTTGTATATTTACAAAGCACACGTTTTTTTTTCTCTCTCACTAGGTCTGACTTCGCTGTCACAATAAACACCCTGCATTTCGTCAATAAATATACCTGCATTCTGCGCATATCACTTGTCCATACATTACAACATTGCCGTTTTCACAATGTGAATGCCAACAACCATAGACCACGGCAGAACTCGAGCAAGCCACCGATTGTTTTTAGAGCATAAATGTCTGCGTACTCTCATCTCTTTCGAATATATGTAATTATTATATCCCTATCACTTTCCTCTCCTGACCAAAGTGGCTTTATATTAAGTAGAAATGTCGCCGGAAAAAAGCACGCTGCCCCCTGTGTTTTTTTTTTCGCCGCCAGGGTAACAAAGAGTAACCTTTTGTTCAAATAAGGCTTATCTTCATGCCTCATTTTGAGTGAATGAGGTAAAGAGTGAGAAGTATCACGAGTTCATTGCTCTGCAGAGAAGGCTCTATGTGCGACCACTAAATCTAAAAAAATAACAATAGTAAAAAAAGGTTTCGCGACATTTACGTTTGCAGCATGGTTAAACGAAAATCTCCGCCAGTCCTGGTTATCTCTCGCTGTGTAAAAAAATCTTCGAGTGATGACAGCCACCAGGTTTCATGTAGTGAAGTTTGTCCTACTGTTTCTCGTTTGAGTTGTCGTAAAACTAAAAAAATGGTGGTGAAACGACTCAGTTGTTTGCGCTCATATTTTAATGACAGTGAACAGACCTATCATGTACCGAAATTACAAGGACAACAAAAAAGTGTATGTGCGTCGGGTAGGAAGGGGAATGGATTGTGATTTTGTTAGGTACAGAAAATCTCGTAGGTGATTTTGACAGCATGAAACTTAGTTTAAGCAAGTAATTTTTCAGTCAATGGCGATCAATTAGTCATTAGTTTGTGAATAGTTAGATATTTAAATAGATAATTACTGTCGTGATTATGAAAAACTGGATTATGTATGCAAATGAATAGTTGAGGGACATCTAACGGCGTTATTTTCTGAATCGTGCTACTTGCGCGCTAATTTTTGCCGAATGATAAAAAAATCTGATAAATTAAACAAACGTGATTGCACAGCAACGAACACCAGAAAGGATGGCCCTCAGGTAGGCTCACAGTGAAATATGGCCAGGATTAAAAAAAGAAGAAAGTAAAGAACAAATATGGTAGTCAAGAGGAGATTCCTGAATTCCGAGGTCTTTCTTTTTCAGCCAGTAAAAATGTAGCTACAAATAGTGTGCGGCTGAACATACAGCAGCGCTTCATGGGAATGCATAAAGATGCCTCTAAGGCAATTGTTGCTACGGAGCCAAATAAATAAATGTTTAAATAATTAAATGTAGTTTATCACCCAAATCACTAAAAGGTGATTTATTGTACTGGGAACAATATGTTCGAGGCTCTCATCGTGTAACATTAACCTGCATTTCTTAAAATCTTTCTAGCACTTGGGAGGCCATTTATCAATAAATATGTTTGCAAACACAACAACCGTCTTTCATTATAATCATCAATTAAAGCAACGGAAAGCAAAACTATGCGTTGCCCTCACATCCTTTTTATACTCGGCGTACGTCTTCCTGATGGACTGGTGAGCGGACACGATCGCCAAACTGTCCCCCCGCACGTCTGCAGTCTTCTCAATGACGTCGCCAACGGTGCAAGAAAATAGGCGCTCTCTTCCCGGGCGGTGGTAGTAGCTTAGCTTCGTCAACGTCCTTCTGTAAATAAGAGAAATGTGTCAAGGCCCTACTTTCAAAGTAGCCTGACCATGCTTTCTGAAAATGTTTACGCTAAACGTGCTCTCGCACGCCACGCTGTTCTATAGTGGTTATGGTACGCGTCTGCTGGCCCGAAGGCCACGGGATAGCGTCCTCGCAGAGGCGTCTGAATTTCGATAGAAGCTTAGACATATTTGCACCTTAAAGAACCCTAAAAGTATTATTCTTATTAGTATTAGTAGTGGTAGTAGTAGTAGTAGTAGCAGTAGCAGTAGTAGTAGTAATAGTACTCCTACTACTAGTAGTAGTGGTACTCCGACTACTAGTATTAGTAGTAGTAGGCATGCTCCCGCTTCAAACGCATGTCACTATATGAAAGATGCGACATAGAGCTCGCGAATTTTTCTATTACAGTCTAATGAAAAACAAAACGTACTAAAAATGCCTCACAGCTCTTTGAGTATTCACCTGGAGTTTCAACGCTACTATCGTGACGGGTGCTCATTAACGTATCTTCAGGACTGATCACCTCGTGTAATCAGGTTCCCCCGCAGAGTGGGCTGCTTCGCAACCAATTTGAATTTTTGTTCTGCGGGGCACCAGGTGGAAAGCGCATCTACACTTGTTATTACGTTTACCTGCAGGTATTCACGGAGGCAGCAATTCTCTGCCGCCCACACACAGCGGCCGGCAGATGCTCGATCATTCGCCGATCTTATGGAGGAACAGGGTGTGTCCAGATATTATTTGACAGGACTGGGCAGTACTGCGATATAACAGTATAGCGGAAGTATGTTATATACACTCTTGTATATCTTTATTTTTTCATTACACTTGCAAATTTATTTTATCCTAACAGTTAAAAATATTTTACGACGTACCGTGACACGTTTTAGGAGACAGGTATCTCGTTACTTTTTTGTCGGAAATTGACAGACATATATTCAAAGAGGAGAGAGAGATATTTCTGTGCCGAGCCAAGCAAAGGAGCACCACTGATGCGCGACACCGGAGGAGCAGCGACCAGTTCCCCCGACGCACAGAGTTTGATGAAGCGACCAAAATTACTGATGTTGAAATCGCGGAGGTAGCGTGGTGCTTGTTGGCCCCTGCCTACAAAAGCCGCTCTCTCGAGGCCAATGCACACCCACACAGTTTTTTTTTTATTCGAGACCTAGATGACCTGGGATTGAATACGACCATTCTGCAAGCAGGACGTTGTGGTTGTTGAATAGAGAAGAAAATGACGGCCGCATCGAGGGATAGGTGCCATGATCAGGGGGATTCTGGGTTCCATTAAATGGAGCGAGACGGGACAGCCATGGCGTCGGTCTCATTTCTTTACAGTGGTCATGAAAGCGCTGCTCATTATTTATAACAAAACACCTTTCGTTCTTGAGTCTTACGTTGAGGCTCAACCAGCGCCTTCTAAGAGACAGCCTATTTAAGAAGCTGTTGTATCTTAAGTGCGGTTAACACCATCACAGTGACGTTGGTTAACACTATAACCGTCTCCGCAAAACACATATTCTGCATAAAATGTACAATTTGTTCAAAATTTCCTAATGGTCGTTAATGGCCGGGACGACACTCTTGATTTGCAACAATAATACCATCTGATGTTTTACCTTCTAATGCACCTGTGAGATTACGAGGCACGCTAGTTGAGGGCTCAGAAATTTTCGACAAACTGGTCTTCTATACGTACACCAGCATAGCACAGTACACGGAGCTCAAGCTTTTCGCCTTCATCGAAACTCGACTAACGCGGCCGGGATCGTAGGCGCGAGCTTCGGATCAACTTTCAATAAGTTGCCACTTTAATCACAATGTTAAGCTTCACTAAGAAATGTCTTTGGGTAGCATCGATACCACTTAAAAAATGTACAGGATCTGTATTTATAAATAGTTTTTCGTCAATTTACCATATCATCCATGAATACTCCCTTAAATATGTATTTCAGGTTTCCAGCGCACTTATTTCGGTATCTGTACTGTCATGTGACTGCCTTTCGATATGAGAACGCACAAACAACTGAATACCTCATCAGGGTATTTGATTACATGCTCTTGAAGAAGTATAGCGCTTCTTTGAAGCAACAAAAATCGAACGCCGTTTCTTTTTCTGCATTGGAGGCACACAACGTGCGATTTACTAACAAACAAAATAGTTACTCGGAAGTGAAAATATTTTCAAACTAGATAACTTCTTCCCCAATCCGCACAAACATATTCTATTAGACCCGACTACTGACAAAGGTGGAACATGCCATCGAAGAATGATTGCTCTGCATACGCTTTCGTACGAGCACCATAGCTAGACACTATCCAAGTTTACCTGCTTATACGACTGCAAACGCGAATAAGCAGAATATAGTTATTGATACGTGGTGACATTTGATATGGGAAACACTGCCAAGCCACTGATATATCCTTCCTCGAACCAAAGCAAACGAGTTTGTTGATACCTAACTGGTATTGCTCATAGTGTCGAGCATAAGTGAGATGTAAGTATCTGTAAACATTTAGATTGTCTTGCTTTTTTTTAGCCTATAAGCGCAAACGTATGCAGTAGTTTACTAATAAAAATTGGAAAGGATGAATCATGCAGGGTATTCAGTTCCACTGACTTGAAACCTGTGGAGGGGAACAGCACGTAGTGTTTGAGAGAGATTTTTTGGACGAGGCACTAGTTGCCGAGTCTGAACGTGGACATACAGGGAAGGCTATTTCCCCTGTGATAATAATTAAAAATTTTTGAGGTCTACCCTCTCAGAAGTCTACATGATCATGAGAGACGCCGTAGTGAAGCTAGGGCACCGGTAAATTTTGACCGCCTGGTGTTCTTTAACTGCGTCGGTATGCAGCTTGCCCTAAGCTTTTTCTTCCCCCCATTCCCGACTTCAGTTCTCTACGGCATACGTTTCAGCTCTACGAACTTCGATGGCCATTTGCGTGACCAACTCGGCGCCTTCTTTCTCAGCAAACTGGTGGTGAGTGATTGGACGGTACACAATTTTTTGTGGTGCATGTCCGTTTGTGATGAACCATCACTACGTGCCACATGTGACGGTGACGACATTAGACGCCGTCAAGCCGGGGTGGTAGAATGCTTCGCACCTAATAACTATATTATTATTTGATTTGGATACTCCTTTCTTACTGGAATGGCAAGCTCCTCTACATGCAATTACTGCAGCTGCGAAGAAACAATCGCCCATCTTCTGTGTGAGTGTACCCATTTCAAGACCCCAAGACAAGAACTTAACGAAGCTCTAGATAGAATAGATGATCAGCCTTTGTCGGAACAATAGATTCTGGGTCATCGGCAGAGTCCATCTTCAGCCCAGAAGACTTTGAAAGCTTTATGTTTTTTTTTTTTGCGGACAACTGGCTTTAGAAACAAACTTTAGTATCGTAATGTCTTTGATTTTGCTTTTCCTTTTTCTCTATCTTTTGTCATCCCCCCTCTCTCTTTTAACATTTCTTTTCTATCATATCTTATTCGCCTCACCTCTTTCCCCAACACAAGGTAGCCAGCCGGTCTAGGAACTGGCTAATCTCTCTGTCCTTCCGCTTATTTCTTTCGCCCTCCTCATTTGATTTGTATACACAAAAGACACAAGGACACAGGGGAAGCAGTTAGAAAACTGGCTGAGAGCTACCGTTTAACGCGGAACGACACCTGCCTACTCCTTCCACAATGGCAAACAGTTTCATTGGGGCCACAATGACCACTGCCGCAAATACTTGAGAAATACAATGTACAAAGCTACTTTAGACACAGAAGAGGTATATTAATATTAAAATGAATGCTGGTAAGACCAGCTACATCAGGACAGATTAATGTGCACTCATGCAACCCTTTAACGAATCCCATGAATGTTCAACAGGTCGCCGAGGGCAGCGAGGGCGGTGAAAACGACTGTGTTACATTAAGGCGCACATGAAATAACCCCAGATAACCAATATTCCTCAGGGATCCCCCGCCACGACTCAACTCATTGCTGCATCGTGGCTTTGGCGAGCAAGAGCCCAGAATTTTCACTTGAATTTAAAGGAGCGTATTTCGTTGTTCACTGAGTCATACATGTACTGCTTAGTGTCCAATGACCTCATTACGACGCGCTTGAGGCAACGGTAGTGCTAGCGGCGTGTTAGCGAGCTCCCGAACAGCTTCAGGGCGCATACGAAGGCTCTGCAGGCCCCACACTTCTGATACTTTCTCTAAAGACTTGTCTACACGAACAACCAAAATCTACACGTTTACGTGATCACAACACCCACATCAATGTCCTGCGGGGGGCTTACCTTTGTACGCTGCATGGAAATCTGAACGCCGCTGGCACACAAATGCGGCGAAAGAGTCGACCTTGCATAGCGTCAACAAGAGCTTGGATCCCCAAGTGGGGGCTGGCCGGTGCCATTCCTCGAGGTTCAAGCGTCAAGCCCAGGGTGGTAACATGGTAACAGTCATCGTGTTTTTAGCTTGTATTACTCGCATGAAACTTCAATTTGCTTATAAATCCAACCAAACAGGTGAAGCGGAGACGCTACGTTTGTGTACCCCAAGACGATGTTCCGGCAATATCTGTGCTAGCGAGGCGTGCTGCAAATGTTTTTGTGGCAAGCGGCCAGCAGGAGAGTGGGGTTCCCGATAAGGCCTCCTTCTCCTCCGTTAAGCAAGCCGCCGCCGAGGTGCGTACTAGGCCCTGCAATCAGGCATGCAAAAGGAGGAAAAGAGTGGAAGCCGAGCCACATCAAATTGCTCGCGCTGTTATCGGCCCCTTCACGTGACGCGCAGTTTGCTGGCCGCCCGAGATGTCGCGTGACAAGAATAGAGATCCCTTGCCGACCCATACAAAACCCTTGACCGCCCCAATTGCGTGAACGCGCAATAACGCTACAGTTGTCTATTGAAGTCAGAAAGTGAGATTTATGCACATGTTTATTATCCTGTGGTAGCGTAAAGAGGGCACAACAAAATGCACGCGATTACAGACGCACTGCGCTTATAGCAGCGAGATGTAATGTGTCTGTGTGTGTATTTTCGTCGGCCTTTCTTGTGCCCTAACAAATTCTTGAACACGTGGTGTCACTGGCGTTAAACCTTCGACAGTTAACAAGCAGCAGTGTTTTACAAGGCTGCAACTCACCACGAATATGAAAAACTGAACTCCTGAACTTCTGGCTTATTCGCATTTTTGTGTCCTGTTCCCCTGTGTGCGACCGAAGGATTAAAAACTGTGCTACACATGTATTTAATATATTGCTGCAAATATCAAGCATGAGGCATGTTCTCTTTGTGACCCAATATACATTCTTAAATCGCTCACTCTTCGCATTGTAAAACACGTTGACGGGCCTTCGTTAATTGACAAGCCGCTGCCTCTGACGAAAATTAGAAGCTAATCGCGTGTGCGACAAAAGCTATTGTCCCGCCTAATAATAAAGATCCCATGTAATATTAAATAGCATGAAAGAGTGAACTCTCTTGAATAATTTGTACAGTCGTGATGGATCGAGAGAGAGAGAATAAATTGAGAGAAAGGCTGGGAGGTCAACCAGAATTGTAGCATCCACTTTGTTACCCTCCGCTAAAAGGAGGGGGAATGGGACACGGATTGAGGGCGTAGGTGGTATTTTTACGGGGGCGGGGGAGGTGTAAGATGGTTGTTATTCACTCTGTATGACATGGCGAAAAACGTTCCGGGGGGGGGATGCATCGGCCCGGCGCGTTACCCCCTGGCTACGCTACAGCATGGACTCAATGACCATCGCAGCGAACGCTTTATTCATTGGAGTAGCGACATCTGAAGTTTTCACGATCGCGGGATCAAATCTCGGCTTCGGCTGCTGAATTTTCGATGGAGGCAAAATTGCTGTGTTCTCAAACTTGGGTGCACGCTAAAGAATCCTAGGAGGTCAAAATTTTCCGGAGCCCTCCAGTACGGTGTCTATCATAATCACATAGTGGTTTTAAGACGTTAAACCTCCTCATATCAATTGTACGATCGATCGATCAATCAATCAATCAATCACGTGTTGCTTGTGGAAAAGAAATGCAATGATCACTTCCTCGTGCGTGCCTGAACCCAGCCGTTTGTGAATGATCATCGTAATGTGTGAGCTTTTTATGATGGACGCCACTTTAATGCTACTATTTCAAGTAACTTAGAGTCACCACAGAAACACAAAACACAAAGTAACCTAGAATCAGCGTTGAACACAAAATCAAGCAATGAAACACAAAGCGGAGGCTTTGCCTTCGACTAAGCATTCATTTTTATCAACAATACTAGGAACCATACGATTAAAAGAAAAAAAAAAGCCAGCTGGATACTTCCATGGGCATTTTGTTCATTCTTCCAGCGAAAATTTCCAGCTGCCAATATTCTCCCGTGCTGTTTTCATCTGAGTTTCTTGGCGTCGACCCTTCTTGAAGCACTACGTTTCCAACAGGTGGTTTCTCACGATATGATTCCCCCGGTGTCAGTGAACTGACAAATGTGCATTTCAGCTTGCACGTAGACATAAAAAGAAATATTCACGTGAGACAGAATTAAGATTTACCGTATTGTGACACAGCTTTATCTCTATAGTATATACTCAACAAGGTTGAGAGAAGAATGGTAATTTTTTTTTATTTCCTCAAAGACATCTTCACGTGTACAGCGCTTTTTTTTTTTTTTTGTAGACAGTGTAATGACTCACACCTGGCGGACAAACAAAGTGAAGCAGAACAGTAGGATTTTCCAGAATACTGTACCAGAAGTCAATCAGACAAGCGTATATCTTGGAAAGTGCCGACAAATTCCAAGAAAAGTAGCTTGGCAGTTGTTGATCAAATTATTCAGGTGCACGCGAACAACTCGGCATACCACGTGGTGCACAGTATTGAAACCCCGAATGTCACACGTTTAGTTGCTTCAACAACAGCGATGAGGTTTTGGTGAGACCGTGAAGCAACCCTGATGCGCGTACAGCAGGGATAGTCATTGCTCAATCGATCTTGACCTCAAAGCTACCATAATGTCGGCGTCACCTCTTTAACCCTTTACCACCGGATGTTGCGAATTCGAGACATACTGAAAAAATTCTAGCAAGTCACGACATGCATGCCACCTTTAATTCCGGCTGCCAAGTACTCACGTGGCATGTGGCAGTCAGCATAAAAAATTTAGCGCTGTTTCGTTTAAGGTATCTTAAGCTAAAACCAATTGTTTTGGAGCTGATGGCGGAGAGTGCGAATCGCGTGCAATTGCTCTCACTTCTTCGTTTTTCCTCGCCTTGGTGACGTAAAATGTATCTTCAATAATTTTGTTTATTTGATGTGTACGCACTCAAGAGGTGGCACACAACATGTTACGTTCTGAAGTACATTTTTTTGTTGAAAGGTCCTCGATGCTGTGGCATATGAAGAAATCGCAACATACACAAAAGGGTGCATCAAAATACAACGAAAAGGAGGACACGAAGTCTTGTCTCTGAGTCGTCGTTCTGTTCTCGCGCTATAACTATCATGTCATACCAACTAGCCCAAGATGCCACACTTCTAAGGCGCATTAAAGTTGCATTTTAGATAATTCAAGTGCGAAATAATTTAAAGGTTGCTACTTAAAGCTGAAAAATTAAAAAAATATATTTTCCTCAGCAGTTTTATATTTCAGACATTATATAGTTAATTTCAGTTCCCGTTAATAATTCTATCCCCGTATTTGCGACAACCCTCCACTCAACAGTCGTCCTTCGCTCGGTGGATCCAAGCTAGCACCACTGAGCTATTGAATAAAATGGCTGCAAACTATCAATACACGGTCTCCGAGATTGTGGGTCGCGCGCCATATCGAAGGCCATGATCTTACTCGTTCAGTGCCTTCTTCTGCCGAAGATTTCGCTGACATCTACATTGTAGAGTTCAGACAAAGTTACAATAATTCACCATTTAGTGGAAGGGCCCTGAAACACTTTTTTTGAGTAACCATGGAATCAATTTACTGGAAAAGTTCATTACCTCACAAATTAAACACTGCACAATTTTTTAGGAATCCGTTCAATACGAGCGCAGTTACAAATTTTTGTCACACGCTGCAATCACATTCCCCCGTTTCTCGTCCCGGCGAAAGTGCTGGAAGCTAAGCACGAATGGATGGGAGGGGCAAACGAAAAACGTCACGTGTGCCTTGTGACCTTGAGAACTTTCTGTTTCTTCGAATACGCGGCTTTTTCAGTGAGATCGCACGCGCGGACAAGTGACGGCCTCTCGCGGTGATCTCTGTCACAACCAAGCGCACCATGTTCAAATCAGCCAATGGCTGATATATGGGCTTACTACAACTGATTTTTGGACTTCCTCCGTGATTTTTCGAGAGAAGAGAAAGCAATATTTAGCTGACTTTGATAATTATTTGTGAATTACAGGCCGCGTGCTGCGCTCTAACATTTGGCTCGCGTGTTGTCGGGAGCCTTTACTACCGATCGGCAGTATTTTCCGACCATGCTCAAAAAGTGTTTTATGGCCCCTTTAAGCTCTTTGAGAAAGGCGTTCGAAACATTAGCAAATGGTGCCAACGTCTGTTGGCCCAATTCTTTGTACAGTGTTGGATTTTTCACGCCGTAATGGGGCCACTCTTGCAGTATGTGGTGGCATGAAATGTAAGAGGTATTCCCGCCAAATGGCACCAGCGGTTGCGCCGCCATAGCCGTGGTCCATCTGTGATCCAGCATGGCAGCCTGATGTTTGGTGGCGCTGCACCTCACTAATACGTTTTTTTAGCAAAATATGAGCATAAAACGTGCGGCCGAGAACTTTGGTTGTGGACCAATGATGAAGTTCGCCGCACGTGAGACCGCAAGTATGACCATTGCCACGCTAGCACCCCTTGCGGATGACCTCACGTGAATACCACCTATTCATTACAAATGGCTGTTAAGAGATCTTTAGTGTTCATGCTCCTTTCCATTATAACATGTAACGCCAAGATCAATGTGAGGTTTTGTTAAGACCTTAAAGATATCAACAACGTCTGTAAACCCTGGAATGTCCGATGCTGACAGAAAGATGGCTTGCGTAACTATAGACACGTCACAACTCTAGGTTTCCGAGACTCTTGAGGCCGCTCATGTTCGTCTTCTGAGAAAGCAGGAACTCCTCGAGCGAAAGCATTCCGTCCTTGTCTTTGTCATCGTATGCAAGAGCATCGTCCACGAGATCTGTGGTTGATAGAAAGAGAGAAAGAGCGAGAAACATGCCGTCTTTTTGACACCTACTTACCTCGGTGTTTTAATTAATATGGGTGATTAGAGTACCTTCGAGAAACCGACTGAATACAAACCATGTGGGTCCAGAAGCTTGCGAATTAAATCGTGCATTGAGTTATTGCTCAAGACCTATCCAAGATAACTGATGCTCACACTCAAGCGCAGTCGCTCGAGTGTGAGCATCAGGTTATAAAGTTTTTTTTTTATCGTTTCAGATTATGGAATCTCGCTAAATAAAAGCACACATTGGATATAAAGCAGCAATCAGCAGTTTCCTAGCCTACGTGGAACTTTTTTTTATTGCGATAAGGCTAACCCATAAAGCACGACATTTGAAGTGTATATGTGTTTTAGATGAGTGCTCTGAGGCCTGTGTTATGTATGGATGGAAGCAGTGTACTGTGGAATTTGTTATGCATCCAGCGGTCGTAGCCTGATTTAGGTATAGTGGCTCAGCCACAAGTGTACGACTTTCTGAGGTGTTTGCGCTGCAGAAGGTGCGCAATCGTGAATGAATTGCATAAATAAACCCACTTCTGACTCCGACTGTAATGGCAGCATGAAGGGTAAAAGAATTCGGAATATTTATCTACGTTTGTTAGCATTATATTGCATTAGGTTGAATGGCGGGTTCTAAATGCGAGCAGAAAAAAATAAAACATCAGCTTTAGCAGTTATCTATTTTTGTTTTGTTTTGTTTTGCATCAGACACGTAACCTACGCGTGTATTTTAAGAATTGACGCATTGGGCGGGCCTCTTGTAACAGGAAAAAGTCTTCAGTAATAGTCCGTATGAGAACCATGCCAAGCCTTCTAAATGAAAACTGGGTCCGTTGATGGCTCAAGCTTGAAAGTTCGTTGCTGATGTTGGAACACAACATCTGCAGACATTTCTTGAATATTTTCTCACACTCATGCTTTTCGCTTACACGTGCTAGCACCAAGAGCAAAGTATTGTCATGTGTGGTAATATCTTAATAGAGACAATGTATGTTTTTGGCATTATCAGTGGGAACAACAGCCTCTCATAGTTCGCTTGCATTACTTCTGATCGCACGAGGAGTTCGTAATTACTTTCACAGAGAAGCTGTTATGGTCGAGATTTGCCGTGTGTCTTAGATAGATAATCATCATCATCATGAATCAGTAGATGCTGAATGACCCCCCACTCTACAACGGGAAAGCGCAAATTACTATATGTGGTTGCTTCTTTCGTATTAAATACTGTTGTAAGTCAGCACTCCTGTGCGTCAAGCCTTTTCTCTGTCTTCGTCTTTTGCACTTTCACTCTGTACTAAGCCACACGAACAAGCCAAACATACCCTTGTGACGAGCCACGCAACATTCACCGATTAGTAATAAGATAAACTGAATCGTGCCCAGCAGCCGTGCTGTGACCCAGCTTGTTGCGACTCAGTGAAAGCTGTACTTTTTTTTTTCTTCTGCAAAGACTGTAATATGTGTGCAATTATCTGCTCTCAACGTCCACACTAAGCATAGACTAGGAACAGTAGATGCGGTCTCAGTAGAGTGAGTACCGTTTCCCGCTGCGTCCACAATGTCGATCTTTGAGTGGAGCAGCGCCCGTCTCACTTCCTCTGGCGTGAGTGCGTCATCCTTGTCCAAGTCATGAAACCTGGCGGGGTAATGTACATAGAATATTAAGCTTTGTACTTTGTTATCAATCTCGCCATTTCGTCAAAGGAACACATAGATGCAATACAGATACGCGTGAAAGATGTAAAGAAACTGATGCGAGAAAATTGATGGTGCAGTACTGCTTACGGTGCAATCTATTGTTTCCTACGCCACAGTTCAATTGTTAGAGTATATCAGACGCGGTTGCAAGTTTGGCCCCTGGCGGTAGCAAGTTGTTTTCCCAGCACTTTAATTTTTTCATGTTTACATCATAATTGCTACAAGTAACGACCCTTTTGTTTTAACGAACTTTATTGCTTGTTGGTTATCTTTTGAGGGACACTGACGGCAACTAATAAGCCGACGTCGATTGTTGAAATAGCGGTCCGGAAACCCCGTAGTGTTACTTTTGTGTCAAGGAAGGGCTTATTATGAGACAAAATCACGTCATAGCGGTTCGCATCGCGTTAGTGCAATTCAAATTTCCTCCTCAGCAAAATCACTAACGTCACTGTTCCCGAGCACAATGTTGCCCGGCTTTATTGTGTGGCCGCCGACACTAGTAGCAGCAGAGGGAAAGTGGCAAAAGCCACAGCAGCAACAACGCCATTGAACAATTTTCCGCCATGGCCTCCGAGATGGCAGGCGTACTTGGTTTAACTGGGTCCCTCTAGATGGCTCTACCTGTTAAGTTTATCCAGGCGTAAATTGAACTTTTGAACTACTCGCGCCATCCGCCACAGTAACGTCCGGCAATTATTTTTGTCATGAATCAAACAGAAACGAACAAGCAATATTTTATTACATCTTTTGATGCAAGGAACGTTTTTTTTATTTAGTGCAGCTAGTTAAATTACTAATGATTAATTGCAGGTGGTGTCATGCCATTAGTATCATTTTGCGAATGTCCTACTCGGGGTGCATGTGTTCTCGTGCATTTACATTAATTTCTCGGTAAGTAGGGCACTGTTGTTAATAATATTGTTCTTTTAGGCGTTGTTATACATTGAGCTTTCACTATGACTTAAATTGTGATGTGACTTTAGTGTCAATTTAACGTTTAGCCTAACAAAAAATGATTCCTTGAATTACTATTCTTTCGTCCCTTGAGACTTTTACCACGTTGGGGAACTCCTTATCGCATACGCGATGGCACTCGTATGGAGATCATGACTGTACACTATTTTCGCTAACTTGCTGTATTAGTAGACTCTGGTGTGTGTGTGTTTTTTTTTCAACCCCTTGGGATAAAATCGGTTGTACTAAATTCGGCAGGGGCGCACTATGAGGAAATTACCTTAAGCGACCCGTTCCAATCATTCTATCAGATTGATGACGTCGCAATCTGATTAATTTTATTTTTAAATTGTACCTGAAAACTTCTTCGTAAATCTCATCGAAAGTCTTTTTGGGTTCTTCAAAGATGTACTCTTTGTCCTTGAACAGGTCCTCGTTGTGAGGGCTGAACATATTTCCGAGTTCCTCTCCCATTCTGTTTTTGGGGAAAAAAAGGCGAAATAAGATGGGAGACACCAAAAGTAACAGGTCACGCAGAAAACAAAGTAAAACAGCCACTTGAGAAGGCAATCTGAACTCAGTAATTTTGAAAGTTATATATTGCATGATACATACATATATTACATAATATATTTGTACATACGCGTTGAAGAGACGAAGAAATGATTCAGCAGGGTGCGTCGCTGTAGTCAACGTTTCGACGACTGGTATTGTCATCATCAAGGCAATAATAGTTGCTGCCTAGATGAAGACACGACCACTTGTCAAAAGGTAGGCTCCAACGACAGCCCCGGTTAAATAATTTATCATTTCTTTAACTCTTTCTCTGAACTTTTACCTTGTTTAGTACACGCGTGTGACGTATCACTATGTATACTATTCCGCATTGTTACGTGTCTAAAGCGTGTTTACGAGCCACACATTTGTCGAGCACGATTGAAGAACCACATTGATAGCGTGAAGGACCACATTCAATACCACCTAGAATACTGTATGTTAACATTTTTTTTCTCAGGAGTGAAACCCAACACTGTGGGTATTCTAGACGCTTTGCATACGCAGAACAATAAATATTGTTTGTCAAGCATGAAAATGTGGCTGGAGCGGTGTGTTACAATTTCCGGCCCTACACCATGGGACTCGACATAAGCAAGGCCTCTCTTATTTGTGTATACAGTACATATTTTCTCCCTGTGAGAGGTCACAGGGTGCCTTAAATTAAACTTGGCGCCGCTGAGAATAAGCGAAATAGGTGCGGGCCTTGTGTAAGGGCTAGTGACTGTGAAGGAAAATTACAAGAAAAAATAAATCAGTAAAACGTGTGGCTTCTACAATAAAGCAACCTCAATCCAACGACGGATCAAACAAATATCTGCGGGCAATCAGGTGTAAGTTCATGAGCACAGCCATATGTGTTCTTACCCGTAGTCGTAGGGGTAGCCCTTGCTGGAATACCAGGGAGGCATGTCTGGTGTCTTCTCATTGGAGCGTTCTTCTTCGTCTTCTTCCTCAATCAAGGGGTCCTCAACGAAGTCCTCATCCTTTCGTCCACCGAAGGAGAAGCCTTGTACTCGGGCCAGAAGTAATATGAAAAGAACGATGCAAGCGTGGTGCTGTGACATGGCTGCAAATCAACGGAAACGCCCGTCGTTTGAAGGACACAGCGGTGCTTTTCGCGCACATGAGACAACCTTCTAGAGCAAAATGTAGCTTTAAAAACTACAGAAGTAATGAATAACTAGAGATAGAACGGTAAACGTATTTGCAAACATATGTATATCTCTTGTCTATGCTAGTATAGGCGAATGTAAAATGGGGGGAGAGGGTCGAAAGTCTCCAAGCTATGCTGCCATAGGAATACATTGGTTAGAAGCCTGGGAACTTTTTACCAACCCTGTACGTGTTATTCCTCTGTATCCTACGTATTATCGTTGCACATACGAGATTCAACACACGAAACTTGAAGCAAGCCAGTTGATGAGCCAGGGTAAGCATTAAACAGTATTACCTATCTGTCATAGTCAATATCTCCAAAACTAAAGACAATTGCTGTGAAGGGATATGAAAGCTGTTGCCGTTAGGCATTGTATGCTGTTCATGCGAATCACTATCTTTGGTAAAGACAACATTGAAAAGAGAAACACCAAACGCACTACAGTTGTCCATCCTGTTACACGCGGTCAAACAAGCTGTACCGTCAAAGTTGACACGTTTTTTTTTTTTTTTGCCATTGCAAAACTTACAGTATTCTCCGTTTGCTCCTAACATTGCATAAAGAATTACGTGCGTTAAGCAACAATTAGGGCAGAAAGATTGTATTTCCTGCAAATATCCGGCTATTCTTTGGGTTTCCAGGAAATGAATTCAGCAGAGTTTAGGTTTCTATGTGGTTCGGTAAACTAGTAAGATTAAAACTTAAAAGCAAGTGGTGTGTTTTCTTGAAGCAGGCTTGGAGCTAAGTCGATATTTTATGGTAACATTTTTTTTTTGTTCTGAACTAACGATTGTCTAGTATGACGTAATATATTCAAATACAAATACGGCGGGTAACAAGTGAATTGTGTTCTAATCTACACAGAAAGCCCGGATAATTTTTAATCCCCTCAAGAACAAAACTAAACAAACGATGGTACTATGCACAGCTGTGATGCCCATTTATCTAAATTTTCGAATTTTTGACAACGCCACTGCTGAAGCTGACAAAGTCTCAACATTGTGCAGCGACAAATGAACGCTATCCTAAGCTATCTTTTTTTTTTATTTAGAGTTCAGGGCCACATATCTAAAACATTATATTTTCAGTCATAAGCTAACAAACATAGTTAAAATGTTAAAATGCCCTAAAATCGGCATATATCACACGCTGCAACAAAGGCCTGCCTGACAAGTATTCTTACGAATGTATAGTGTTGCACGGAATCGTTAGTACTTTAATAACCCTTCTAATTCGTTCCGTGTAGATTTCTATGTACTTAGATGGTTCATCCTACTGCGTTTAACGACAGGAACATATATCCTTACTTTGATTGCACACATTCTTGGGAGCTACCGGATAGACGGGAGGGCTGATCTGGGTCTAATTACCAAAAGAGAGGTGGAAGATTGGGCGAGTTTGTACGACATTAAGGAACAAAATTTGAAGCGCAGAAAACGAGGACCGAAGATTTTTACTCACACTGATCTCGGAGTCACACGCGCTGAAGATCGCACTTGCACTTGCCTTGCGCTCGTCCTGTATATTCTTCTCTTCGGTCCTTTTTTTTTTTTTGTGCTTCAAATTTTGTTTTTTAATAGCAAAAGATGTTGCCACAAGATTTCGTGTCATTCAAACAAAATGCTATTATTTCTCGAAAATCAAAACTGATTGACAGGTCCGGAAGCAAACCAAACTTACACCGAGTGCCATCACACATTACATCGTGCCAGGAAGTTATCCTTCGAATTAACCGTACCTTTTACAACGTCCCTGTCTCCCAAGGTGCGCCACTGTGCAGGTACGCGAACCGAAAATCCCGAAAGCTCGCAGACGTCTCACCACCGGCAGCGGGAAAGGTCAAGAGGAGAGGCGCTCGGCACGGTCAATGCGTGCCGCTTGAAAGCGACGTCCCGTGTCGTCAATCGAAGTTTTTTTTCATAAAGTTGAAGGAGTGTGTTTGCCCGCCGTTTCTGCGCCGGAGCTCGTGTTGCTACAACGGCGTCGTCGGGAGGCCCCGGACATTGATTGGTCCTTCTCTCTGGGTCACCTCGAGCACGCACACTGATCTCGGAGTCGCATTCGCTAAATATCGCACTCGCCTTGACTTCGTCGCCACGAGGTGGACGGGATACGCACAGATGATCGCTTTAGACAGCTTTCTCGATATTGGGACACAATCGGGGATATCGTAAATAATGCCCAAGACAAGGGCTTTGATGAAGAAAAGTAGGTTCTGGCGGAAGTGAGTCGCGTCACTCACTTCCGTCAGAACCTACTTTTCTTCATCAAGGCCCTTCTCTTAGGCATTATTTACGATCCGCGATTGTGTCTCAATATTGTGTCTCGTTCTCTCTTTAATCTTGACGCCTGAAAAATGAAACATAACAGCTTGTTCTAAGACCACGTGACCTTCCTCGTTCTCCTCTTTTCCACGTCTCTATTTCTATCGTTTTTCTGGCGCAACAGCGATGCTCTCTTTCCATTCACTATTTTCTCTTTGTGTTCTTCTTAAGTCACCCTTGCATAGTCTCTAGTTGATAGGGTGAATTCCTTGTGTTGTAAACGTCAACAAAGATGACGACAACAAAGAATAACAACGAACGAACCTACAACATTTTTCTATACCTTAAATATTGTACTCTTGGATCTTCTTTTGACACGTAGCAAATAATTTGGGAACTAAGAGAGCTGTCGGTACAGAGGAAGCATGATGTAGTGGGAAATACCGTAAACATGTTCCCGTATATTCGCTCACCGCTAGGTTAACGTGCCGGTGTTCAACTTATTTTCGATAAAGAATAAGGGACACAGTTTGTAACGGAAACTCGAGGGGACCAAATCACTGATCCTGTTTTATCAAATATATCGTCTTTCCTATTGAGAAACTGAACATCGTGTTCTAACATTCAGCAAGCGAAGTTCTCAAAAGAGGCAGGCAGTATGGGCAAGGGGTCACTATGCATGTGTTCAACGATACACTTGCAGCACTTTTTCAAGGCCTTCTATTTTTGTTTGAGTGTTACTCTCAATTCCGGGTAGGAGATGAAGCCGTCGTTATTTGTATCAAGCGCGAAGGCTCCATCGACGAGTCCTGGGAAGCAAAAGAGAGAAAAAAATGGAAAGAAGTTAATCACCTATTTACAAAATGACTCAAATTGCAGCTTCTTCAATGTTTTTTTTTTCTTAAATGCAACTTTACACAAAGGAGGAAATTAAAATGAGCTCGTACGTACATCGTGTCACAAAGGTGACATTTTAGATGGGGCACAGCATTAGGTCCCTTGGCTGCTCAGTGAAGGCCTTATTGAACTTACTGCTGGCCTATTCAATAGACTATAGCACCCCAAGCTCACTTTTTCTTTTCTATTTGGCACATCTATTTCGCTCTTCGCTTTTGTTCCCATCTTTATTCCCCATTCCCCCTTCCCTTAGTGCAGGGTAGCAAACCGGATGCTCTAATTTCTGGTTAACCTCTCTGCCTTTTCCTCATTTTATTCTCTCTCTCTCTCTCTTGGCCGCTACATGCATGCTGGAAAACCTGACAATTTTTTGTCAAATAGCCAGTGCCACGACTGGCGCTGGCTAACACCGCCATAATTACACGCAAAGAAATATCTAATAAAAAGGAAGAGGGTACGACCACCAATGAAACCTTTTTGGTACGACAGCGGACTCACTTTCCGAAGGTTGTAGGTTCGGTTCCCACCAGCTGCTAGTTGTATTGTCATTCACTTCAATTTATGTTCATTTATGTTGTAACTACTAGGTCATAGTCAAAGACAACAAATGATGTATCCTATGTTTTCCTCGGCTTTCTTGCCATCTGACATCATTAGGTTGTGTCTCACAAATAGACGAGTCCTTGATACAGCCGCGTCTTCAGAGCTTACATGCGTTTTACGACAGGCACTTGTTCGAATTCAGGGCTCTATTGTCGCATTACTATATATATTACACCAATGGCGGCTCATCGAAATTTGCTTAATGTCTGTCACCCACCAACATTTTACCCGCTGAGTACTCTCACATGTTACTTAAAATATTCACGGTAGCAAGGTCATAAACACGTTATATAAACTTGTTACCGTGACCGACACACGTTTACGAATTACGCAAGCCACGAAAAAAATGAAATCAGGGCAATTTAAGAAGATTCATGCTCATTTAGCTACCCTGATAATTTTCTAAACTTTTTTCGACACCATGCTTTGACACAAACGATATGCCAAGCACCCTTCCACGTAGTTTTAATTCCACGTAGTTTCCACATAGTTCTAATTCATTACCAAAGAGTATTAGAGTATATGTGCCAGCCCGACACACTGTCCACTACAGCACAAATCTCATTCAAATAAAAAAAAGCACGAACCAGGTACTCACTAATGATATCGTCAAGACTCTTTGGTTCTACCCCGGGCGCGAAGCCATGGTCAATTGTGTGTTGCATAGCAGACAAAAACTCGATGCCGTCCAGCATCGTATTGTCGTCGAAGTCGTGCATTCTGAAAGAAAAAAAAAAGTAACCATCATGCCTAGCTTTCCATAACATGCAATCATTATCCAATACTGATAGCGGCAACAAGAGAGGGGAATGTACAGTCTGGTCGCAAGGGCGAAGCAGTGAATGCGATGGCGACAAAAAGGAGCGTCATACGAAGTCATCTTAGCAGCTCCCTCTTTTAACGCCTCATCTCGTACAACTCGGCAAAACGCCGGCTCATGGAAATGCGATCACCGTACTGTCTTATCTCTCGCTTCATCGCAAATTTACTAGTGAGCATGAAACACGTGCGAACAAATGAGCCCTCTGCTGATCCCTGTCAAGATACGGTGCGCGCGACCATGTCTGGCTGATTGAAGTATAGGCATTTCCTGCCACAGTGACTCAGCCTCATTGAACCCCCCCCCCCCCCGCACCACCTATGGGCATTTTTATCACTAAACGCGGCTGACGGGGTTCCTCTTCGATGAAGTCGGAATAGTTGGCTGGCTGCCCTCGCACACTTTCGTTTTTACACAAAACGTGACGCACGGGGTGATGCTATAGACTGGGACGTTATACTGAACATCACGGCGATGGTGTAATAAACGTCGGCCATAAGAATTCATTTAGATCGTCCATATATTTGCCATCTGCATAAGAGTGATCCTACGAGGAAACTTTCATATGTAGCGGAATTATAAGTTTCCTTGTTTTCACTGAATCGCTTGTTCCTCGAACGACATTTTCATCTCAAAGACTTTTCTGCGCGACTCGCTACTTACTATAGAGAGTGTTTATCAGAAAATTACCGGAACTTCTTCAGTTTAGGTGGGATTTTGGAAGCAGAAGGAACGTTGCTTTAGAAGCATCACGTAATTTAATTTAAAGACATATTAGACAGAGACAGGTTAGTGCGTTCTCTACGTAGTGTAAGCGTCTGGCAAGTAGTTCACTCTTCACGCATTAAGTTTACTTGGACGAACTCGCATCTTTCCACTTGAACGACGATTTTGACTTCTGGGCAAGTGAACGTTGATCGGAGGAACGAACTCACCGGAAAAAATAAAACGTTATCTCCTCGTCCGTCATTTGTCCAGTGCTTTGCATGTCCACAAGAGTAGCCAGATCCTCTTTGATGTGCCTGCGCAGTGAAACAATCAGTATGTACACGCGGGCGATCGTGTTCAAAGAACACGATCGCATTGCAAGTAGGTAATATCATCAGCACCTTCCTGTCAATGCATGCCTTCATGTAGAGAGTATATAAAAACAAGTTGATAAAATGAAATTACAGGGGTCTTCCTATGCTTTGGAGGTACTGCTGCTTCATCTAGGCGCGTTAAATAAATATACTAAAAGAGACGACAGAAAGCAAATGGTGCCATTTGTTTCTCAAAGGCAGAGGATATACGTCAATATACTTGAAAACTATTGGCGCTCTTCGTGGCCTAAAAAATTGGTTTTGACTTATACAGCCGCCTCGGGACCTTACACCGAAAGCCTGCCGCCTCCCTTGCACCTCCTCGTTACATCAATCAGGAGCAAAAAAAAAAGGCAATTCATTTCAGTTGAATACTTGGCTATCTACGAGTTAATGTGGGCATGTGAACTACAACAGCTGCCATATAGAAGAAAGTAAAACTTGAATTTGAGAGTTTTAGGGCGCAGCAAGAAACTAAATAAAGCTTCACAGTTGAAGCTGGTCGGTAGCACCTAGGAAATCCGTTTCTCGAGGTGCATAAGGAAACTGCTCGGCCAGACTTCAGAAGTTGACTTCCCAGCTGAAACGTATGTTCATTGATTGATTGATTGATTGATTGATTGATTGATTGATTGATTGATTGATATGTGGGGTTTAACGTCCCAAAACCACCTTTTTGATTATGAGAGACGCCGTAGTGGAGGGCTCCGGAAATTTCGACCACGTGGGGTTCTTTAACGTGCACCCAAATCTGAGCACACGGGCCTACAACATTGCCGCCTCCATCGGAAATGCAGCCGCCGCAGCCGGGATTCGAACCCGCGACCTGCGGGTCAGCAGCCGAGTACCTTAGCCCCTAGACCACCACGGCGGGAAACTGAGACGTATGTTGTCCAATTCCTGGCATTAGGTGCATCATAAGACGTACGTGTCACGAGGTAGCCAACCAATAAAAGGTCACACATAAGCTTCTTGTACTAGATAAATTCCGAGCTCTAATAAGAATGGCAACTTCACTAAAGGAAAAACCTAGTATCGACAGCATTACTAATTGCGAACCCTTGTACGAGTTATTCCCCTTATACTTTATCCTGCGATGTGAACTATACATACCAAGAGTTTCGTATTTGTGCAGGCAAGCAAAATATCTCAAAAATGCCGAAATATCTTAAAGAGCAACTCACTCAACGTCTCGGATCACATCGGTGGCGTCCCATCTTTGTCGAAACTGAGCCGCTTTAGACGATGGGCTGCTGTGAGAATGCCCGTGCTCGTGCGCACAAACGGAAGTCCAAATTACGGTGACACAGACGGCCCAGTACAATACCAAACTCCTAGTCCAGCACGTTGCAGCCAAGGGAGAAGCCATTGCCATCAGACGCGATTCCGAGAACACCAACAGCGCAGGCGCAAAAGAGTGCACACGTGTATCAGTAGGGCCACTGCATGAGCCGAACGCAGACACCCCGGCAAGCTATTTCTTTGTTTTTTTGCAGTGCTTTTAAACGGTATTTTCAATGCAGCCTTGACATGAGACCCAGACGTTTCTGTGCGCTGTGTTCCGACGTAACACATCGACATGTGCAGCTTTGCGGCGGAGCAGCTGTGGCTCTCTGGTAATTACCGGCGTGGGGTGTCAGTATGGACTCTCAAACCCAGTCGCTGAAACGAGCGGAACTCCGTCATGTCCGCAAACTACCCCATACATGTGAGGCGAGCGACTCCGATCACAAAAGAAAGACGATGAATTGACGTTTCGGCATTCAGAATGGAAGCCTCGTGCATAATCTGTTCACGCATTACTCATTTAAGATTGAGATGGCTGACAACGCGAAGTTAAAGACTGTGACGTCGATGAGACTATTGAACACCTTTTGTGCTGCTCCCCGACATACGCAAACGAGAGTCTTCGCCTCGTCACTGTTCTACATCAATTGTACAGAAGTGATTTCACTGTCGAGAAGGTATTGGGACCACAACGCTGCCCATCGCAGTTCCGAAAGGGAGGACAGGCGCTGTTGTGTTTTCTCAAGGACACCAGTCTGATTCGTCGCTTGTGATGTCAAACAGAAAACTGTTACGCATCGGCTCAATCAGTGACTTTTCTCTCCTCCACTATAGCTAGGGCAGGGTAGCCTACCGGGCTCAGCCTTGGTTAACTTCCCTGCCTTTCCTCTTCTTCTTTCTCTCTGTCTGTCTCTCTCTCTCTCTCTCTCTCTCTCTCTCTCTCTCTCTCTCTCTCTGTCTGTGTGTCTGTGTGTCTGTGTGTCTGTGTGTGTGTGTGTCTGTGTCTGTGTCTGTGTGTCTGTGTGTCTGTGTGTGTGTGTGTGTGTGTGTGTGTGTGTGTGTGTGTGTCTGTGTGTGTGTGTGTGTGTGTGTGTGTGTGTGTGTGTGTGTGTGTGTGTGTGTGTGTGTGTGTGTGTGTGTGTGTGTGTGTGTGTGTGTGTGTGTGTGTGTGTGTGTGTGTGTGTGTGTGTGTGTGTGTGTGTGTGTGTGTGTGTGTGTGTGTGTGTGTGTGTGTGTGTGTGTGTGTGTGTGTGTGTGTGTGTGTGTGTGTGTGTGTGTGTGTGTGTGTGTGTGTGTGTGTGTGTGTGTGTGTGTGTGTGTGTGTGTGTGTGTGTGTGTGTGTGTGTGTGTGTGTGTGTGTGTGTGTGTGTGTGTGTGTGTGTGTGTGTGTGTGTGTGTGTGTGTGTGTGTGTGTGTGTGTGTGTGTGTGTGTGTGTGTGTGTGTGTGTGTGTGTGTGTGTGTGTGTGTGTGTGTGTGTGTGTGTGTGTGTGTGTGTGTGTGTGTGTGTGTGTGTGTGTGTGTGTGTGTGTGTGTGTGTGTGTGTGTGTGTGTGTGTGTGTGTGTGTGTGTGTCCAGAGCGGAAGAGCGATCGCCTATTTTTTTTCCCGCTTCGAGTGGGTTAACAGCCGCAATATCTACGTCTACGCAGTTACGACGAGTGGCATTCGAAGCTGCTCTATAGCCTCTTCTACCCTGGCCAATCTTTTGTGTATGCAAGCCTGCAACAGAACTAAATACTTATAAGAAAACAGATTATATGTGCTGGAACACGTGGCCTCACGGTAAAGTACAGGAACTTAGTCACGACTTAAAAAACACCGTTTCGATTTCAGTTTGATTAGTAACAAGCGCACCCCTTTATTGACAAAGTAACGAAATTAGGAACAATAGTTGGTCAGACTAAACTGGCTTTCAGTATCATAGTGTTAGTGCAATTTGAGCCTGTGCGAGCTGAGCGATAAGCAAGATTTGTCGTACGCCATTGTTCTTACCCCCCCCCCTCCTATTTTTTAAACTTTAATGCCCCTCCTATTCTCCCTAAGAAGCGTAAAGATTATGAACGGGGGTGCGCAACCTTCTTGATTTGAAGTGCGGGCTGGACAGACAAGCATGGTTGAGTGTCATTTTTTATCAATATCCCGCGGCAGAAAAAAAAATTCCAGCTCAAGGGTGGGGAATGGCACATGCAAGACGTGCCAGCCATCTCATACCTGTGGCACTGTTGAATAACCACCCTTCGTCTCCCCCCCCCCCCCCCCCCTTTGCGAAAGACTGCATAACTACTTTGCGAAATTCTGTGTCCATGCGCTTCGAGTCGTTGACTAATTAGCCCTCGTGCTGCACATTGCTATATTCCTAGTTAGCTCACTTGCCAGAGCGACCGCCCCAGATAGGCGTTGGTCATAGGTTCGGCTCCCAAACTGTGGCTACTTCTTTCCTCAACTAAGGTCTTTACTTTTTGAGCAGTTTGTATAGATTTCCTCGTGGCTTCGTGCAACAAACAGATTGTTGTCAAGTATCCCTCTTATTGCCACGTATGCTGATCTGCCTGATGATGATACTATAGTACCTTATATTTTATTCTTTTCCAACTTTCATACGCCAGAACACGAGATTCTTGCTTTTGAAGTATACCTGGCTCTCCGTGTCCCTTAAAAGGGTGGCGGTTTGGTCTAGTTAGTATGTCATGGTAATGCTGCTGTTTAATAGTATGTCATGATGGGCTTGATGGTATGTCAGGATATTTCATGATATGTCATAACGAGGTGTTCGAGTACCTTTCGTCCTTGTCACGAGTTCTAAATCTATCATTTTTCATTGTCCTCTCGTTTCTTCTCTCTCTCTCTCTCTCTCTCGCCTTTTCTACATGAATGTAGAAAAGGCGAGAGAGAGAGAGAGAGAGAGAGAGAGAGAGAGACGGCACATTCAGAAGCTTCTGAATGCTCCGTCTGCTCACTATCCACTACTTTTCGTGTTCATCGCAAATCATCGACCAACAGCCTCCAGATGACAGCTAACTCCAAGTCTTGTAAGATTGCAGTGGCATGCTCAAACAAAGATGGCAAATAAGCGTCGGAGAACACGTGACGGCTTGCGATACTGCTCGTAGATTACTTCTTGACCCGTGGCAAGTAATTTGTGAACTAAAACTGCTGTTAGTGAAAGAGGTATCTCGTAGACATCTTCTCATATCTTTGTCCTCAGCATGGTATAGAGTGAAACTTTTTTTTTTCGATGAAAGATAAACGGCCCTGTATGTGAAGGTATAAGTGGGCGGCAGCAAAGCACTGATCAGTTTGCATGAAAAATAACGTTTGTCCAAATCGAGAAACTGGGCGCCGTGCTTTAAAGATACGTAAGCGTTTATTTCTCACTATAGGTGGGCAGTATAAGGAAACGTGTGGAGTATCACTTTGTCTGTACTGACGGTACACTCACAGTACTTTTTCATGAGATTCTACTTGCTGCCTGCTCTCATCTCCGGATAGGAGAGAAAGCCATCGTTGTTTGTGTCGAATGTCAAGAGCCCGTCGACAATCACTGAGAAAACAAGAAAAGGGATGACAATTCATTCACCTATATAAATAATAAAAACAGTATTGTTTCGTAAACAAGCAAATTTTTAAACAATAAACAAAACACAACGTGTGAAAGCTTGAAATTATTGACGTTATTTGATTTGGTCCGGAAGGGATGACAAGAACAGAGCTTTACTGTTACGCAAGCGACGAAGGAGTGAAAGCCGGGTGTATGCGGTATGAATATTTATTATTTACATCCCCCAAATTGTATAATACTTTCTTCTTAGAATAGAAAACTGAACAAGTATGAATTGATTCTGGTTCTGGTAGCGTGTTTGTACGAAAACTGAGCTGGTTCGCATGGATATTGCGGCATACCTTGCAAAAGCGGCCAATAAATATTCGACTTCATTTTCATGATTAGCATCCAAGTTGCTCCCATTCAACTTTCCGCCGTTGTCGTTAACGATCTGAGCGAAAGGAATGAGCTGATGAGGTGAAGTATTTGTTTGTTTGTTTGTTTGTTTATTAATACTGTCAACCCCAGCTGGGGTTTTTACAGGAGTGGAAAACAAATGAAAGAAATGGTCATGAAATACGTTACAAAATAGAGACATACAGCGAACACAGGTATTTACACGAAAAGACAAAGTTAAACACAGGCATGTACACTTGCATTCTGCGCATAGAAAACAACAATTAACAAAGCGAGAGGCAATATACATTGACATCGTGAATTATGACGCATCTATTTCGGAGAAAATAAGCGATTCTAAAGCTGCAGAAAACGCCGTGATAGAGGAAGACATCGCGACTTTGTTTGGTAGTTCATTCCATTCTTTAATTGCCCTCGGAAAGAAGCTGTATTTAAATGCGTCGTTTCGGGTGGCTGGTGGCTGTATATATAAAGTGTGTTTGTGTCTAGAGCGCGGATCTGGAGAAATTTCAAAGAAATCTAATGAGTTGATTTTAACCTGACTACGAATAATGAGGAATAGGAATTTCAAACGGTCATACTTAGTTCTAAGTTCTAAGGCTTGTAGGTTTGCACGGTTGCAAAGATCGGAAGCAGAGTGCATGCGTTGATATTTATTGAATATAAACCTGGCAGCCATTCTTTGAACTTTCTCCAGTTTATGTAGGTTAGTGGTGGTATGAGGGTCCCATACTATTTTACAATATTCAATTATTGGGCGTACTAGCATTTTGTACGCAAGACTTTTTACTTCGGGTGTTGCGTCATGTAACCTTCGCCTCAGACCCCATAGAGTTTTGTTTGCCTTTCTACAGGTGACGTCTACGTGAGTATTCCACCTCAAATCTGGAGTGAATATTAGCCCTAAATATTTATATTCTGTTACCCTTTTTAGGTCGTGGGAACCAATATTGTAATTATATTTGAGAGGTACCTTTTTTCTTGTTATGCTCATGCAAACTGATTTTACGGGGTTTAGAACCATCTGCCATTCATTACACCATAGTAAAATTTTGTTTAAGTTGTTGTTCAGGTCTACCTGGTCTCTCAGGGATGTGATCTTGTTATATATAACGCAGTCATCTGCAAACAATCTCACGGGAACAGACAAATCTGAGGGCAGGTCATTTATAAAAATAAGAAATAAAAGAGGCCCCAGAACACTGCCTTGAGGCACACCGGATATAACGGGTCTGGACTTCGATTTAATTTTATTTATTTCTACGTACTGTGTACGAGAATGGAGGTAAGAAATGAACCACTGAGTAATATTTGAGTTTCTGAATATTTCATTTACTTTTAGTAAGAGTTTGGGATGCGAGACCTTATCGAAGGCTTTGGCGAAATCTAAGAATATTAGATCAATCTGTTCCCGTCGATTAATTGCCTGCGCAAAATCGTGAACTGTAACAACAAGCTGCGTTACTGTAGATAATCCCCTTCGAAAGCCGTGTTGCACAGGTGATAATAAATTGTGAGTGTCTAAATAATTAGAGAGATGCTTACACAGTATATGCTCAAGCAGTTTGGAGCAGGTACTCGTAAGAGAGATAGGCCTGTAGTTACCCACTTCTGAAGTGTTCCCACTTTTGTGAACTGGTATTATTTTAGCTTCTTTCCAGGCTACAGGAAATGAGGCTTGATTAATTGAAGTTTGAAAGATTATAGTAAGATACTTTGCGACCCATTGAGCATATCTATATAGAAACTCGTTCGGAATGCCGTCTGGACCAGCGGATTTCTTAATGTCAATGTGTAGAAGAAGGTTTAATACTCCTTCTTCGTTGATTAACGGGTCGCATACCGGAGGGCGATTGGAAGCGTCAGAAAGGGACGGAAGGGTACCATCATCTTCGGTGAAAACAGAAGAAAAAAAAGAATTGAAATTTTCCGCGCGTTCAAGGGCAATTTTTCCATCGACCGGTGTATTCTGTTTCTCGGACGGGTTTACATACCTCCAGAATTTGCTAGGTGCTTCGTACAGAAATTTTTTCAATGTTACATTAAAAAATCTTTCCTTAGATTCTTTGACAAGACGATTTAGATCAAGCCTCATGTTATGAAGTGCAGTCTTGTTCTGGGCACTTGGATCACGAGAACAAGCTTTTCTCTTCCTTTTAATCCTCCGTTTGACATGAATTATATCTCTCGTGATCCAAGGGTTATTTCTTTTACACTTTTTAAAGCTTTTAGGAATAAACCGCCTAATGCATTCCATTGTTATATTATGAAAATATTCCCACAAGCAGTTAGAGCTACCATTTGATTCATAAATAGCAGTGAAGTTACAAAACGACCTTTCAAGAAAATCCAAAACACTAACATCATCGGCAGCTTGAAAGTTCGGATAAGTGATGCCCGATTTCTGCTGTGAGGTGCACGACGACATGCTCATGGACAGTATAATCATCTTGTGGTCTGATAAACCCTCTTCAACAAGGCAATCATTCACATATGAAGTCAAAGCGTTGGATAATAAAATTAAATCAAGTACAGAGGACCGTGTTGCACATACTCTAGTGAACTCATTTACAACCTGATGTAAATTGAAAGAGAATATTAAGTCGAGAAATAAGTCACAAGAAGCATCATGTGAGTCGACGGCCACATGCGAATGCCAATCAATAGCCGGAAGATTGAAATCACCTAGTAAGATGATATTGTCTTTTTCTCTAAAGTGGCTGTCCATGAATCTTCTTAGTTGCAAAATGTACTCAACAGGGGAATTTGGAGGTCTGTAGACCCCACCTATAAACACGGTGCGATTATTTAGTTTTGTTTTAATCCATACGGCCTCAATACCATCTGCTGCGTCCAGGGAACTATAATTAACGCCTTTCTTGACTAAGAAAGCAACTCCACCCCCTCTTCCATCACGATCCCTCCGAACCATTGAGTAACCGGGTGGAGCGATTTCAGTATCAGGTATAATTTCGTGCAACCATGTTTCCGTAATTAAAATAATATCAGGTTCGTGATCGATAACCAAGGCTTCAAGCATATGTGATTTATTTGATACACTTCGGGCATTTAAATTGATTATTTTAAAATTATCTTTCTGTCCCTGTGCCTGTCACTTATCACGTGTTGCATCATCATTTCCAAGCTTGCTTCTTTCGGCACGCGCTTCATTCCAGCAGTAAAGAGTATTGTTTACCTTCAGCTTATCAAAAACAAGTTTTACCTTCTTTCCTGCCTTTCTTTCTTCGATAGCAGAGTCCCAAAGTTTTTTTCTTATTCCCTGTACTCTTTTCGAGAAGTCCTCGCTGATACTGTAACCCGTATCCTTCAGTCTTGAGCACCTCTGCAAGACTTTCATTTTATCCCTATAGTCTGCCAGCCTAAGGATGACGGGGCGAGTTTTGCCAGAATTTTTTTTTCCTATCCTATGAATTCTCTCAATAGACGTTATGTTTACCTTTAGGGTAGAGCTAAAGATTTCTTCGTTTACTTTTTTTAGTAGAGTTTCTTCTTTTTCATTCTCATCTTCTGCTACTCCCCTTATGATAAGGTTGTTTCTTCTCGAACGATTTTCCAAATCGTCCACCTGATCAAGCAGACTAGATGATTTGTCACGACATTCAGCCACAATTGTTTCAAGAGTTGCGAGCCTGCTGCGAGTCTCATCTAAGCTTTGCACCTTAGTCTCAATAACAAGAAGCCGATTTTGCATGTCTAGAATTCTAGTTTCAAACGAATTTTGCTTTTCTTGAACCGCTGTTAGTTTAGACAAAATTTCTTTTTGATTCTGGAGCATTTCTTTGCATACGGCGTCCGTTATAGGCCCCGGATTCAGCTCGACATCGCCAGAAAGACTCAACAACAGACCCACAATAGAAAAACAGTCACATACACAGTCAGCCAAAACTTGTGGACACGGCAGCACTATAAGAGCTATGGAATCGCTACGGAAGCTATCCTTCCGGTCACCAACCTGCATGAACAGCGGTACGTCAGGCGTCATTGTCACGGCGATGCCACCGTGTCCACTGAAGCAGGTAGGCGATGGTCCCAGATTTAAAGCAAACAGGCGGACCCTTGTGGGCATGCGTGTTGACGTCATCGTGCTCCCGGGTGGCTGTCCGAAATGATCGTCGATGTGACCAAGCTGCTGATTGCAGACACCCTCATGAAGCCGGAAGGGATCACCGCCCACACAGAAGGATGGCGGCAGGCCGGCATCGTAGCGAAGCTCGTCGCTTCCAGTTTGAAAAGATTCCGCGGCGCCTCCGGTTATGAAGCGTAGGCACGCGCAAAGGACCTGCATGAACAGCGGTACGTCAGGCGTCATTGTCACGGCGATGCCACCGTGTCCATATATAGTATAGGAGGAGAGGCGCTCCGTAGAGGCGGTAAAGGCCCGGCTACACGTGCGCCTTGCAGCGTGTCATCGCATGAAGTTTTGGCATGATGCGACGCCCTCTTCCTGTGCTGAGAGAGAGAGGGTGCGAGGCTAAGTGAAGCTGCACTTCCCTCTCCCACCACGTAGGTAGAGGACGCGGCGCCGCGTCAGAAAGCCAAACGCTGACGGGCTGCAACGCGCACATGTGGCCAGGCCTTAACGAACGCGAGACCGTGCTTGGCGCGAGGAGGAGAGGCGTGGTTTTTTTTTTTCCTTTATTTGAGGAGGAGAGGCGTGGTACAGACGAGGCATGACGCGAGTCCTCTCTGTTCGACACACCCGGGGACAGAATATAAACATCTTTATTGGGGTGTTATTTAAGCATCGTCTTTGGCTGGTTTCCCCCTGACAGGAAACTCGTGAGAGCAAACATATCAACGTTATTTAATGTGGCCTAAAATTTTGATGATGACTAAGTTTTATGGTTACGCAAGCGGTGAAGGCAAGTAGGCACGGGAGCACTTCGCTGTGCTGCTTCGACAGCTTTTACTGAATTGAACGGGCTCGTTTTTTTTTTTTTTTGCTGCAAGAGCTTGCTCTTTGGCCTTGTTAGAAATGGGCATCGAAGACACATGATTAAGTTTATTTCGTGAATATCCCCTAAACGTAAGTGAAAAACAGGATCGAAATATGTACAGGTGGATGGAGGGGGGTCAAAAGTTTTTAGACTACTATCTCATGTATTTCTATTGAAGTGTGGCCTGGGAACTTTTGACCAGGATTGTACCACCTTACAGATGCTGTCTTTCACAGTGCAACCTTTAATTGACCAAAACAGAAAGAAGCACAGACCAAGTACTCACTAATCAGGTTGTCAAAGCTTTGCGGCCCCAGCTGAGATGAATCGAGGAAGTGCTCCATCGAATGCTGCATAGCAGACGTGAGCTCAATGCCATCCAGCATGCTATTGTCGTCGAAATCATGCATTCTGGAAAGATAAAGAAACCATTGTTTAAAGGCTGTCAGATCACACGCAAAATTTGCTATCGACGTATCAACCAGAAGACATGTAAACCTGGAGCGAAAATTTCAAAAGTGGAGGCAATCAAATTATTCCCTCGGTTTCATGTGCTTATTCGCTGATCGGTGTCGTCAGCAGCAATAGTTTCCGTGGCTAGCATATTACGTGGATTTCTGAAGACTGACAATGTTTTTTTTTTTTTTCAAATGAAGCTTTTGATTAAAAAAAAAGATTGCCGTGGTTGACCATGGTTACCCTGTCCTGAACTTCTTGCCTCCTCCTGTATACTACTACTGATAACAATACCTTGGAATTTATGGGCTAAAGACGAGAAATTGTTACAAGCCACGCCGTAGAGGAGGGCACCGGAAATATCGACCTTCCTTAACGTTCGTTCTCCTTAACGGACACTCACATCATACTCCGTGTCCGAACTGCTCCCTACGGGAAACAAATCAGCATGTTTCAAGACAATGCGTCGTTGCTCGTGTTTTCTGAAGGGCTGTGCATGCAGGATTTCGTGGCCTCGGAGTAAACCGCTTTGTTTCTTCTGGACGTTGTTCTCGAGGCCGCTTTGCCTGCCTTCTCATTGTTGCTGGTGCCTACTGTCTTTGGCGTAACCGTTGTGAGGCTGTTGCAGCAGGTCGTCGCCGCCGTGCTCTCTTCCCCATATTGGAGCGACTGTACAAAAGAAATACTATCTGCTTTGTCGGAGGAACTCTTCTTTCTGGGTGAAGAGGAATTCCATCTACACTGGTGCTGCCCTTTTGTGTTCGTCTGCGAGCGACGTGTAAGGCTTGTTTTCAGGCCTGCCTGGTATTGGTAGGTTAATCTTTGATTAGTACTCACACAAACACCTTGCAAATACTATGTAAATATCTGACATATAGATCTTTACATTTCATTTATGTGTTCTTCGTTTACCATGTATTGTGCATATGTAAACATACCTTTTTGTAACGATTCTTGTGTATCTGTGTATGTTGTGTTCCGTGTACATATGTAAACATATCTTCTTGTAACAACTTTTGGTGTGTCTGTGGATGTTGTGTCCTGTCACGATGTTCTGTTCGATTGTAATGATGTTCACTGTCCGTGAGAATAAGGAGGAATAAATGATGAAGGACAGGGAGGTTAGCCAGTCCGTGAGAATAAATTTCTCTAAACACGGTACACGAGTCTCTAGCATTTCGGCTCTATCGAAATGCGAGAGTCAGGACCGAATCCGCGACCTTTGAGTCAGCAGCCGAGCACCATAACCAATGTACCATTGAGGCGAACTACTACTGCATAAAGTGTACGCATCTCAAAATTGGTATTCTAATCATGCGTTCAGTATAAGGTCAATCAAAACCAGCGGACCACGCGGCTTGTGAAGGTATAGGGAACGTAATTTGTGTTCTTTAAACGGCATCCTTTTAACTATGAAGTAAATGTGGCGTAATTAAAGTAGACTAAATGACAACTTGCCACCTGCGAGAACCGCACCAGCAACCTTTGGATAGTGCGGTAAGCATGCACAGAAAACATCCGATAGAAGTGGACGTGGGGATGACCTCCGTTGTAGATGCAGTTGGCAGAGCATGGGAGGAGTTGTCCTAAGGTCGTGGGTTTTGTCCCTTCCTTCGGCCAGTTTTCTTTTTGTCGACTTCACTTTCTGAAGAATTGTATTATAATTACTGCAACCCAGCTAAAAGACAACAAACAACCTTCCCATACCTTCGGTAACCTCAATGTTTTGTGTCTCAAAAAAAAAAAGAGAGAGAGAGAACTCTTAATTTCCCCTTTCGTTGATTCAGACTAACTTTCCTTAGTGATAGAGTTGCCTGACCAACAACGGCGGTGACTTCTAGATGACGGACATTTGATCCGAAGAGCAACTTACCGAAAAAAATAAAAGGTGACCTGTTCTTCCGTCATCTCTCCGGCATCCCTGATGTCCACAAGATTGGCCAAATCCTCCTTGATGTGGCTAAGCAACGAGGTAATTAGAGTTTACTCACCGCGATTGATCTGTTCAACTAAAATACGATCGAATTACGAGTAGTGATTAACATCAGCACTTCGCTGCCGAGGCACTCATTTACAACAGTTACAGAGTACGAAAATCTCGTAGTCATTTCATGTATAAGAGAGTGACAGCTGCTTGCTCGGACACAATGCGGCGCAATCTGTGCGATCACCATACGTGTACCGCATACTCGGCCGTTAGAGGTAATTTTTTATGCGCCAGAAACCGTAAGGCTATAGTATACGTAGTACTTGTGATTTTATATTTATCTTGTTCTTTAGTTATCACCCTTATGAACCACAACGCGTAGAATCCCCGTGGTTAAAAAAAGCAGGGTCCCTCATCAGTGTTCACTACCCATGTGTTCCCTTGTTAATTTTTAGTTGACCCGCGTTGTCAGTAGTGGGATATGCCTAGTTTTTGTGGCACATAATTGCTATAAAAGGTATTTTCTTTTCTTTACAGCAGATCTTTATGGTCAAGGTTCGCTGACGAGCATATAGAGATAGAGTAAAAGACAGACAAGAGAGAAAGCAAGCACCGCCATGTACAGTACAGAACAGTACAGCACAGCACTGTACAGTACAATACAGTATAATGATGGGTGGGAATGAGGTTGGTGCGAAGGTAATCGCCTAGCCAAGTCAGGACGACCTATAGGTGCCCACCAGTTCGACTTTGAGTCAGGTTTACGCGAGCAATCTGTGTCCATTTTATATCAATATTATTATGTTCGGTACCGGCTCTAATGTAGCCTACCTTTTCATGTTTTATGTAAGCCTGCAAAACAAAGAGGCAAAAAGAAAGTCAAGGAGCTGTACCCATGCTTCAGAGGCACTTCCGCTTTATGCTATTTTATGGACATCGTCGATTACAACATACATACTTTTACAGGGTATGGTAGAAAGAGAATGGTGCCATTTCATACTCAAAGGCAGCAAATACATTTACGAAGACTTTAATCTTAATTGAAAAGAAATACGTTTTCCGATACATAAAGCAGTCCCTGTGCCTAAACGTATGAGTCCTAGCCCTCGTTAGTTCCACAGGAAACAGGGGTAATTTTTTTTTATCTTATCTTCAGCCATGTACTTAGATATGTATATATAACTGGAATAAACTCGCACTAAACTATGTGCGAATCACGTAAACATGAGAATCATGGTAGATGGCATATAGTAACGTGAAGGTTGAATTTCGGATATATATAGCTATTCGCACTCCGAGATATGGCAGCAATTATTCCACCAGGTTGTAGGAAAACACAAGATAAGCTTTCGGTTTCATATTTACGTACAGTAAACGTAATCTATATACCACGCGTACAGTGCGTTGGACTTTTATTTCTTCAGGGCTGGCACTTGATGTCGGATCGATGTAAAATGAACTTCACTGGCAAAGCATTGAGCCGTGAATCGCGACAGGCTAGTCCAGGAATTTTTCTTTGCACGTGCTTAAAATCAGTTTTTAATGTGGTGTTTTTGAAACCTTCTTCTGCAGCACTTTCTGCGCAAAGAAAGAAAAGCCGTTGGGGACTACGGTTTTTTATTGAAGTTTCGATACGCTGAACTGAATTGTTGGTCGTACAATGTTCGTTTTGTCTAGGTTTTATTGTACTTCTGAAGATTCTCAAGTGATACGTCGGTCAGTCCACCGAGTTTCGCACTAATACACTAGATGGAAATATGGCTCTATTGTATATGGGAATCGCAACGCATGGCGCTACAGCCTGCATGGGAAAGACGAGCAGTAATAGGTTGGTCTAAGCTTTGTTCTTTCGACTCAATTGGCCTTCGTGTGGACTGCAGCCGCTTTGTTCGCAATAGGAAGTTCAGCACACGTTCAGCCGCTCCAGTTCACCATCTCGACCTTTTTAGTCGCACCGACTCAGATCAGCTCACGAAGTTCACAAAGATGAATTCTTTTAGTCCGAAACCAAAGTCAAAGCACAGCCCTAAAAGACACAACTTCGTATGAGGTCGCGATCATGACGATTTGGTAAATATATGTACTATCCATCTCCTTGCTCCACCTTCTTGCTGAGATGAGATGAAGTTTGATTTGATTCGATTTGATACCCATCATTCCCATAGTTACTCTACGGGCATGTAGCGCGTAGACCGGATAACCGCTGGTCATTAAGGGTAACTAACTCGATTCCCAGAGAAGGCAAGCGAGTTATAGGGAGACAGAAGGTTAGGTGGGCAGATGAGATTAAGGAGTTTGCGGGTATAAATTGGCAGCAGCAAGCACAGGACCGAGTTGACTGACGGAACATGGGAGAGGCCTTTGTCCTGCAGTGGACGTAGCCAGGCTGATGATGATGATGACGATGATGATGCCGATGATGCCGATGATGCCGATGATGATGATGATGATGATTCCCATGGTGGCTGAACATCTCTGTGGATGAACCGGTGGCGTAGCCTGAGAGTAACGCACTAGGCCCATGATGGACCCCTGCCCCCTCCTCCACCCCAATTTTTTTTCTTCCGTGACATACAAAACATGAAGTGACACTCGAGCACATCTGCCTGCTCAGCCCCCACTTTAGATCATGGTAGCAGCATCCTCCCCCCCCCCCCCCCCCATCCAAGAAAAAAATTCTGCCTACGCCTCTTGGCTAGAATAAAAAATTGAAGATACTTGTATACCTTATCTTCCTTTTACGTTGTCCTTTATTATAAACTCCTTCAAAAAAGAAGACCTGTGTAGGCGCAACATAATCACCAACTAAAAAAATCGGAAAAAAAAAACTCACTCTGCGTCCCGGATTAGTCGGGTAGCGTCCCATTTTTCTCGAAACTGAACCGCCTTCGGCAGCTTGCTGTGTGAATGCGCATGGTTATGTGCATGAACGCAAGATGAAAATATCGTGACACACAGGGCACAGTACAAGATGAAGCTACGGCGACGCCCTGTAGATACGGGAGCATCCATTGCCAGAAGCGACTTGGAGAGTATTAACTGCATTGGCACAAGGGAGCGTACACGTGTACTAGTCTGGACCTTACGGTTACAAGCATGGGCCTATCGTAAGGACACTTACCCTTTTTTTTTGCTTTTTGTTGTGTTTTACTCAGTGTTCTTATCGCTATACTTTGACATCAAGCACAGGCAATGCCGGGTGACATGTCGTTACGCGAAGCAGCTGCGGCTCTTTGGCAGTCACTGGTGCGGTCTGTCTGTACGATGGACTAATGAATACCCGAAAAAATACTCAAACAAAAAGACAAGAACCTGTGTAAATAGAAGAAGGTGAGCAATGCAAAAGTAGTAGACACACAAAATACAGATCTATAGGACTAAAAATTGCTTCCCTTGGTGCACGCGTCAGTGCATCACACATGGATGTTTTGCACATGGATGTTTTGTCTCACATGTATTCGATCAGGGGAAATTACGGAGTTTAAACTGAGTATTTATTGACCTTGCAGGTGAATGACGATGCTTCGGTTCATTAGTGAACAACTTGCCCATATGACTACATGGCTGCCCTGATTTCCGGGTACGAAATGAAGCCATCTTGGTTTACATCCGACTTCAAGGCGGCGTCCACGTAACCTGAAAAATTGAAAAAAAAAAGCGAGCATTAGATAACGCCGTATACCGGACGATCTCGGTTATCCTAGTCCAACTGGTGTGAAACTAAATCTAAGCACAAGGATGCACCCGTTGAGGCCGAAAATCGAACCCACATTTTCGAGTTCAGACTAAATATGACACCTCAGCGAAACTGAAGCCACCCTTCGGTAGTTTACGAAGGTACCGATTCGGTACCATGTTGGAGGCTTCTGTGCGAATTGTAGTGATGTTGATGCTATAAGTGTTTGCTTGGCATCTGCTAATGATCTGAATTTATCGTAATCCACCCGAACACTTTGATTCTTCAGAAACCTACTGGACCACACTGAAATGGTGCCACTCTGTTTTGCGCTTTCAAGGCTGGGAGTGAATTCCCCGATGTCATTCTCCTTTCGAATCGAAACGGCTGACAACCCTTTTTGTGATAACTGTGGTAGCGAGAAGACATCACAGCACGTCTGCGACTGTCCTCCCTACAATGCGCCGAGAAATTCACTCACCACCGTATGGATTTACAATACTGACCGAATAACGGCAAAACCATTCTGGAATGATTGCTGAGCGGCCAACGCGGCAGAAGGCGACGAACAGACTGCTCGACTTCTTGAAGACAACAGACTGGCACCGGTGGTTATAGACTTAGGGTGTTATCACGACTACAAGGTGTGACTGAGTGTCCATGGTTTCCTCCTCCTTTTGCTCCCTCTTTCTCCATATTCAAAGCTCCCCCACACATACCCCCCCCCCCCCCCCCCAGCTTAGGGTATCATACGAGTCCTTCTAGACTGGTTAACATGCCTGTTTTTTTTCCTCCCGTTCCTTCCTTCTTTCCTATCAGTAAGTGAGAAAGGCGAGACGAGTGCGTAAATTAGGGAAGAGCACGCTCCACAAACGGGATGGTGGGCACGCAGGACACTGTGCTGACGAAGTGTGTAGAACCTGTGTGCGCTGTCGATATTGCCTGGTGACTTCGTTGACACTTGTGTGTAAAGAACTGTCATAATAAAAACGACGCTTCAAGCCCATCATCGAGTCATGCGTCAGTTGGTAGTTTCTGAATAAGAATTATGCAAGGCGATAAACTTGCTCCTTCCGTTTTCAGCGGGACGAGTGAACCGTTTATAGCCATCCAAATACAATGGCATAGTGTGCGGATGCTCGCCGACTCACCCAAGCGTGAACCTCTGTAGCAGTGTACGACAATTGTGAAGGTGATCTAGAGCACGACATGAGGCTCCACAACGACGGTAAATATGGACGTGCTGCTCCTCCATTTCAAAGCGTGCATCACAAGAGGCACTGCACAGCCATACGAATTGTACATCTGACTGTAAATTTTTGCCTCCTTGGTGTCTATTTTTTAAACATATTGCCCTCCTGTCATCACCATGGAAGCCAGCTGAGTATAGGATCATTACTGAGAAACTCTCAGAATTCATGCATCTAGCACACAAAAAAAGTGTACACGAGACACGTTAACTGCTCCGACAATACGTGCCGACTGGTATTTTATCCAACAGCCTTCAAACTTGTAAAGTAAAAACAATATAGGCGAATAAAGTTTGTGCTCCTTTCAATCACTAGGAATCTGATAGATGTCTTGGAATAGAAACACGATGCAGCCAAACTATTTCGTGATGTTGATACATCGCTTGCGTAGTACCCGGCGCGCCAGTGATAGCGCGTGCAACGTTGAGTGTAGTAGCCCTTTGTCAATTTCTCGTTGTCATATTGCAAATGCAAATGACACACGCACCTGCATACTCCCATGACATTTGACGTTCCCTATGGCCACATGAGCACCGCGATCAGCTAGAGTGTACTAGAAAGGTTTTATAGTGCACTCTAGCTTAGCCTTGAGCAAAAATATGCGCAGGACGGGCGCCAGAGGGCAGTAGATTTCGCATTAAACTGTCTTAAAGAGCATAGTGCAACGGTGTTACAAGCTTTGCAAGCATAGATGTTCGGTAACATAAAATGCGCGTGATTTGAACAATTCTACACAACGCCTTATCTTCATGCTTAAAAGAAAACTGCGAATAGAATTCCATTCGAAAATAATAATCTAACGAAGGAAAATCAAAGGGGACAATATTTGTTGTTTATGAAATGTGAAGCATTCCTGAGCGAAACAGGCACTTTGACCATTCCTATCTATCTATCTATCTATCTATCTATCTATCTATCTATCTATCTATCTATCTATCTATCTATCTATCTATCTATCTATCTATCTATCTATCTATCTATCTATCTATCTATCTATCTATCTATCTATCTATCTATCTATCTATATCTATATCTATCTATATCTATCTATCTATCTATCACCAAAGTTCAATGGTAATGACTGTATGATAAACGCGATAAACAGGTCATTACATTTACGGCATGAAATGCTCGTAGCGTACGTCACAAAACCATTCACTTCAGTCACGTGAGACACATGTCCGCACACCACAACCCATGGAATGCGGGCACGAGCCACAGCCTGCAATTCCCCGTTCGTATCAACCCAGACATTTTGATGAGCGACTTTCAAAAATCTATATGTGATCATGTTGCGGAGCTTGTGCTGAGAGCTACACAGTGCTTTAAACTGCTTGAAAAAAAAAGAAACATTTATTGGCTTCATATCGCAGCATCGGCAACTGCAGTTGCAGTGTTCAATCGGTGTTTGTAAAAACAAACACATTTCTTATGAATCACCAAGCTATGGTCAACTATTGCTCAACCCGGAGGATTACGGCAGATACCACTTCTTGCGGTGGGCCTATTATCACACTGCAGTGTGCAGTTCTTTTACATAAAGCTCACATATGTGCCCCAAAGTTAGTGTAGTGACGTCATGTTGGGCCATATCATGTTGGCGTCAGCGTAGCCAACGTGTCTTGTTAACCCAGGATTGATCACTTGCCGGGAGAAAGGGGGGGATGGGGAGTGCCTTAGGAGCCTCGTATTTGCGCTTTCCTTAAAACAAGCGTTCGAATATATATATATATATATATATATATATATATATATATATATATATATATATATATATATATATATAGCCAAGGCCTTCACAAGCGCTCTCCTTTTCCTCTACCTCCCACTATCACCGGAAAAATATTTTTCTCGCTACAAACCTTCCTACCATATACAAAGAACTATACAAAACGCACGGAGAAGTCAGTCCAACTCTCAACGCTTGACTCGAAGAAAAATTTAAAATTTGTTATAGGCCTTTAATAGCATACTGCTTCGCATCACATCGACTCCCAGAATGAGTGGGATCTGCCGATTTTTTTAAACTGTAGTGTAGGAATTATGACAAATTGAAGGAAGAAGCAGGATAAGCACCGTTTTTTGTTTATGGGATTCGAGCCCACAACCTTGAAATTACGCGAAGATCTGTTCTTTTTAATAGCTTGTGTCATACAGAAAATCAAGCCCCTTCTTTCGCTAATCCTAAACGAATAACAACATATATACTCCAAAACTTAGGACAAGAAATGTGGTAAAGGCTGGTTCACTTAAGAATACGTTAGGTCGTTCGTAAATGGAAGAACTAAATTAAGACAAATCTGCGAGTCACTTATCGTTCCTATTGAGGTGGTGGTGGCGGTGGTTGCGATGTTGCAGCAGGAAAGGTTAGCCTGCCTTACATGGCCGACTGTTGTTCCTCCTGAGCATCCCCTTGGTTGTAGGTGTCCATCACACCGGCGAAGCATGAACGCATTAGCGCAAAGTTTCCCTCCGACAAACTTGATAAAATGCGCTTACTGTGGTTTCCGAAATTTGCTGGGCACAGATCTCGAAGGTCACACTTGTACACTCACTTGCGATTGCTTCTTCGGGCACGGAGGTCTGCCCGCCAGGATGGTGGGCGATGGTGTGCAGCATGGCGACCTTCAACTCGTGGCCGTCCAGCAAATTGTTTTCGTCGAAATCGTGCATCCTGCAAGTACGACACCACATTCGCAAACATCCAATATGTGAATGGCTGACGTCACTGAAGCTGCCTTGCAGGGTTACAGCATAGTAGGTCGCAAACGTTGTGACGTCCGCAAATCTCGTCCGTACACACACATGCAGGCTCATACGTTATACATAAACCGATGTTGACAATGTTACGGGGGCGTCGTTATCATATGTAAGCAGTTAAAGAGCAACATGATTTGTGCTGCCCTTACGCCGGGAAAAAACTGCCACGTTCACGACCTGTACGTCATAAAGCTGAGTCCATGTTGTCGCGTGCAAGCTATTTACAGAAGAACAACTAGGTTGACTATGGCTGTAAGCTGACGACTTCCTAATAATAATGACTGGGGTCTTTCGTCCCAAAACGACGACATGTGACTATGAATGGCTCCGGATATTTTGACAATCTGGCGTTGTTTGACGTGTGCTGACTTCGCACAGCACACAGGCCTGAACCATTTCGCCTCCACCGAAATGCAACCACCGTGTACGTAATCGAACCCGCTACTTCCGGGTCAGCTGACGTGCATCTGTAGCTACTCATCTGCGGTGAACCTGATGACTTCCTCGGAACAATCAGAGAAGGATGGCAAAAAAAAAAAAACCTGCAATAATATAACCTTTTTTTTTTCTTACGAGCCAGAACTATGATATCATTATGAGGCACATCGCAGAGAAGGACTCCGCAAATATGGTGTTCTTCACATTAGCTGGCATGACACTGCACGCGAACCTTTAGCATACCGCGAGAGTCGCATAGAAGTTAAACTCGCGACTTTAGGATCATGACAGCCAAGCGCCCTAACCACTGTACCACCGAGGTAAACACAAATCGATTGAGATGAACCAAACTCAGCTCATAGCATCGTCTTTAGAGGGACAATAATGAACAAGCAACTGCAGACACGTACTATAGTATAGTGCCCTAGTGGTCTGCAGACATACTTTATTCTTACAGCTAAAAGACAGTGTAAGCCAAACATGACCCGAAAGTGAACGGCAGGTGGCTGCGCCGCTGGGATACAAGTTCTTGCACGAGACATTCATGGCGTCAACAGTTTTGGCGGTGTTTGCAGCTATAACGGTCGTAGTAACTGTAAGATTAACACATCTTGCCATGAAATGCCAGTAAAATTTTTAGAGGGACCAGTAAAACTTCGCGTCTGCCTATCTTATCATGGTTAGTCACCCACATCAAGTAGGTCCTACATAATTACCAGCTACGTAAATACTGCCGTTTCACTCGAGTCACAGCTTACCTGAAATAATAAAAGTACACTTCATCCTGGGACAGCTCTCCGGTGCTCTGAAGATGAAGCAATTTCGCCACATCTTGTTTAATGTGCCTGAAACAGGGAAGAAAGACGTCTGATTAACAATTCGTGTGAAGACCAATTTTCTGTCATTCGCGCACACCGAATTTTCAGCGGGCTACTATTAGCGGTACGATTGAAATACATAATTAGAGTGGAACTAAAACAGGAAAAAAAACTGGTCTAGTTGGTACGTATTCATTTTGAAAAAAAAAACAGGCCGTGCAAACATGGACATAAGGAAGTCTGGACGCCACGCGCGCCTGAAGAAGCGCTCAATGACGACGAAAATAATAAGACGGCACAAAAACTTATCTGCGCATACCCACGCAACATGCGAGACTACATATCTATCACGCGTGCTGGTTTCACGTGAAAGGTAAGTGTTAAAGCGTTTGATTTCAGCTTCATTCATGTTAATCGACGGTTAACTCAAGCATGCGCCACCGCTATTTATCGATATGTCATGCCTCAATCATCAGGTGCGTTTCTTCATTCCTACTCCAGTGTAAAACTACGCATTCGTCGAATGTAGGCATGCATTCACACTCTCGACGTGTGAAGAAAGATTCGAAGGTGTGCCTCAACGGTTAGCGATTTCTGATTTTTCAATAAGCATGCAGCGGTCCGTCTGTCCTCTACATAAGAGCGGCCACAGCTGAAAGCGACCTTAGTGAAAACATGTGGCGTTTAACGTCCCGAAACCATCCTATGATTACGAGAGACGTCTTAGTGGAGGGTTCGGGAAATATTCACTACCTGGCGTTCTCTTAACGTGCACCTAAATCTGAGCACACGCTGAAAGTGGCCTTGTATACTATACTTGTACGGTAATCGATGAATTTGTTGATGTTATTTACTAAACAAATATCCATCGGCTTCGTCTTTATTGCGTGATTTAGGGAGATGCTGGCGCACAAATAGGTCGCTGGCTACTCTTTATCCCATCGAGGTGTCTAACATAGAGCAAGGGTCCAAGACTCCAAGCGTAAGAAGTCCACAGCACATATAATACACAATTTAGCGTAACAGTCAAGACATGAGATTTCAAAGCAATGTATTCAGCAATCATATGTGTGCATATACGGTGATGTTAGCAAATTGATCTTTCACTTGTACACACTTTCTCTGCACAGTGGAACAAATCTCACCTAGCTTACTGGCAGCCGTAGAAACAACATCAACGTCGTATCTGAATCCTACTTTTTTTTTAGCCAGAGAGATGTACGGTATACCTACACGACAGGTATTCTCTTGCAGCTCAATTGCTGCAATCCTGCTTGTATTTAACATAACGAACTTCTTTAACGGAAACATGAAACGTGGCCACTGTCACTGAACGTTCAAATTCGTTATGTCAAGTCGAAGTATGGTTACATAAAGCGATCGGACGAAACGTGTCGTAGGCATATCATACATTCATTGCGTACTTTACAGCCAAAAAAAGTAGAAAGCCGATAGGACTATAATGTCTTTATGGCTGCATGTAAGCTAGGTAGGATTTGTGCCACTGTGCACAGAAATACAGAAATAGTGAGCGAGTAAATGACAAGAAGATGGCCAATATTTGCTTCGTGAAACACCCCTACTACTTCACTTATTGCCGCACAAGTGTAGTATATATAAGTATTCTTTCGGCGATTGGGCGCCGGAAACGACGAACAAATGGTTCGGACCATGCCTAGAACGTAACCGCTGCAAGCACACACGACTCTAACGTCAATGTGGTGCTTACACAAGACTGTATGCAAATGATAGGTTAGTACAGACCTGCCTAAATTGTCATTCTGCTTTGAAATGGTTTGTTGACAACGTGAACCTATCGAGTATACAGTGTTTTAACATAAACTATTCCAGACGATCATCTATGCAACTATGGGTGTATAGTTTTGCTGCGGTTACAAAGCTTCAGTTTCACTAAAGTGTGAAAGTATCATGCTTAAGAAGTACGCCACAGAAACCTAATGATAGGGTTATTAGGACTAAAACTACAATACAATTATGATGCACAGCATACTTAGGGGGACATCGGATTGATTTTGATTGACTGCGATTCATCAACGTTCGCCTAAATCTATTCGTACAATGATGTTGCTTCCATATAAGGGCGACCACCGTGGGCAGGAACCAAACCTGCGAACAGCTAAGAGCCCAACGATGCGACAGTTTTCCTGCTAAGCTGTTCCGACAAGTGTAAAAAATGTGTAAATAGAAAATTATGCATGTACTTGTACTGTCCACAGCTGACATGGTATGTACGAATGATTGAAATACCACAATGGTACAGTGATTATGGTTCTCGGCTGCTGACCCGGTAATTTTGCGGGTTCGACCTCGGCCACGGTGTTTGCATTTCGATGAAGACATAATGTGAGAGATCAGTGTATACTGTGCGATATGTCAGTGCACGATAAAGAACACAGGGTGTTTATTTATTTTTATTTCTTTATTTAATTTAGCTACAGATGACGAGAAAAAGACTATACACGGACCAAACTGCAGGACCACCTGTCCTGTAGTCTGTGTATTAACACGATAGCGTAAAAGAGCTCCTTTCGCAGAAATTCTGTCAGTTTCGGCGTCGTCGGTTGTGAGCGAAAAAAAAAATCATCTTATGCGTGACCAAAAAGTGAGAACGATGCAAATTGAATAAACAAATAATAAATCATAGAGCAGAGTTGGGACCGAATCATGGTTGTTTGAGTCCAAGTGGGGATCGAAACCAGGACGTTTGCGTGGCGTGCTGATGCTCGACCACATGGCCACGCCACTTTTTTTCTTTAATGAATGAAATTATCACCAGTAAAGTACACACAACATACTTCATCAGAACTCAGGCAAACACACACAAGCGTCAAGAACGGGAAGCCACTCCGGAACACGGCCACGCCTCTTGGGGTTTTTTTTTGTTTTTATTTTTTCTTGTGAACACAATGAAAAGAACTTTCTCTGCTTGGAAGTGCGGTGAAAGTAGCTTTCTACTCCATAAACACTCCCGTCATGTATACATGCTTCCCAATGCAACATGAAATATTGCAGGAATAATGCGTGGTAGAAGTTTCCATTACCAATGGGCACCGAAATTGCGATTATCATAATGATTCTGTGGTTTAAGCCAGTACCCCACTACTAAAGGCACAGACGCTACTGCGCCTATTACCTTAAAGCGACGTAGTGGGTGCATAGCAAGCTGGAAAAGGTTTTCATGCACTGTGTTTGAAGCACGCACTAGGGACAGGATGTCGCTATCGTGTTCAACTCCTAAAGGCGAAGTTTTGGGTCCCCTAATTTTTTGTCTCGCCATCCGCAACGCAAAAAATAACAATAATGAAGGAAGCGAAAATCGTGACCCTCCACTAACTAGCCCAATCTATCGTTCTGCTAAACACAAGGTGGTCGAAATTTCCGAAACCATTCACTTCGGCGTGCCTAGTAATCACGCCGTGGTTTCGGCTTGCAGAACCCCAGCTATTACTGTTATCTCAATGATTGAATTGCTATCACAGTTCCGTCTAGCGATTCACGAGAAACCTCTGCAAAATAGAGATAACTTTAGTAGGAAGGAAAGGCAGCTCGCTTAATCTACACACACTTTCGTCAAGATTAACGCTTCCTTTATTGGAAAGAGTATGTCAGAACAATAACATCGAGAGTTTTATGTGCCGAAACGACCATATAATGATGAGTAACGCCGGGGAGAGCTGCGGAAATTTAGACAGCTTGGTGTTGTTCTTCAAGGTGCACACATATCGTCCACTACACGGGCCTCTAGTATATTGTCTCTGTCAAAATGCAACCGCTGCAGTCCGGATTGAACGTGCGGCCTTGGGACTAGCAGCCGAACTCCGCGACCAAAACGTACGGTGGAATATAACGAGACAAAATACAGGATTTAAAATTAATTATCAAAATAACCACTATACTTACTCTAGATCTCGAACCACCTCCGCTGCAGACCATTTGTTATGTAGTTCAGCCGCCGCCGCACTGGAAGGCTTAGGGAAGTGCTGGAACGTTGAGTCGACGTGTGCGACAACGACCCACGTGTAGGACAGAAGCGCGGTGCAGCGCAGCAACCAGTTGCAGCCCAAGCTTCCCGCAGGTGCCTTTCTTACGGCACGCCGACGATACATCTGAGAAGTCATTCACGAACACAGCGGTACGCACAGAACGCGATATAGCACATAAGCTACACTTACTCAGCGAACTTTCAAGCAGTGCTCGTATACTGCTTTCCCTGGCTGCTACAGAAGCACTGCACGTCCGCCAGGTGACGTGGATGTTACGTCATATCGGCTAACGACGCGTATATATAGGTCTTTCCATGTGCATATCCGGAACGCCTGTCAGCGATGTTCTCAAAGCTGCTGCTGCTTTCTTTTCTTAGTTTGCTTGTTTCCTTTTCTCTTTTTTTTTTTCTGGAAAGGCATTCGCCAACTTAGATGAATATCGAAATCTCGCGGCCTGTGAGCCAGCTGTGCCTTAACAGAATCGCCACGGCCAACAAAAGACGCCTTTGAATTGTCTTTCGTTCCAGTCGCTTCCACGCCCTGATGAAAGTATAGCGGCCACCTGGACGTTCTTCGAAACGCTCGTGGTAGAGTTCGTGCAGAATATGGTCTCAAGTTGCGATGCGTGTGACTGCTGCCACGCCTTCACACAGAAACAAAACTTAATCTGATACCAACTGGTGCATTGAACGTACAGTCTACCATATTTCGTTATACCATTGGTATGTTTTAAATATTTCTGCCCGACATTTTATTTTTTACAGGACAGTTCACTTTGCACGAGGCAACCGAATCAATACTCGGTATCCTAAGTAATCAAGTTTCCACGACGGGTTGAGTTTCGTACGATACTTCACGGATCACTCGTTCACTTAAGAATGTGTGCGTTAGCCACTTTAATATCTATTTTTTTCCTTTTTTTCATGAATTATGTATAAGGAGAATTTCTGAAATTTAAAAGCGCCAACTTCAACTTGTAAAAATGTAGATAACGACAGCGAGATGATAAGGTTCAAGCAAGTTTCTGGGGAGCAGATAACCACTTTTTCTTTCACAGACAGGACTTCATGTCGTCTATACTTTGCAACGAGAGATCGAAACGTAAACTCTACCACACTAATTGAGAGTATCTTTATTTTAATAATCAACAGTAATATATAACCAAAACACAAAAAGGCAAAGACATGGCAAAATACTTTATTGTGAGCAAAAATACTCTGTAAAGTAGTTGTGAAAAGGCACTCACAAGGCACTTGGAGTCATGAAAAAAAATCTAAATAAAATACGTATGTAGAAATGCAATGGGCGCATGGTGGTGTTTCCTATATACAAATGTTTAAGTATGCTGATTGGCGAAGTCGCTTGCCCTTAGTTCTGGATACGAAATATAGCCGTCGTGGTTTTTGTCGGCCAAAAGAGCAGAGTCCACGTAACCTGAAACAAAAGAAAAGAAAGGAAGTTTCGGAACATTCATCGCGTCACGTGTACAGGGTCAGAAAACGCATATTAGGAATATGAAACGAAGGCCAGGAAGGCGGCTGGATCCCCAGAAACGTTCATTTAGTTAAGCACTTGATTTGATTGATTGATTGATTGATTAGTGGGGTTTAGCGTCCCAAAACCACATATGATTATGAGAGACGCCGTAGTGGAGGGCTCCGGAAATTTCTGACTACCTGGCGTTCTTTAACGTGCACCCAAATCTGAGCACACGGGCCTACAACATTTCCGCCTCCATCGGGAATGCAGCCGCCGTAGCCGGGATTCGATCCCGCGACCTGCGGGTCAGCAGCCAAGTACCTTAGGCACTAGACCACCACAACGGGGCTAGTTAAGCACTTGAAACGCTGAAGAAGCGTAAGCGTGTCACAGGTCGAGGTCGAAACAAATATAGTTTACGCTTCCTTATAGATTTGATTAGTCACAACGAGATCTCGGCTGAGCAGCAGGTTCTTAAAGGGGATGACTTTAAAAGAATACTGACACAACAAGTTCCAACAGTTTTTTCGCGTCAAATGAAAGACCGGGTCCTCGAGAAGCTGGAAAATATGCTAGTAAGCGTGAGTGCACCATAAACATTTAGTTAAATGCTGTGAAAGTTAGTTCCGGTTCTTACTGTACCCTGTCGTCATAACACGTTATGGACTTCTAATCACGTTCTCACGCATGATATCGTCACGTTTCCACTTATTGGCTCTATTGGTGACGCAAAAGCGGTCATTCTCCATATTTCGCTGCCTGACGTGATCACAACTAGCCACACTAACGTGTGATGTCACCAGAATTTGCACTGTGGCCTGACGACACGCTCCTGAGTAGGTGCGCCACGAGAAATGTGACTTCAATGCCAGAACAAAATATCTTATTTCGCGAGATTCACACTTCACTAGAGCCATCTTTGTATACTCCTATGGTATAGTAGACTCCTATGGTGGAGTAAAGTGAGCTTTGAAAATTAAGGTCAGCATTCCTTTGATAACACACTGTACAACCTAACATCACGTTATTCCATTGAGGCTTCGAGTATAGTTCCGACACGGGTACATCAAAAAAGAAACTTGGATGCAGACTCCCCACAAATAACCTGAATCACTGTGTCATTACAATCATGCTGATTACATCACTTTTCTGATACGACCCTAACACACCTTTCATACGCCTTCCATATAATTCCTTCAAGCGCTGCACTTCCCGTTGCGCGGGTGACCAGCCCAACACACTGAACGCAGTTTTAGAGGGCTTCACATTTGGCCGGAAGATAGTCACAACATGAACATTTAAAAAGCTTGTGCCCACAGCACATATAGTTACCAGATGCATACGCACATGATTAAAAATAATCTGCTTTTTTGTGCATTTGGTAAAAAATACAGCAACGAGTTTTACTGCGGAGAGTACACACACCGCTACTATTTCGGCAAAATCGCGAGTCATACCACTTAAGACAGCATCCTAGAGCAATGACCGCTTTGGTTATGAGGAAGCGTGCAAAGTAATAATACTCTCATTAAGCTCCATTCGCAATCTGATGACACTGCCGTTGACTAGAGCATCGGAGAACGCCTGAAAATTTCGCACTGTGCACAAAATGCAGCCCCTTTACAAGTAATGCGAATGCTATTGCTGTTTTGTTCACAATACAATGAGACGAGACCGAAGCCTTCACTTCCTTAAAGCTAATTTATGCAGTAGAAGGGTTTTTATGTGGACAAAGCTAGCTGGCTCATGAACGTTATGGCAGGACAGAGCAGTGTCCATTGTGTTCACTGTTAGATTTCTTAGGCTGTTCTTTCATAATGTTATGGAAGAGTACACATCTTCATGGCCTCCTGAGCAATATCAGCTACACGGCGGGTCATTTAAATTATGTTTACACTTTTAGTTGCGTCCGCATAGGGCCGAAGAACTGTTGAATATGAGAAAGATCAACCTTTAAAAAGTGTTATAGTAAGATGAATGTTAGGCGGAACAGACGGTGTTTATACTTACTGACGATGTCTGCCTCCGCTATGACTTCCGGCTGGCTATCCACGTGTCCGCCTTCATCGTGGTGGCTAGTGTGGAACATGGCCGCCATCATCTCCTGACCGTCAAGAAGGTTGTTGTTGTCGAAGTCGTGCATCCTGTGGTAGGCCAGTAACAAAGCAGGATGACATGAGAGCACGTGTAAATCTTAATGACACCGTGCAAATCAAGTACGATCTAAGCCCCAAACACCACCATAACAGCTATAAGTTATTCCTAGATCGGCGCTCTAAACTATAGTTCCAGAGATAGGCCGATTTCGGAAGCACTTTGTAAGCCACCGCCATGACGTCATGGAAATGTGTGGACGTAACTTGATGGCGTGCGCACAGTGTCAACCACATCTAAGTTGATCGATCTTACATGGTAGTTCACCTATTAGCAGTCATAAAAATACTAAAGATATGTATACATGATCACTTATCTTGAAGGTAACACACCTCATAGGCATTTATGGCTGGGAAGGCACAACAATTATTCGGCTTCACCAGAAATATGGGTCTTACAAGACGTGTGACCGTGGTGTCGATAAAGAAATTAATAATTTTCAGACATATATAACAAACGTCCACTCCTACGAGACCATCACTACTAGTATTCGGTTCACGATGGCCGTATATCACCAATCCTTCTGCAGTGCTGCGTTTGGCACTGAATTCTTAGGTTCTCGTCGGCCCTATACCCTCGACAGTAGAGAGAACAGCCAGTTCATTATGTAAGCCAGTAGATCGGCAAACTTTCGGATTTAACGCTCCCTAAACGACAAACTCTGCTATCGATTCAACACCTATTTCGCTAAAAAAAGAAACGTTCACATGGAGTATTTCCATTAAAAACAATTTCTACGGCATACGTTTTTCACTCGAAACGGTCATTTCACAACCAAAGGGCGTCTTCAGAGTTTGTCAGCGCTATAGCTCAAAAGCTTTATCTGAACAAACGCAGATGCGGGGCTAGGCAAGCGCGAATCAATAAACACGTGTTCTCGGTCACGCCCGTTCAGTGTTGCAAAAAGCAAAATAAATTTGACGCGAGCCGCGCGACAATAACGAGACGTCATATCTGCACATTTTGTTATCATTAGATGTTCGCTAATATCACGAGGCTCGTCTCACACCTATGGGCAAGACTGACATGCGCAGTGTTTAAAACACAAAATTGGCGATAGTGCATCAGGTGAAAGCGCACAGAACTGCAGTAAGAAATGTGTCTTTGCTCCCAAACTTGGCGCATTACACGACTTCGAGCGATGCTGCATTAGCTGACTTGTAGTCAAAACCCTTTAAGCAAGCCGAAATTCGGAAGCATCCGAAGTTGGTTCGATCCTGGCGTAGCGGTTGCATTTCGGTGGAGCCGAATGCCGCGTACTGTGCGATGTCAGTTAACGTTAAGGTGCACCACATGGTCGAAACTTCCCGAGGCCTGCACTACGGGGTTCACCACAGCCATATCGTAGTTTTGATAAATAAAACATCCTATATTGTAACTATTATTCGTCCCAAGTGATTATTAATGGTACGATCACCGAATGGTACCCTTTTTTTTCTATCTGTAAAGCACTTCTGGTTTAACACTTACTTTTGGTTTTCTGAACGTTCATAGTGTCCTAAGAACGAACGTAACACAAAATCTATGGTTCTGGTTCAAGTTAAGAGCTAAATAAAATACATATGATATGGGAGCGCAACTTTAACCAAATATTGTTTAATTAACTGTTAATATACTTATTAAAAATGAATTGAATGAGTACACTGAGGGGAAAAAACAAATTCAGTGGCTCTGGAGCTTGCTAGAATCTGCGCACAGCTACATAAGTGGAACCGTTGCGCCACCTGGTTTTGTAAATCTCACCCACGTGCTTCTTTTTACATGGTCTCCGAGATTCGCCTCTACATAGCCACGGAACGCAATGTTAACGCATGGAATACAACAGGGAACGTAAACGCCGATGTGCGAGTACCGATAACAAACATCCAAGTCAAAGGTTAGGGTCACCTCAAACTTTTTCTTTAAAGAATTGACTTTAATTACCTCTAAATCTGACTTCTACTAAAGTGATGTTGAATTGCTGGCGCACGACACGTCCCAATAGAACATATCACTTCCAACTGAAATTTTCCGCGGTCAATTTCGATTATACCATGTTTTTTTCTGAAATACGTAGGAAATTCCGTATATTTTACGTATATGTGTCACATACCTCCCCAAGAATTGCCGAAAACAATATAGTTACTCTCACTGAAGAATCAAAGAGGTTGTACATAAAAAGGAACATATTCACATTGTGTACACGGTTCAATGACTCGTGTGCCTAACGACATTATTATAACGCACATGCTAGAAAAACATTATGTACTTTGGTGCTTACCTGAAATAGTAGAATGACAGCTCGTCTTGTGACATTACACCGGCGTTTCCTAGCTCAATCATCTTCGCAACATCCCTTCTGATGTGACTATAAACAAAAACGACACAATAACCTTAAGAGAACGGTAAAGATGATCTGCTGGTACACAAAGGTTACGTTATTCTTTTCGGGGAGTTGAGCAGGTTGAACAGATTAGCATCATTCGTTTTTCACGTTTGCTTATTCAGCAAGAACTAGAATTTTTACATATTACATATACTCCTCAAACACACACACACACACACACACACACACACACACACACACACACACACACACACACACACACACACACACAAACACACATATATATACATATATATATATATAGAATACAATGCCTGTATATAGACCCCAGGTTAGTAAGGCTCCTGCTTTAAAGGTTGCGTGCTATTCTCTTAACATCATGTGCCACCAAGAAATAAATTCACCTTCAGAGCTTCATGCAATGAATAAAAAAGAAAAACTGCAGACGCTGTCACGAATACACATACTTTGGCCATATTTCTTCCACCTGCGGCGTGGCTCTGTAGGCGATCGAAATGTCAGACACGTCGAGAGCGATTGCGTGGTGTTGCCAATGAAGACGAGGCTATAAATTATGGGATGTTTTTATGTTGTTTTTAACCTTTGAAAAGTTCAAACTTCTGAATAGCAGCAACAAGCGGCATGCTGCATATCGAATAAATCGTCGTTCGGCCGTCGATTCGATGTTTCGGAGAACCTGTATGCAGAGTTTGTAAAACGGAGGCGCCACGTCAGAATTAATCGCTGACGCGATAATTATGTATCGAAGAGTGAACGCATATACCTTCTTCAAACTGCGATGAGTATAGTAGCCGCGTAATTTGCCATCAAATTCTGCAACAACTACAAACGAGCAAGGTGAACGCATCGGCCAACGCTAAGATTAAAATGCGTCTATTAATTCGTTTAGTTTCGATTTCAAGTCGTAGTTCACTTAGACATACTGCCGCCCCATTAGTACATCCTATGCATCATCCGTTACGGACTGATGTTTCGACATAGATGCTGAAAGCCTGCAAGTGTATCCAAGTTTACAAATGTATGGCTTTCATTCAGTCAACCAAACGATTTTGTAGTTAGCAACACACGAATCCACTGTTCTCACCAATATCACTTAGTGATCTTAGCAGTATAGCAGGCATAGGCCCGCGCAGGTTTCCCCTTCTTCACAGCGCCCCCACCCCTCTCTTTTATGCCCATGTATGAGGTAAACATTGCGCAGCATCCAAGTTTACAAATGTATGGCTTTCATTCAGTCAACCAAACGATTTTGTAGTTAGCAACACACGAATCCACTGTTCTCACCAATATAACTTAGTGATCTTAGCAGTATAGCAGGCATAGGCCCGCGCAGGTTTCCCCTTCTTCACAGCGCCCCCACCCCTCTCTTTTATGCCCATGTATGAGGTAAACATTGCGCCCCCCCCCCCGTAGCCGCAGCGCTCACCCCCTATTTTGTCAATGTATGGCGCTGGCTTTGTACTCCTCCCCTTGGTGACTAGGGGGGCGCCCCCCTCCTACTTCCCCTCGTGCATGCCTATCGTAGGAGGTACCTGAAGCGCGACACAACTGAATACAATCGTACATGGTCTTCACGTTCACTTATTTTGTCCGATTGTCTTCCTTACCGCGCCTAGAAATGCGACACGTCTTCCGATACACTGGAAGCACCATTGTCGCGGTTGAAAGAATGAAAATAGTAGTAGCAGTGACGAATGAAAAGGTACTGCGTTACGGCACGTTACGACACCGTCCTGTAATCACAACATTGCCCCGTAAGAAAGATCAACGCCCCCCCCCCCATTACCCCTATAAATAATTCATAATTCAATTCAGCATATATATATATATATATATATATATATATATATATATATATATATATATATATATATATATATATATATATATATATATATATATATATATATATATATATATATATATATATATATATACAAACGCATGCACATACACACGTTAGTGTGGTTGAACACCATCGATCTTGCTACCCCCCCCCCCCCCCAAACAAAAAATATATCTGACTACGCTACTGGCATCAATGTGGCACTCACCCCAAGTCGCGAGCAACTTCCACCGCAGACCACTTCTTGCGTAGCTCAGCCGCTTCACCTCCGGCTTTGCTGTCAGGTGGGGGCAGATCTGCCGCCACGACAGCGAACAAAACAGTCGCGCACGAGCCCCAGATCGCGATGGTCTGCATCTTTTTTTCTCTCTTTCAGCTTCTGTCCCAACCGCACACAAAAGAAACAGCTGCAGCACTACGCTCGACGATGCAACGATCGCGCACTGTTAGCAGCAATATTGCTTCCGAGCCGCAACCGCCAGGACACGAACGCTTTGCCAGCGCCGATTCGCCGACCAATATGAAGCGGCCCGAACGTGGCAGCCGTGTCTCAAGATTCACGCGCTCCTCAACGCTGACAGCAGCTGCCGAAGTTAAAGAGACGAACGCCACGCAGGCATCGGGGCGGGCCACGTGGTGAAATGTGCGCGCACGCAGGAATATGCACACACGATCACCGAGGCAAACACA